>NC_135641.1:17499596-17834596 GCF_053574225.1 Canis aureus | reverse complement strand
ATTATACTAGCTAGATCCACTTTTCTCCTGGCTGACAAGGCCCTAAGTTCCCAGTCTCCTTTGCTGGCTTATCTACTTGTATCTTCCTTCTGAGAAGTACAGAGCCCAGGACACAGCCCTTGATCCTTCTCTCTTCTCCATCTACATTTTCTCGTTTGCCGTCTCTTTCTGTCCATGGATTGAAATACCACCTATAACCTGATGGCTCTCATCTGATTTTTTAGCCTTGACCTCTCGCCAGAGATACAAAATGGAATATCTAATTACCTACTGATACTACACTTGGGTTCCAGTATCTACTGTATACTTAACATGTCTTCATTTCCCATCCCAAACCAGTCCCTATCCCAGTGCAGAAATCGCACCACAATCTGTCCAGACAGAAATCCTGGAAACTGTTCTTCCTTTCCCTATCACCTCACAGCCAAGTCAGCAGGAGGTCTTGTTGAAGCAACCTCCAGACTAAAGGAATCACTTCTATTATCTCTCCTATTCAAATCTTCCTTTACAACAACAGCATCTCTGGCCCAAACTATGGTCACAGACTCCTCCTACCTTGTCTCCCAGCTTCTAGTCTTGCTCTCCTAGAGAACTCCATAGTCTCTACCCAGGGGGGTACATCTGACCCTCTTACTTCCCAGCATATTGGCGGTTAGAACCTGCCAAAATAAAATGAGATGCAAAGGCCCATGGACATGAATCAGCCCCTTCTATCATTCCCTCTCATCCCTCCTCCCCACACCATCGGACATTCCAGCCACAGTGACTTTTCTGTCCCTTCAATCCTCCAAACTCATTTCCATCCCCATATTCTCTGCCTACAATGCTTGTACCCAGACTGTTTACATCTTAGCTCATATGTTACCCCCTTTGAGAAGTCTAACTTCAGCATCTTTTCTAAGTCTTCCATATTGTCCTATGTAACCATTTCTCTAAATGCTAATAACTACCATAAATTATATTATTTATTTATTTATTTATGCTTTTTCTATTAGTATATCCCTTCACCAGACTGGAAGCTGCATGAGTAAAGACTTTGTCTTGTTTACTGTTGTATCTCCACTCCCTAGAATGGTGCACAGATACATAATCACAAACTATGATTGCATATGAAGGAAAAGTATAGCAACAATATGAGTTTATTATAGAATTCAACCTTCTATTTAATGCACCCAGAAAGTACTATTTATTGTCTTCAGTATAAGACATTAGCACAATAGCATAATTTGATAGTCTAGCATTCATTTGTTTATTTCTGCCCTATTTTCTTTAGGAAAACTTGATCAGTGGCAATGTTTATGACCTTGCAAAAGCTTGACTGAGGGCATATCTCACTTTTTAATGTAATTTTTAGATGATGAACACGGCCAGTATTGTTTGTCACCATTTGAAAAATAGGATGCTGAATTACAGTATATTCTAAGAAAAAAATTACTAAAGCCTAGGAACAATTAAGTCTTTATGATTAATTTATGTTGATTGCTTTTTAATTTATACCTGACTTTCTAAATGAATTTGAATAATCTTCTTGAAACTGGAATTTTTCCTGAGTCAAATATTTATGTTTCCTTACCTCAAGGCAAAAGGGAAAGGAAAATCAGTAGCATTACATCATAATATATCATCTACCAGAATGAATTCCCAACTCTTCTACCAGAAACAGTAGGTTTTCTCTTCTCAAAGGAGAAAGCCTCTTCTTCAACAAGATTATCAGATTTTAGATTTGCTGAATAGTTTAGAGGCTATGGTCTCCATAACAACCAATATTAACAGCCTGTGTTAGAAACTTTTTTCTCCTTAAAAGCCTGTCATTAGCTACATCAGAACACTGAGGGAGGAAACTAACATTTTTAAAATATATATAAAGTATTTTCTTCTTAGTGAAAAGAATCGATGCATTAAATTATTTATTTTCCAAATCCTTTATTCTGAAATACCTTTATTTGCTGTTATCCTACCATGCTATTAAGCATCTATTATTTGTCAAACTTGTATTAAGTTTTGCACATATGCTATCTCACTTAACCTTCAAAATGATCCTGAGTTAAATAGTAACAATCAGTTGCAGATGAATAAATTACCCAAAAGCACACAATAATACATTAGCAAGTAGCAACAGTCAAGCTTCAAACTCAAGCCTTGAAGCACCAAGGACAGTGATTTTCTGTATAAAATGTTGCCTTCTTCAGAAATTTTAAGCAAAATTTCCCAAGTTTATTTTTTTTTTAATTTTCTTTAATTTTTATTTATGATAGTCACACACACACAGAGAGAGAGAGGCAGAGACATAGGCAGAGGGAGAAGGAGACTCCATGCACCAGGAGCCCGATGTGGGATTCAGTCCCGGGTCTCCAGGATCGCGCCCCGGGCCAAAGACAGGCGCTAAACCGCTGCGCCACCAAGGGATCCCAATTTCCCAAGTTTAATAACAGAACTGTAACTAGAATGTAAATACTTAATTTCCAGGGGAATTTACACACCTTATCAGAAGCAAATGAATTTATGGTTTCAAGAAAAGAGATTGTTAACACTTTTTCAAGAAAAGCTATAGCAAAGATCTCCATTATTCTTTAATACAGTTGAAGTTGGATTCATGTGTCTTAAAAAATATATCAATATGTAGAGGCAGCCCTGGTGCCAGCTTCCAAATTAAATTAAATTTAAGGGAAATTTAATTTTCTGAATTCTGAATTTTATTTCTCTGTTGTTAACCTGCCCTTAATTCTCCTGACTATTGTGGAAATAATCAAAGAAGCAAAACACAGGTAGAAAAAAAGTCATGGTCAGTACTAGACTGTAGAAATGAGTGCCACGAAAATGCCAGGAACTTTGAAGAATTTTAAAAAATATTTTAAATGTATTCTTGAAAGAAAACACATATTGTGTTTATTAACAATCTGAGTCTAAAAACTCGACTTTTCAGCAAACATTGGGCAAAGTAGAAGTGGAAAGGAGTAAAATCAGCAATACATCTCTCACCTTGAATAAAGAAATTAAATTAATATTTATTGTTGAATCAGTAGAGAAAAGATCAAAATTGTTTTTAATTGAATGATGACTACTAATATGGTAAAAATTAATGTAATACTTTTGAGGGGATAAAGGACAAAATGAGAAAAAAGCTTACCAATATGGCAGATGATGAGGGGAAAGAAGAAAAGTAGTCCTCTTATGTCAATTTGCACAATAAATGTAAATGAGCTAAATTCTTCTATTAGAAAATAAACTCTCACAGTCTCAAAAATAAAATATAATTGTTTTCAAAAGAAATACAAACAAAATTATACAAAAAAATTCATAATATGGAGATGGGCAAAGCTGTAGTAGACACATTACCAGATAAAGTAGAATACAAACCAAAAAAGATTAAAGGGAATATAAATGACAGATAATATTGATTAAAGGTAAATTTTATGTTGACAATATAATAGAAAATACAAAGTGTTAGAAGTACAGTGTAAGTTCTGCAATATGATAGAATAGATACCTTCTGGCACTTCTATAAATATTTACTGTCAACATACAAATACAAATATTAAATATTAAAATCATCTTTTTAGGAGGATCTCTGGGTGGCTCAGCAGTTTAGCGCCTGCCTTTGGCTCAGGGCATGATCCTGGGGTCCTGGGATCAAGTCCCACATAAGGATCCCCATATGGAGTATGCTTCTCCCTCTCCCTGTGTCTCTTCCTTTCTCTCTGTCTGTCTGTCTCTCTCTCTCATGAATGAATGAATGAATGAATGAATGAATAAATAAATAAATTAATTAATTAATTAATAAAATTGTCTTTTTAAATGTGAGTTAGCTTGAAAGAGAGCAAATCTTTAGAATTCAAAACTATGAGGTAAGAACACAAATTCAAAGTATAAACAAACACTAACACTAGCAGCTATCTTAAATTATCTGCTAATCCCTTTTACCTGAAGTTGTGGATTTTAAATCACATGGTTATAATAGACAAAATATTGAGCCCGAAAAAAGTGGAGAGTAATGTCTTTAAAAGAGGGCCACATTTCAATGAAGAGGGGGGAATGTGTACAAGTTATTAATAATAGATAAAGATGCATTAATAGACCAGAAACTTTGAACAATTCTACAAAAATATAGAGTAGTCAGGATAGTCTAAGAGAATTTGGAACAATGAGAATTCTTCATACAAGTCAGGCTATAATTCATACAACCTGCTTGTACTAAAAATATCAAGCCGAGAATTCAATTTAAAGCATACCCCCATGATAGTACCTACACTGCCTGCCAAACACACACACACACAATCACACACATGCATTCATAAACACACACATACATAAATACATACACACATATTCTCCCTAAAGGAACACTTCTTAAACCAAGCCTCAATATATCTTCACAGATGTATTCCAAAAATTTAGAAGTTCGAAATCAAATACCTCAAAACACTTAAGAAAGGAAATCATGAGTGAAAGTCAGCAGAAACAACAAACAGAAAGACCAGACCTCAAAGACTTGAGAAGTATCAGGCATAGAATATAAAAAAATGTTTAATATATTTAAATAAATAAAAGAGAGAATTGGAAGCAAGAGTAAAAGATAGGCAACCCAAATAGTCCTATGTCCATTAAATAAATTGAATCATTAAAGGTCTTCCTATCAGCCTCTCTCTACCAGGACCACATATGTTGGGGGAAAAATGTTAGTTTCATTAGTTGTCTCTGTGGCAAAGAATTGTTTTAAAATGATAATACTCACTGCCAGGGCAGAATGCTTGTACAATATTTCTGAAAGGCAATTTCACAGTACGTATCAAAAGCTTCAAAATGTTTGTGCCTTTTGACTCAGCAATCCTTAATAATCCTAAATAATTGCTCATGTGCAATAAAGATGTATGCCCAAGGGTATTTGGTGCAAATTTTTACAATAGCAATAATAAGAGAAGGTAAAATGTATTAAGAGAAATCTACATTAATGGGATACTGCAGGACCATTAAAATGATGTGCTATGAATTTAATGACATATAAATATGTTCATAATAAAAGGCTACACAACCACATGTACAGTAACGTTTCTTTCACAAGTAAATAATAAAATAATTATAATTGCTAACACTTACTGAGCATGGTATTATGTTCTAGCTACTCTGTTAAGTATTTTATAAGTATTATGAAATCAACTCCTCACAAATATCCTTTGAGGGGTGCCTGGGTGGCTTAGTTGGTTAAGCATCCAACTCTTGATCTCCACTCAGGTCTTGTGAGTTCAGGGTTGTGAGTTCAAGCCCCACATTGGGCTCCATGTTGAGCATGGAGCCTACTTTAAAAAAACAAAACAAAACAAAAAATACTATCCTTTGAAGTAAATGCTTTAACTTCTTTTTGTAGATGAGTAAACCGGAACTCTGAGAAGGAAGTAACTGACCTGACACTCAGTTCATGAGCAATTGTTTTTATATGTAAATATATACAAGGAAAGCCCAAGACAAGTATACCAAAATACTGCCAGTTTTTATATCTAAATAGTAAATTTAATACAATTATTTTTCTTTTAATTCATCCATTTTTTAATTGTCTATAAGGAAGATATTTTTTAATTTTTAAAGTATTTTATTAAAAAATATCAATTCAAATGTAAATATCTAAATGAAACAAAGGCCTTGTCCCCTCAAATTTTGAATGAGTTTAGGACATCTCTAAAAATATGTTCCTAACATTCACTTAAGTCTACTTTAAAAGATTTAGGTGAGCTCTAATTTAAATCTGTTTTAATCTTTCTATTCCTTGCCATCTGGACAGCTATCAGGCTCTGGAGAGTTCACCATATGAAAACAGAGCATGTTTATAGTTTATTGTCATTAAATACTTAGTTAAGGGATCCCTGGGTGGCACAGTGGTTTGGCGTCTGCCTTTGGCCCAGGGCACGATCCTGGAGACCCGGGATCGAATCCCACGTCGGGCTCCCAGTGCATTGAGCCTGCTTCTCCCTCTGCCTGTGTCTCTGCCTCTCTCTCTCTCTCTCTCTCTCTCTCTCTGTGACTATCATAAATAAATAAAAATTAAATAAATAAATAAATAAATAAATAAATACTTAGTTAAAATGTGAGACTACAATTGTCTCTGAAAACAACCTTTTAATTATTCAGATGTCATGACAGCATAGCTTAGATGTAACAATTGACCTTTACATTGCTCTTGAGTCAGCAGTGTCCTCAGATTCTAAATATCCTTTTAAAAAATAAATCACAAGCTCTGGCTCCAAGGGGTAATAAAAAAAGTTTCTAATGCAGTTTTGTCCTCATAGAACTTAAACAGAATTGTTTGTGCTTGGCTAGTTAAGAGCACCTATTATACTAACTGATAGATCGTGTCACATCTCTTTGGACATTTAAGTCATAGAAGACAAGTGTTTTTATAAAAAAAATAATAACATCCCCTGATTCTAATGTAACTCCTCACAGTTTACAGAAAAATTTACCAAACATTTGAAAATTTAAAAAAAGGTTATTTGATACAGCTGAGTTAACATTCTTAGGGAGTGATGGTACCAGGACCAGAATTCACGTAGTCTTCTGGTCCAGTATAGTACCTTAAAAATTTCCTTCCAAGAGACTTGAACTACTTGAGGTCAAGAACTGTCTTTCTCAGATTCATAGTCTAGGAACATAATGCAAACATAGAGTCTAGGTTTTAATCTACGTTGAATTGATTTGAGCTACAGAACCTATTCTCTGCCTGTTTTCCTATAGATAGATTTTTCAGTCATTTTAAGAACCAAAATTGCCCCCCAAAAAAGTATATTCTTGCATTCAACTTCTAAGAAATCTTTTCAAATGAGGCATAGTTCTCTGAACATGAACGATAAAAGGACACAGTCCATTGGACACCTACCCAGTTCTTTTTGGACTAACCTCATAGTAGCGTGAAAAAGCACTTACTGGAATCAAGACTTATGTTTCAAATATCAGTTCTGTGTATGAGCCATTTTCCTTGGATGAGTTATTTAATTGCTGTGACACCAGCTTCATCATCATAAAAATGGAAATAATGCACACAAGCTCATTTGAGAAATTAGATGACATAGAATGCAAGAAACAGTACATCCTAGCAAGCTCAGAAATCATTCACCCACAAGTATTTGTTATGCACATATCACATATCAGGCATTAGGTCTCTTGGTTCTTGTTTCATTTAATGGCAGAACTTGACAGAGTTAAAGTAAAAGAAAATTTCATATTATCTTCTGCCCATTGAAAACCCATTTGTGGGCTAGTTTTATCCTAGCTTATGACTGAAATCATGGGTTGGTCCTTTGTATTCATTTCCTGTGGCTGTCGTAACAAAGTACCAAAAACTGGGTGGCTTAAAACAACAGAAATTTATCATCTCAGTTCTGGAGGCTAGAAGTCTGAAGTCAATCTGTTGCCAGGGCCATGGTCCTTCCAAAGCTTCTGGGGGGAAGGAATGGGGGGACCATTCCTTGCATCCTCCAGTTTCTGGTAGCCCTAGGCATTCCTTGGTTTGTGGTTGGCATAACTCTAGTCTCCGCCAGAGTCCTCACATGGCTGTCTTCCCTTCGTGTCTGGGTCTTCCTAGGGCCTTCTCCACCCTCTGTGCCCCCTGTGTCCAAGTTTCCTTCTTAAAAGGACACCAGTCACATTGAAATGCGACCCACCATAAGAACTTCATCTGAACTTGATTCCATCTGCAAAGACACTATCTTCAAATAAGAGCACAATCAAATAAGATACCAGAGGTTATGGTGTCACCATATCTTTGGGGAAAATAAAATTTAACCTGTACCTTTTCCAGTCACTCTAAGATAATAAGTCCTCCAGACACTTTCAGCCCTCAAAGCAGTATTATTTCCATAACTAAGATATGTATGAGATATGCAGTATAAGATATACAGTTCTCTAAAATAATTACACAATTCCTTCCATCTTCACAATTTAGAGCTTCTCACCTCCCCAAGCTAGGAGGCCTGATCCAGTAGGCCTGATCCTGTGAGGTTGGGAGGATATCAAGTAGACCTTCTGCCTTGTGGCTCCACTTCTACTCAGTCTGCTCACTAGTCACACCTTCGGAGCCCTCCAGGGTAGGACCAGAGCAGTGAGGCATAGGGGAAGGAACCCAGCCCTAGGTGACAGGTACAATCATAGCCTGGCATAAGCACTCCCTGTGCTCAAGGGGGTGTGCAAATGAGTATATTCTTTCATGCTGTGCTTTTTGTGGGTCTCTTGGAGATTCCTTCTGGAAATATCCAATTTCAGTTCCAGTGAGAAGGTCACTAATCTTCACCATTCTACAAAGTCCTCTTGAGTAGAGTTCAAGGTAACTCTAGGTTGGTTCACCCCTTGGTGGCTCAAACCTGGTCATGAGAAACACATCCTTGACCATTCACTGCCTAGAAATGCTCTCCTCTGCCCCCTTCAATGTTAACTCTTTAATAAGGGGTATGGGCAAAATGTTGGAAATATATATACATGTACACTATTATTTTTTTTCTAATTTGTTTTTATTGAAGTTTGATTTGCCAACATATAGTATAACACCCAGCGCTCATCCCATCAAGTGCCCTCCTCAGTGCGCATCACCCAGTCACCCATCCCCCTACCCACCTCCCCTTCTACTATCCTTAGTTTGTTTCCCAGAATTAAGAGTCTCATGGTTTGTCATCCTCTCTAATTTTTCCCACTCACTTCCCCTCCTTTTCCCTATAATCCCTTTCACTATTTCCTATATTCCTCATATGAGTGAAACCATATGATGATTATCCTTCTCTGATTGACTTACTTCACTCAGCATAATACCCTCTAGTTCCAACCATGTTGAAGCAAATTCGTCCTATCTGATGGCTGAGTACTATTCCATTGTTTACATAGTCCACATCTTCCTTATCCATTCATCTGCCGAAGGACACTGAGGCTCCTTCCACAGTTTGGCTATAGTGGACATTGCTGCTGTGAACATTGGGGTGCAGGTGTCCCGGCGTTTCACTGCATCTGTAACTTTGGGGTAAATCCCCAGCAGTGCAATTGCTGGGTCATAGGGGAGCTCTATTTTTAGCTATTTGAAGAACCTCCACACAGTTTTCCAGAGTGGCTGCACCAGTTCACATTCCCACCAACAGTGCAAGAGGGTTCCCCTTTCTCCACATCCTCTCCAACATTTGTAGTTTCCTGTCTTGTTAATTTTCGCCATTCTCATGGTGTGAGGTGGCATCTCATTGTGGTTTTGATTTGTATCTCCCTGATGGCAAGAGACGTGGAGCATTTCCCCATGTGCTTGTTGCCCATGTGTATGTCTTCCTTGGAGAAATTTCTGATTTCTGTTCGTGTCTTCTGCCCATTTCATGATGGGATTTTTTGTTTCTTGGCTGTTGCATTTAATAAGTTCTTTATAGATCTTGGATACTAGCCCTTTATCTGATATGTCATTTGCAAATATCTTCTCCCATTCTGTAGGTTGTCTTTTAGTTTTGCTGACTATTTCTTTTGCTGTGCAGAAACTTTTATCCTGATTAAGTGCCAATAGTTCATTTTTGCTGTTGTTTCCCTTGCCTTCATAGATATATCTTGCAAGAAGTTGCTGTGGCCAAGTTCAAAAAGGGTGTTGTCTGTGCTCTCCTCTAGGATTTTGATGGATTCTTGTCTCACATTTAGATCTTTCATCCATTTTGAGTGTATCTGTGTGTCTGCTATAAGAGAATGGTCCAGTTTCATTTTTCTGCCCATAGCTGTCCAATTTTCCCAATACCATTTATTGAATAGACTGTGCTTTGTCCAGTGGATATTCTTTCCTGCTTTGTCAAAGATGAGTTCACCATAGATTTGAGGGCCCATTTCTGGATTCTCTATTCTGTTCCTTTGATCTATGTCTTTGTTTTTGTGCCAGTACCACACTGTCTTGATAATCACAGCTTTCAATACAGCATTGTGATGCCCTAGGCTCTGGTTTTCTTTTTCAATATTCCCCTGGCTATTTGGGGTCTTTTCTGATTCCCACACAAACCTTAAGATGATTTGTTCCAACTCTCCGAAGAAAGTCCATGGTATTTTGATAGGGATTGCATTAAACATGTAAATTGCCATGGGTAGCATAGACATTTTTGTAATATTTATTCTTCCAATCCATGAGCATGGAATGTTTTTCCATCTCTATGTCTTCTTCAGTTTCTTTCAGAAGTATTCTGTAGCTTTTAGGGTATAGATCCTTTACCTTTTTGGTTAGGTTTATTCCTAGGTATCTTATGGTTTTGGGTGCAGTTGTAAATAGGATTGACTTCTTAATTTCTCTTTCTTCAGTCTCATTTTCAGGGTAGAGAAATGCCACAGATTTATGTGCATTCATTTTGTATCCTGCCACACAGCTGAATTGCTGTATGAGTTCTAGCATCTTGGGGTAGAGTCTTTTGGGTTTTCTATGAACAGTATCATGTCATCTGCGAAGAAGGAGAGTTTGAATTCTTCTTTGCTAATTTGAATGCCTTTTATTTCTTTTTGTTGTCTAATTGCTGAGGCTAGGACTTCTAGCACTGTTCTGACTAACAGTGGTGAGAGTGGCCATCCCTGGCGTGTTTCTGATCTTAGGGGAAAGGCTGTCAGTTTTTCTCAATTGAGAATGATACTCGCTGTGGGCTTTTCAAAAATGGCTTTCGCGATATTGAGGAATGCTCCCTCTATCCTGCACTTTGAGGAGTTTTGATCAGGAATGGATGCTGTATTTTGTCAGATACTTTCTCTGCATCTATTGAGAGGATCATACCGTTCTTGTTTTTTCTCTTGTTGATGTGATCTAACACGTTGATTGTTTTATGAGTGCTGAACCAGCCTTGCATCCCTGGAATGAATCCCACTTGGTCATGGTGAATAATCTTCTTAATGCACTGTTGGATCCTATTGGCTAGTATCTTCGTGAGAATTTTTGCATTTGTGTTCATCAGGGATATTGGTCTATAATTCTCCTTTTTTGTGGGGTCCTTGTCTGGTTTTGGAATCAAGGTAATGCTGGCCTCATAGAACAAGTTTGGAAGTATTCTGTCCCTTTCTGTCCTTTGGAACAGCTTTAGTAGAATAGGTATTATTTCTTCTTAAAACGTCTGATAGAATTCCCCTGGGAAGCCCTCTGGCCCTCTGTCTTGGGAGGTGTTGGATGACTGCCTCAATTTCCTTGCTGGTTATTGGCCTGTTCAGGTTTCCTATTTCTTCCTGTTCCAGTTTTGTTAATTTGTGATTTTCCAGAAATGCATCCATTTCTTCTAGATTGCCTAATTTGTTGACATATAGATGCTGATAATACGTTTTTCAAATGGTTTGTACTTCCTTGGTATTGGTTGTGATCTCTCCTCTTTCATTCATGATTTTAATAATTTGAGTCTTTTCTCTTTTCTTTTTAATAAGGCTGGCTAATGGTTTATGTATCTTATTAATTCTTTCAAAGAACCAATTCCTGGTTTTGTTGATCTGTTCTACAGTTCTTCTGGTCTCTATTTCATTAGTTCTGATTGAATCTTTATTATTTCTCTTCTTGTGCTTGGTGTAGATTTTACTTGCTGTTCTTTCTCCAATTCCTTTAGGTGTGAGGTTAGCTTTAGGTGATTTGAGTTTTTTCCATTTTTTTTTGAGAGAGGCTTGTATTGCAATGTATTTCCCTCTCAGGACCATTTTTGCTGTATCTCAAAGATTTTGAATAGTTGTATCTTCATTTTCATTAGTTTCCATGAATCTTTTTAATTCTTCTCTAATTTCCTGGTTGACCCATTCATCTTTTAGCAGGATACACTTTAACCTCCACGTGTTTGAGATTCTTCCAAATTTCTTCTTGTGACTGAGTTCTAGTTTCAAAGCATTGTGGTTTGAAAATATGCAAGGGACAATCCCAATCTTTTGGTATCAGTTTATACCTGATTTGTGACCCAGAATGTGGTCTATTCTGGAGAAAGTTCCATGTGCACTTGAGAAGAGAGAAGAGTGTGTATTCAGTTGCATTCAGATAGAGAGTTCTGTATATATATATGAAATCTATTTGGCCCAGTGTATCATTTAAGGCCCTTGTTTCTTTGGTGATGTTCTGCTTAGAAGATCTGTCATTTGCAGAAAATGCTGTGTTGAAGTCTCCTACTATTAGTGTATTATTATCTAAGCATGTCTTTATTTTAGTTATTAATTCATTGATATACTTGACAGCTCCCACATTAAGGGCATAAATATTCATGATTGTTAGGTCTTCTTGTTGGATAGACCCTTTAAGTATGACATACTGCCCCTCTTCATCTCTTACTACAGTCTTTGGGATAAACTGATTTATCTGATATGAGGATTGCAATCCCAGCTTTCTTTTGAGGACCATTTGAATGATAAATGGTTCTCCATCCCTTCATTTTCAGGCTGGAGGTGTTCTTGGGTCTAAAATGAGTCTCTTGTAGACAGCAAATCAATGAGTCTTGCTTTTTTATCCAATCTGCTGATACCCTGCATATTTTGATGGGATCATTTAGCCCATTCATGTTCAGAGTAACTGTTGAAAGATATGAATTCAGTGTCACATATTACCTATTTAGTCCCTGTTTCTGTGGCTTATTTCTTTGGGCTTCCTCTTTCTTTTACGGGGTCCCCCTTAATATTTCTTGCAGAACCAGTTCGATGGTCACATATTCTTTCAATTTCTGCCTATCCTGAAAGCTCTTTATTTCTTCTTCTATTCTGAATGACAGCCTTGCAGGATAAAGTATTCTTGGCTGCATGTTCTTCTCATATACAACCCTGTATATATCATGCCAGCCCTTTCTGGCCTGCCAGGTCTCTGTGGAGAGGTCTGCTGTTAATCTGATATTTTCCCCACATAAGTTAAGAATCTCTTGTCTCATGCTGCTTTAAGAATTTTCTCTTTATCTTTGAAATGTGCAAGTTTCATTATTGAGTATCGAGATGTTGAATGGATTTTATTGATTGAGGGTGGGGGGGGGGGGGCTTCTATATCTCTTGGTTCTGAATGCCTGTTTCCTTCCCCAGATTTGGGAAGTTCTCAGCTATGATTTGTTCAAATATATTTATGGGTCTCTCCCTGTCTCAGCCTCTTCTGGAACCCCAATCACACATAAATTCTTCCTTCTCAGGCTATTATTTATTTCCCTAATCCTTTCCTCGTGGGCTCTTAATTGTTTTTCTCTTTTTTCCTCAGCTTCCTTCCTTACCATCAACTTGTCTTCTATGTCATTCACTCTCTCCTCCACCTCATTAATCTTAGCAGTTAGGACGTCCAGTTTGGATTGCATCTCATTTAATCTGTTTTTAATTTCAGCCTGATTAGATCTCAATTCTTCAGTAATGAAGTCTCTAGAGTCCCTTATGCTTTTTTCCAGAGCTACCAGTAGCTTTATAATTGTACTTCTGAATTGAATTTCTGACATCGTGTCAATCCAAATTCTGTAACTCTGTGGCAGACAGTATTGTTTCTGGTTCTTTTATGGTGAGTTCTTCCTTCTAGTCATTTTGTCCAGTGCAGAGTGGCTGTATGAGTGGTCTGAGTCAAAAATATCAACCATGACCTAAGTAAAATACACCTTAGATGATTCTGAAGAGGTCAGAGACCAGAAAATAAAAGAAAAAGAAGAACAGAACAAAATAAAAGGACCACTAAAGTGAAGAACAAATTTTAAAACAAAGTAGTAAAAATAAAAACCCAAATACCAAAAACAAAGAAGAAAAAGGAAAAAAAAAAAAAGTAAAGAAAAGAGAAAAAGAGAAAAGGGGGGGATGGTGGTGGTGAGGAAGTGGTAGTGGAGAGAGAATGTAGTCTACCTGAGGGGTCCTAAAGAGTGATCCTCTTGGTCCTGAGTATATTTTGTTCTGTATGTTAGAATGCTGAATCCCAAATTTGTATAATCCAGCAATACTCATAGAAAGCCCCAACAACGACCACCAAAACATAAACAAGATAAAAGATGGGGGCAGAATGGGAACAAAGAGAGAATATAATCTCACAGAATGAGCCAGCCCGGTATTCCACTTGACTCTGGGTGTATGCTGCTCATGTTTTAGAAGGTATTAACTTCCATCATTGTAAAACAAAGTGAGGCAGAAAAAAACAAAAACCCATATCTTGTATATCTACCAAAATTAAATTGAATACATTGAAGGGAATCCAGAAGTGAAAAATAAATCTAAGACATGAAATTGTAGAAATATGAAAGTCAAAAAAGGAAAAAACTTAAAAATGAAGAGCTGGTAAAATATTGTATGTAGTTTAAGATGGGGAAAGAGAAAAAATATTGGGAATTTTTAGTGTGATATAAAAACGAATCGTAATGGAGAAAGGAAAAAAAAAGACCCTCTATATACTATTTTCCCTCAGTCCTGGAGCTTTCCAGAACTGCTTGGTCAAGAACTTGCTCTTCCCCTGCTCTTCCAGCTGTTCTTCTGGAGGAAGGGCCTGCTGCGCTGATTCTCAGGTGTGTGTGCCTGGGGGAGATTCTCCCCCCCCCCCCAGGTGCTGTGCTCAGTATGAGCTGTTTACCCCCTGAGGCCTTTGTTCCCTGGCGGCCCCGCCCCTCCCAGGCATGAGGTGAAACAAGGAGGAAAAGCAACAATGGCAGCGCCAGCTCTCCAGCTCTGGAGTCAGCTCCCTGCAGTAACTAACCAGGCTCCCAGTCCACACTAGCCTAGATGCTCCTGGGGAAGCACGGATGCACTGCTCTGCGCAGCTTGGGGGTATCCAGAGGCAGGAGAGTTCTCTCTGTCCTGTGCGTTCCCCACTTCTGCCTGTCCCAGGGAGAATGCAGGATCACTGGCTGTGTCCACTTGGGCGCCCTAGGATCTGGAGCCCTGTGCCACTGGACCCAAGCTCCCGGGGGCCGCTTCTTTTGAAGGGAACAGGGCACAGCCACCTCCGTCCAGAGCTGGCCCACCTAACCAACTGGCTTCTCCCAAATGCCCCAGAGGGCTGCGGCACTCCAGCCCTTTACCAAAATTGGCCCGGGGTTTGCAGTGAACTTCCCCTGGGTGTACCTCCTCTTATAAGTGACTCTGGGAATCTGGAGGCTTCACTGCCGCTCCTGTGATTCTGCCCGATTTCCTTCCTGAGCACTTTTCGGTCCAGGAAAACTCTGGCGCAAATTTTTAAAGTTCCCACTTCTCCAGGGCTGGGTTTTCCTGTCCCGGAGGCTCTCGCTGCTCAGCTTTAGCCCAGCTCCTTTCAGTGCCCCTCCCCCACTTTATTCTTTTTTATTTTTTTCCTCACCTTCCTACCTTGTTAGAAGTGAAAGCTTTTCTCTCCAGCTGCTCTCTCTTTACATCTCAGGTTGAATTCATAGGTGTTCAGGATATTCTGAAGGTTATCTAGGTAAGTTGGTGGGGCCAGGTGAGTTGAAGACCCTACTCTTACACCTTCTTGCCCCCTCCCCCCATGTATACCATTCTTTTAACAAATGCTATATATGTAGTCAGGCACCTATTGTTCATTCTTTTTTTCTTTCATTTTTTCCTTTTTTTTTTTTTTTTTTTGAAACTGCAGCTAACACTTAAACTGAAAGACTCCCATTTTAACATTCCACTGTAGTTGTCTTCATTCTTGATAGAAGAGAAGCTGAGAGCAGGATCAATGACCTTGTATTTTTAAACAAAATGAACTTGGTTTGTCTCAGAAAATTAAGTGACAGGAGACAAGCAGAAGGGCTCTGTTCTGCTCTTTCCTCCTACCAAGATAATATTTGCCAAGCAACAACATTCATTGATCCTTAAAGCTAGGGATAGGTTAGAGCTGCACAGTGAGGCAAGGGAAACAAGGCTGCATTAATGAAAAGGGTATAAGAGCAGGAATTAGGAGGTGTGGACCTGGGTCTGCTTTAGTTATTAACTATCTAGTGACCTTGGAAAATTCGCTTAGAAGGTCAAATAAGTTAATGCACTTGAAAGCTCTTTAAAAGTTATGCATATTCAAGAGATCCCTTGGTGGCTCAGCGGTTTAGCACCTGCCTTCAGCACAGGGTGTGATCCTGGAGTCCCGGGATCCAGTCCCACATCAGGCTCCCTACATGGAGCCTGCTTCTCTCTCTGCCTGTGTCTCTGCCTCTCTCTGTCTCTGTATCTCTCATTAATAAATAAAATCTTTAAAATAAATAAAAGTTATGCATATTCAAGGTGACAATATTTTTGCTCTTGTAAGAAGCAGTGCAGTTTTGTCACTAAATCCTCTTACTTCTTCACTTGAAAAATCTCTGGTTCATTCTTTTCCTTCTATTTTTGTTGCAATCACCCTGGTCTCAATGCAGATTATTGCAATAGCCTCCTAATTTACCTCTTTTCTGCCCCACTCTCACAATTCAGCCCCACAGGGAGGTGTTGGACTAGATGTTCCTAAGGCCTCTTCCTGACACAGTGCTCAAATTCTGAGACAATGAACAGGAAAAGAAAACATGGCTGTTCCATTCTCTACCCCACTCCCATCCTTAGCCTTGGCTAAAATTCAAATAAGACATTTGGCTTATCAGTTAAAGATAGATAAGTAGATTGGAAAGTGAGTGAGTAGGTATAAAAATATGAAATTGGAGGGGGAAGAGTCAGTTAAATGAATCAGGATTTTTCAGATACTTTATAGTTTCAGTAACTCCACAAACACTTCAAAGATGGATGTATTCACTGTTACAGTGTGTGGCAGTGTATTTTATTCTCACTTGGCCTCAATCCATGGCAATGTGGCTTATTCCATGGATGTTTCTGTAGATAAAATAATCCATTATTGTTTATGTTCATGGGTTTGCTGCTGCCACAACGCTCCACATTGGTCAACACTTCTTCCACTTAGTGATGCTCTTCCATTGGATTTTCTCTCCAGTGAGTTCTTCCTCCCCTGCCTGTTCATTTTTAATGTCTCCCAGAGTGCAATGCCTGATGGCTGCTCTCCCTCCTGACACACTCCAACCGGCTCAGCACATCTCTTCGTGCAATTCCAGGCACCACTGCGATCAGAGGATCCACAGCTCTGGCTATGATTTTCTTCTTGACACCAATGTGTGTAGCCAAGAGCCTACTCAACATCTGTGTTTGCACACCAAGAGCACTTCAGGCTGAACATATCCAGACCTAAGGCTTCCATCATGACCCTACTTCACCTTTTCTATTATAGCTCTCGAATCCACTCATTTGTTACCACTTCTGCTGCCAGCACTCTATTCTGGGCACCATCATCTCTTATATAGACGATTCTAACAGCTTTGTAACTTGTCTTGCTGCCTCCAGCATGGATAGAAGGCCCTACTTATTCCATTTTTTTTTTCATTTCAGTCAGAGTAATCTTTTTAAATACAGATCTGAGTGATGAGTTTCCCACTTATTCTTAGAATAAAGTCCAAACTCATTGACCTAGCCTGACAATGTCCTTCATGGTCTGGACCATTCTTGCCTCTATATCCTCAACTCCAACTCCCACCTTGATGTCTACACTGACATCATATTAAATCATTAGCTCCCAGAATAGGCCATGTAATCTTCCTCCTAGCCTCTGCACATGCTATTCCTCCTATCAGAAATGTTTTTTTCTTACCCCATTACCTAGCTAATTTCTGTTCACCCTTAGTCTCTAGTTGGCTTTCTCTGCTTCTAGGAAGATCCCTGAACTCCCAAGTCTAGGTTGGATTCCTCTCTTCTTTGCTCCAGAACACCTTTTCTTCCAAGACTGGATTGCATTAATCTGTGCCCCACCACACTGCACACTCTAGTGGCAGGATCAGCATCTGTCTTGTTTACTGCTATATCTGGTGACTGGAACACTGCCTGCTACATAGTAGGCTTGTTGATAATTTTGCTAAATGAATGTACTACATGTGTAAGTATATGGAGTAAATTATTTTGAGGAGATACTACCCTTCAAATTTTATGAAATACTTTAAGAGGTTCTGTATGAAAAAGAATCCATTTTATAAAGACATTATAAAAGCACTACTATCTTGTACATCTAAGTATTTCTTTTTAAAAGTATTGCATCCAGCCTTTCAAAATGTGTTTCCAATCATAACATAGCTACAAATACCAATACAGGTCTATGTCATTTGTTAGTCAGCACATTTTGCCAGTACAGCCTAATAATTGAAAATAGGGGAATCTCAATCCATCCATAGCCTCATTTCCATTTTTTGTTAGCTTCTCTAGAAAAGCATTCCAATGGGGGATTTTTTCCTAGGCCAGCAGAGTCTCTGGCCTGCCGTTATATTGGACTTCTCTTCTGTGTTTTGATACTGGGAATGAGGCAGCCACTGCCAAGAAGTTAGATTCAATGCTGAGTATTCTTGGCAGAGAAAATATTTCCCTAGTTCCATCCAAATTAATCCTCACAGGCCAATAAATCAATACACAAGGAGAATGTGTGAGGAGTTTGGCCATCTGGAATTTTTCTGAGGCATTGGCGGGCATAGCAGAAACTACCTAGATCCACAATAGCTGTGAACATCTGGATATTAGTTCAAGGTAGCATGAGCACATTCTCTTTCCCGTGTGATACCAGCACCGGATCCAGGGCAGGGGAGCTCCTGGTGGCTCTTCAGAATATTTGCCTGACCACTGAGTCAGCTAGTTTGATGCCAGTGTCAAAGAAAATAACTTCAACCATTTTCTTTCCCAATACTCTCAGATAACAAGCTGAATCTAGACCCTTCACACCTGGTCAATCATTGTTAACAATCAGGTAGTCACAAGGAAAAAGGGAAAAAGTCAAAATATCAGTATAGTATGGTTAATATGATAATAGGGATTTTTTCAAATCTGACTTTACCAAAACAATTGATCCATTTTTTTCCCTTAAATATCCCAAAAAGGTGGGAAGAGGAAGATTTTCACCATGGAAGGCAGTGTCTTTATGGTTATTCAACAAAGCCAAAGCGAGTTAAATTCCTTATCATCAGGAAAAAACATTACAAAGGAACTGCTTCTAAACCAAAGCCCTTGTGGCCTTGCCCTGTAGCTAAGGAAAGGAGAGGAGGAAAGAACCTGTTTCCTTGCTCAAACATTCTACGGTTGCTTTAGTTGCCGCTATAAATGCTATAAATGCTATCCCCGGTAGAGCTCTATGTCCTGAGGCCATTCATCATTTCACTCAGTGCTCACAGCAGCCCTATCAGGTGACCATTATTCCCATTTGTTGGTTTGCAAACTGACCTCTGCACATGGAGGGCAAGGAGAGCCTGAAGAAAGAGGCAGAGCACTCCAGATTGGTAGGTGGCAGGTTTCATAAGAAAGGTAACTTAGTTACAGGGCTTGTCTTGGGCAGCAGATGAGTAGATCTCCACATCCACCTGCCAAATGTTAAATGTTTATCTAGAGACCTTAACTGGGTTCAGTGGCATAGTCAGTGCAGAAAGTTGCAATAAAACTTTCCTACCTAAAGGCTACATCCTTGAAAATGGTTCCCACTGTGGGAGCTGTAGGCAGAATGTACATGCCAAGGATAAGGGAAGGGATAAGGAGCCTTTAATTGCCCGGGGTCCAATTCGAGGGTTAAACAGTAGTCCCTTCCTCTTAATGACCTCTTCTAATGTTTTATCTCTCCTGATGGGCTTTCACAATCTCATGTGTCCCCCTCTTCTGCAATGTGCCTGAGTGCACAGCAAGGGATATTACTAAACAAGGAGGTGGCTTGTTTGATGGTTGTCTGGCTGCATTGGAGGCACATACTCTAGCAACAATATAGGACATGTAAAAGAAAATAGATGAAGATGATTCCCAAAATAAGTAATTTTCTCCATCCAGAACCTAGTGATCTGAGCCCCTGATTTGCTAAGTCCCTAGAGTGGGGTTTGGATCACTCAGGGCATTCATTTGTGTTTTTATGTGATTTAATAAAGATGATACATACTAAACTCCTCAGGCATGAACACATTAACATTTTCTTTGGATAATAGCACAGGTGCCTCCCTGCAAAGCAGTGATATGCCCAAAGGTATCCTATTTTGGAGGACAGCTTTTCTCATTAGAGACATTTCAGTATTTATTAAAGATTGACTTTGCTGGCTATCATTTAAGTCTTCTTGGTTGAATTTAGTAAGAGCTTCTCTGTGTGGCATAACATCCTCTGGGCCAATGAAGGAAACAAAGAAAGCAACCAAGTGATTTTATCAGTGAAAAACAGAACCTACCCACCTAGCCTTGAAAAGAGGGAGGTTGGCAGCTTTAGGAATTTGATCCAGTTGTATATACCATACATGTTAGCCAAGGAAGCCAGCACTGTCAGGCATGAGGAGGTAGAATAAGGGTAGGATATCCTAGACCAGAAATCCCCAGTTTTTCCCCTCTTTCAACGATGCATGTTCCATTCTAGGTATAGTGCATTTCAACAGGTTCAGTTTATAGCAGGACTGTGGAATCCCAGTAGAGATTAAGTAGTTCCCCCTCAGTCGGGAGTGCAAAGTCACTTACCCATTCCAGTGGGATGTTCCAAATTCCAATAGATGATACCCTTCCCAGGCATGATGGGGCTTGGTGTTCTTGGCGCTACTGCACGTCGATTGATGGTGAAAGTCAGGAGAATGGTTGTTTCCCATGACTTTAATATCTTTAAAGCATTGATGTCTCAGCAAGGGGTCCCAGTTTGGCATACAGGACAACAAGCCCTACTGGTTGATCATTCAAATCAATTCAAATTAAAGCCTGGAACAGTACTTTAGTCTATCCAGCCAAGATAGTTTTACCTGTAAGTAATTTAACCTATTACTTTAATATTTTATTTTTCCTTTCCATTAACTCTACTGCTTGTGGGTTATAGGGGAAATAGAACCTCTGTTCAATGTCACATTCTTTTACCCAATCTTGCATATTATCACCTTTGAAATGTCACCCCTGTTCACTTTCTTTTCGACAAAGGTATCTCTACATGGTATTCAGCTTTCTAATTCCCTAATAGTGGCAGCCTGGTTTACACAGTGGTAGGAAAATGGGTTAGGCCACAGGCAGTGTCCCCATAAACCAAGGCATATTTAGAATCCTCACTCTGAGGGAGGGAGTCAATATAATCAATTTGCCAATCTTTTGCAGGTTGGGAACTTCTATGGATGGCCCCAGATTTCTCTGGCAATTGTCTTGGGCATTATTTAGAACACACAAGATATGCTGTTACTGCATCAACCAAGTCAGGGTGTTTCAAGGGCAATCTTGCATCCTCGGCAATATGTCATCCCACCTGGGCACTGTAATGGCCGTTTTTTCTATGCATCCAATTTTTTCTATCTATTAAAGTGTCAGGGGATCCCTGGGTGGCGCAGCAGTTTAGCGCCTGCCTTTGGCCCAGGGCATGGTCCTGGAGACCCGGGATCGAATCCCACGTCGGGCTCCCAGTGCATGGAGCCTGCTTCTCCCTCTGCCTGTGTCTCTGCTTCTCTCTCTCTCTCTCTCTGTGTGACTACCATAAGTAAATAAAAATTAGAAAAAAAAAAAAGTGTCAGTCATGGGGTGCCTGAGTAATGCAGTCGGTTGAGCGTCTGACTCTTGGTTTTGGCTCAGGTCATGATCTCAGGGTAGTGAGATCAAGCCCCGCATCTGGCTCATTACTCAGCACAGAGTCTGCTTAAAGATTCTCTCTTGGGATCCCTGGGTGGCACAGCGGTTTAGCGCCTGCCTTTGGCCCAGGGCGCGATCCTGGAGACCCGGGATCAAATCCCACGTCGGGCTCCCGGTGCATGAAGCCTGCTTCTCCCTCTGCCTATGTCTCTGCCTCTCTGTCTCTGTCTCTCTCTGTGTGTGTGTGTGTGTGTGTGTGTGTGTGTGACTATCATAAATAAATAAAAATTTAAAAAAAAAAGATTCTCTCTTTCTTCCCTTCTGCCCCATCCTACCCTCCTCAAATAAATAAATAAATCTTAAAATAAAAGAGAGAGAGAGAGAGAGTCAGTTGCCAGCACTTGTACCCAAGCTAGGGCATCAGCAACATGATTGTCAGCGGGGATCAGTGCCCTGTGAGTTAAGATATTGATGACAGCGAGGACCGCCTCAGGCTCTTGCAGATGAACCCCAATGTCTTTCCATGTATCTTGACCATACAAGGGCTTATTCGTGGTCTTCCAGGCTTTGGCTTCACATCATCTTAGGCTTGGGGTTAAACCCTTTAGAACAGTCCAACTGTCAGTGTAACAGGTTAACAGCCAGGGCACCTGTGTGAGCACCAGCCAGAATGCTTTGAGTTCAGCCCACTGGATGCTGTGACTCATTCTTGCTTCTAGGCATTTGTATATTAGGTGTCAATGAAAATTTCCCCCATTCTCTCTCTACAGGCCACAGGGACCCTGTAGGAATAGGGGTGGGGTGTCTATAGGATCTACATACTCTACAAGGCCTAATAGCACCTGCATTTCTAGAGATAGTGGCAGGCAGACAAGGTGCTCCTCTGCTGCAACTAGGTATACCATTTAGTCAAAGTGGGAATTTGAGCCATGGCATTAAACATATTTAATTCACTGCTTAGTTAGAAGGGAAGCTCTTACCATGATATGCTGTTCCTTTGTGAGAGGATCTACCTGAAGGAGCACTGTGTACACTGCTCAAGCTGTTGCTCTATGGGATACATCACATTTCGGTCTCTTCCAGAGCTGGGAAAAATTTTAGGAGTATTCTCTCTCCTTCTATTGTGTCCACCATTGTGCCCAACCCATACCTTCTGGAATCACAGACACATCTAATTTAAATGGGAGCCCTTGTGGGAAATGTCAAGAGCTTTAATCTGCTTTGCTAGTATTTCTGCCTTCTCAAAGGTGACTTGTTTTGATCCCAGGTGGTATAAAAGGCAGAGGTACTGTGCCAGATGGGAATAAAAGTTCTTCAAAACCCCAAAATCCCTACAAAGGTTTTCATCTCTCTCATGTTTTGGGGGGTTGGATAGGCTTGCATCTTGTCAATCACAGCTTTTGGGATAATATGTATCTTATCCAACCAAATAATTTCCAAATACTTTACAGCAGCACTGGGCTTTGAATTTTCTGGGTGTTTACTGCCTATCTTTCCCTCACAGATGTTCAAACAATGACTATAGTGTGTCCAGCAGCAGAGGCAAGTCTTCATATGTTAACATTATATCATCAGTGTAATGGGCCCATTGTATTGATGTGGGGAAGAACAGTAACAGGTCTTGGTGTACTATCTCATGACATATTGTGAAGTTTTGCACATAGCCTTAAGGAAGCACTTAAAAGGTTCATTATTATCTCTCTCAAATGAAGGCAAATTGATCTTAGTTATTAGAAACCTGTACTTGTCAGAGTCTTTTCCATGAATCTCTTTGAAGATGAAGCACTTTCGCAGGAACATTTTGCAAAAGCATCAGAGTAAAATAATAACTGTCTATAAATGACAAAAGACTTTTAAAATGGCCACAGTTGGGATCCCTGGGTGGCTCAGCGGTTTAGGGCCTGCCTTTGGCCCAGGGCGTGATCCTGGAGTCCCAGGATTGAGTCCCACGTCGGGCTCCTGGCATGGAGCTTGCTTCTCCCTCCTCCTGTGTCTGCCTCTCTCTCTCTCTCTCTCTTAAATAAATAAATAAATAAATAAATAAATAAATAAATAAATCTTTAAAAAAATAAAATAAAATGGCCATAGTTAAAGATTTGAGGAGAGTTCATTATAATGCAATTGACGTGGAAATTTTTTTTTTAATTTTTATTTATTTATGATAGTCACACAGGGAGAGAGAGAGGCAGAGACATAGTCAGAGGGAGAAGCAGGCTCCATGCACCGGGAGCCTGACGTGGGATTCGATCCTGGGTCTCCAGGATCGCGCCCTGGGCCAAAGGCAGGCGCCAAACCGCTGTGCCACCCAGGGATCCCTGACGTGGAAATTTAGTTATTTCTGCGACATGCCTTTTATTATTTTTTTAAAGATTTTATTTATTTATTTGAGAGAATGAGAGCATAAGTGGGGTGAAGGGCAGAGGGAGAAGCAGACTCTCCACTGAGCAGGGAGCCAATGACATGGGGCTCAGTCCTGGGATCATGGCCCAAGCCAAAGGCAGACACTTAAGCAACTGAGCCACCTAGGTGCCCCTTTGACATATGTTTTAAAATTGTGACTGATAACATTATACCAGGACAGATCAGATTTTTAGGAATTGCATGTAAATATACCCCAAGGAAAGTTTATCTGATAGTACATCCTTTTTAATTTAATTTAAGCCTAATTATTTTAATCTCCCTCTTTTATAAGAAGAGAGAACACGTCTTTTGAGATATTCTAGGGATGTGAAAAATCCCAGTTAGGACAAGGTCAAGCCCTCATTTAAAATTTGATTTTGAAAAAAAAAATAAATAAATAAAAAAAATAAAATTTGATTTTGGGGCAGCCCTGGTGGCGCAGCGGTTTAGCGCCACCTGCAGCCCAGGGCGTGATCCGGGAGACCCTGGATGGAGTCCCACGTCAGGCTCTCTGCATGGAGCCTGCTTCTCCCTCTGCCTGTGTCTCTGCTACTCTCTCTCTCTCTCTCTCTCTGCATCTCTATGAATGAATAAATAAATAAAATCTTTAAAAAAAATAAAATAAAATTTGATTTTGGATAAGTAAATAAAAATAAAATATGATTTCGGTGAAGTTTGTCAAAAACATCAAGAGGTTTAAAATACTTGATTGAAAAGGTCACTGAGAAACAATACTTAATTATAAATTTAACCAAGGTTACAAAGACTTCAAAGACAAGTACAGAAAGTCATATAGTTGCAAAAGAACTAGCTCTTTTAATGGAGAAGTCTCCGTTTTTTGTGAGTAATCAAAGACCTGATAAAGACAATGCAAAGCACAGGAAACAGAATCCTTGCTTTCTAGGCAGATTACTTAAAAGGTAAAGAAAATTCAACGTGGATGGAACTGGAGGGTATTATGCTGAGTGAAGTAAGTCAGTCGGTGAAGGACAAACATTATATGTTCTCTTTCATTTGGGGAATATAAATAATAGTGAAAGGGAAAATAAGGGAAGGGAGAAGAAATGTGTGGGAAATATCAGAAAGGGAGACAGAACGTAAAGACTGCTAACTCTGGGAAACGAACTAAGGGTGGTGGAAGGGGAGGAGGGCGGGGGGTGGGAGTGAATGGGTGACGGGCACTGGGGGCTATTCTGTATGTTAGTAAATTGAACACCAATAAAAAATAAATTAAAAAAAAAAAGATGTACACACCTTAAAAAAAAAAAAAAGTAAAGAAAACCCTTTCATAATCTCATCAAGAACAAACCAATAGTCCAAGAAAACTTTATCCTTTTAGCAGATGAAAGAAAATTAAGCTTCAGTTTTAGATAAGTACACTATTGATATTAAATATTACTTTCCTTTAAGCTAATTAAATAGAGCTCTTTTGCAAGTTAATTTTGGTTAATACCCTCCAGAGGAAGAAAAACATCGCATATGTAATACGTATCTATGGGCGTACATAACATAC
Source organism: Canis aureus (assembly GCF_053574225.1). Classification (NCBI taxonomy): domain Eukaryota; kingdom Metazoa; phylum Chordata; class Mammalia; order Carnivora; family Canidae; genus Canis; species Canis aureus. The sequence goes on along the minus strand of NC_135641.1, from coordinate 17,809,227 downwards.
ACAGAGATCCCATGGTTTTCATTCCAAAACTTTGCCATTAATCTAGTACAATGTTATATAATTCACTAGTTTATAAAACAGTTAAATCCAAATGTGTCTCTGGCAGACGGAACAAGTGAAGGTTACCCACTAACATGGCTTTTTGTTAATATTTTTAGCAAAGACTTTTAAGATTTGTATGTGCCCTTTATTAGTAATCTTATGGAGGTTGTGGACAGGAGTTGGGGCAAGGAAGCCTCTACGGGCATCTGTCTCTCCTCCTCTTCCTTGCGTCTCAGGCAATTGTGGGCAGGGCTTTTGTGGCCTCCTGGGGTACTTATATTTCAAGGACAGAAAAGATTTGCAACTTTAGGGCACAGAGAAAGAATGCAAGTTTCTCCTAAGAGTTTTGGGGTATAGTTTTTTTATTATCAGAAATCTAAAGTAGTTAATATTTAAATTTTCCCTTTTTGTTAGGAATCAGACTGCTTGAGTCCTGTCAGTTGTCATTGTCAATCACAACATCCCCCTCTTTGCTCTTGGCTCTCTCCATGTTCCCAGGTACTCTACCTCTTAGCGTCCCAATCAGGCTTTGTCACAAGCTGTTAGATCTTAACCCGAGGCATCTTGCACCCTCCTAGCTTTGCAAAATTGACCATTACGTTCTCCAACTTATTACCCTGCTCTCCCACCTTCTCTGCCAGCCCCAGAGGTAGCAGAATAGTTGACAACTGCAGTCCTTCTGTGGCCTCAGTTCTTCCAATTTTCTAACTCGATCTTCAGCCTCTAGCTGGGCGTCAATGGCCAGCCGAGCTGCCCACATTAGAGACCAGCCCACTTTGGCAGCCACTAGTTTCCCTTCTTTGCCACAGTGTGCTGTGTGTAGTTTCTCAAATGCCTGGACCAAACCTGCTGGCATTTTCAGGGTGTCCTGAGATTCACATGGTGGTCCACAAGCATGTAACAGGTGGGCCACCTCTCCCCACACAGAGGTCAGTGGCGAACTCAGGATTTCTCCTATGAATACCTCATTCACAAGGCCCATTATTTTGGTCTCCTGGCTGTTCTCCAGTTGTTGATTCATAAACTGGGCCAATACACAGGGGAAAAGGAGAGACTTAACAAGGTGGCAGACCACTCCAGATTGGTGAGTGGCAGGTTTAGTAAGCAAGGAAACTTACATATGATGCTTATCTTATGTGGCTGCAAGATGAGAGCTCTACACCTGCCCACCAGAATCTTAAAAAGTTTATACAGAGGCCTTAACTTGGTGCAGTCACATATACCACCCAGATGGTCTTAACAACGCCTTCTTTTCTCAAGGCTGCTTCTTTAGAACAGCTTTCACTGTGGGAACAGTAGGCAGACCATACATTCAAAGGATGGGGGAGTAGGTGAGGAGCTTCTGATTACCCAGGTTTAGCTTGAGACCAACTGGCAGTCATTTCCTCTCAATTACCTCCTCCAACAACAACATTTTTATGTGGAGAAACCAGGACGCAGAGAGATTTTTTAACTCATTCAAGGTCACACCAGAGTCAAGTGATAGGACTAGGATTCCTACCAAGACTAACTCCAAAACTTCTATTCTTAATCATTATTTCTTTTTTTTAAGACTGTCTGAGAGAGAGAACACAGGCAGGGAGGAGGGGCAAAGGAAGAGGGAGAAGCAGACCCCCTGCTGAACAGGGAGCCTGATGTGGGGCTCGATCCTGGGATCCTGGGATCATGTCCTGAACCAAAGGCAGATGCTTAACTGAGCCATCCAGGTGCCCCTCTTAATCACTATTTCTCATACTAAGGATGTTTACATTTTTTGCAGGCCCTGAACCAATCATAGAACTTAAAAGTTATTGGTCACCAGAAAAATAATTCCTTTATCAAAAGTTATCTGTTATTTGTTATGTTAAAAGCAACAACAATAAAGGAAATTAGAAAATTGGAGGAGAAAAGGCTCAGAGCTACCCAGAATTCCCATGACATTAATAAATGAACTGTTTTCATTTTTTAATGTTTCTTCCCATCTTTGTCCAATCTGCATACCTAATTATATGTAGTTTCAAAGCCATTTTAAATGACTAGTTAGCATCGACAAGATAAATTCATCAAATGAGTTGTCTTCTTAAAAGCCTACAAAAATTATTTTAATTCTTCCCTCCACATTCTGGGTTTCATTTCCTTTTCTTGAACAATAACAACAACAGATTCTTGAAGAATTCTGATTCACACAGCAGATGTGAGGATTAGAGAACCTGCTGGCTAATTGGAGATGAGTTTCACTGGAAACAATCACATGAAAACAAACCCAAGTGGTAGATTCTTGTCCCTGATAGCTTCTCAGGATACACAGAATTTATCCCACCATAGAGTTTTTGTGGAATTTCAGATGCCCTGAGTTCCTATATCAGCATTTTCCAGGCTGTGTTCTAGAGAACCCTAAGGACAGATGCACGGTCAGAGTTTCAAGGTAGATCTATTTAAGGACTATTGTTTACACCTGCACTTAGAGACTTAAAATACACATTAGCATATGAAGATCTTGGGAAGTCTTGCAGTAAGGAACATGTTCATTTTTGTCCAGAAGTTGCAAACTAGTTACTTCCAAGAGCCAGGCAGGTAAAGATGACGATCTGGCAGTGGCTGTGATGAAGTGGAGACCACACGTATCCCCTGAGGGTTGCTGCTTCTAGTCACGTGGGCCTAATATTAACAGATTTTCCTGAGATACTGAAAATCTGGGTTTTGATGTAAAATTTTACATCCAGTTTGAGGGGACAAAAACGTGTCTCTTGGCTAGATCAGGCCCATGGACCACCAATCTGCTGCCTCTGCTTTAACCTAAAGTTTCTCAAGCTCATTTGAGCACAGAATTCTTTGTTTCTAAAATACTCTTTGGGAAAATGCTACCATATTTCATTATCCTAGTCTTCTTTTTGTGCTCCAATCTTCAAACCTAAAGTATGTTCCAGTTACTAGGATTATATAATAAATTACTCCAACACTTGTGGCTTAAAGAAACAATATTTATTTTGCTCAAAAAATATGTAATTTGAGTAGGGCTCAAAGAGGATGGGTCATCCGGGTCCCACCATGGGTCAGCATGGTTCTATGGCTCACATTAATGATAAGGGGTGGGCATCATCTGCAGGCATTCTCAGGGCACCTGGCTGGCTTAGTTGGCAGAGCATGCAACTCCTGATCTTAGGGTTATGTGTTCTAGCCTCACATTGGGTGTAGACATTGCCCAAAAATAAAATCTTTAGCAAACAAACAAAAGCAAAGGTATTCTCACTTTCATGTCCAATGGCCTATGCCAGTAGTCACCTGACACCTTAGCTGCAACATACAGCTAGAACACCTACATGTGGCCTCTCTGAGGCTGGACTTCCTTGCTAGATAGATAGCCATCTAGATAGCTGGAGTCCAGGAGTGAGTGTCCTGAGAGGAAGAGGGAGAGACAGGCAGAAAGTGTATCACTTTGTAGGATCTAGTCCCAAAAGTCAGAGCAGGTCATTTCCATTGCATTCTATTTGTCAAGGCAAGTGTTCAAAGACAGGCACGTGACTCCACCACTTAACAGAGTGTGGCAAGGTTCTGAAGAGGATGAGGGGCCAGAAATACTGCTTAAGCCATTTTGGAAGATGCAATCTGCCATAAAAGGAAAGAATGAAAAAGAAAAAAGGAAAGAATGAAATGTCTTGAATTCTGGCTCTTTTATTTACCAAAATTAGTATGACCTTAGCAAGTGATTTCATCTCTTTTTGCATCATTTGTTCACTCTATCCTGAATTACGGTTGTCTCAATTCTTATTTTATCATGGGACAGAGAGCTTCTTAAGAGTAATACCCACATCTAGGTGTTTGTTTTCCTGGCTGTTCTGTTTTTTGTTCTGTTCTTTAATATTGCTGTAATGGGAAGCACAAACACATAGTCTGGGTTTAGTAAATATTTCTAATTCCTTATTTTATTAAAGGTAGGAGGGAGTTTCTCAGTAACTTTTCACCACTCGTGGACATCGCTAAAGAAGAAATCCCCTCTGGAACTGAATCTCACTGCCTGTTTTTCATCATTGTTCTGTGTTGATCTCAGCCTATCAATAACCAATGTTGTGGCTGGACTGACCCTTGTGGTTCTTATTATGATTTCAAGATGCTCTCAGCAGTAACCACCAGGAAACTTTGAAAAAGAAAAAGTATATTACTTACAAGTCCTGGAAATTACATGGCACTCCTGAGGCCACACAGTGAGGTCATGGGTCGAGAGAAAAAGAGCAGGCCCGAGATTCTGCTTTTATTGGGGTTAAGGATGGGGGCCTAGGGTTTGAGGGCTCACTCTTTATTGGTGATTTTAAAACATAAATGTAGGGATCCCTGGGTGGCGCAATGGTTTAGCGCCTGCCTCTGGACCAGGGCACGATCCTGGAGACCCGGGATCGAATCCCACATCGGGCTCCCGGTGCATGGAGCCTGCTTCTCCCTCTGCCTATGTCTCTGCCTCTCTCTCTCTCTCTCTGTGTGTGACTATCATAAAATAAAAATTTAAAAAAAACATAAATGTAGGAATTTAAAGCACAGGGAGAGAAAAAAAAAAAAACAAGCAGCCCACATGGTCAGTTATTGAAATCAACCAAGATCTTTAAAACAAAAGAGCCTGGGGGAGGGGGTAGAGGTGGGGGGTGGGGTTGGAGGTGGGGGAACAGGCATGCATGCCCTGGTTTTTTATCTAGAGTGAATGGCCCAATGTGTTTATTCAAGATAGCCATCTTGGAAGTGAATCAATCAAAACTAAAGTCAGATACTTGCCTCACAAAAAGAAAGCCAACTGCGGGGCTCTCACTACAACTCTCCACAGGCCAGTCCCTTTATCACATGACTTGTTACCACGTGGATGTGAAGCAAAGCCCAAACTCCAGGGTCCTCCCATCTCCTTATGCCCACGGTAAAATAGTCCTACAGCCCTTGGTCACTAGCTGCCTAAGGAACAGTCAGGAGGCCTGCAAAACAGCTGCAAAACAAAGCCTCATTCCCAAAGCAGCAGCAAACCCAGATCTGGTCACCGAGCCCCCAGGTCCAGTGCACCTGGAAAGCAGCTCTTTGTTGTAAATACAGGGGTACTACTGGAGCTATAGCAGATAGAATCATGTGACCCTTTGGCTCCACAGAAGCATTCGTTTGCTAATGAATATGCTAAAAGTTCTTTTAAAAAATTACCCCTGCCCATTTGGACAAGATTTGCTCACTATGCATTCACACTCCATTCCTCTTTGCTGCTTGCCCTGGAAGGAAGAAAAGAACAGGAAAACATCTTAGATTCTGTTAAAAATGTCTCTTGGTTGTCTTCTGACATCCTGTTCAAGCCTTGTATTGTATTATTTCTAGCCTCCTGTGCTCTTTCCTCTCCTTCCCATCATTTCCAATTTTTTCTCCCCATGTTTTGCAGCCAACCTGCTACCACATTGTTTGGTGAAAGCCTCAGGCTATTGGCCCAGGTGCCTGCCAACTTGGGCAGTGATGGCCGATTTCATTAAACAAGGGAGCATGTCTAACCCAGAGGCAACCAGAAAATTTGTGTTGAGCACTAGTACCAATATCATTGTTTTTCTTCCAAACCACACAGTTTACAGGTCATATTATGGCATCCTCTCTCTAATCTGAAAAGACATTTTTTCATATATTTACAAATATAAAATTATGTTAACTGCCTATTCCTTCCTTCTTTTTTTTTTTTATATTTTTTATTGGAGTTCGATTTGCCAACATATAGTGTAACACCCAATGCTCATCCCGTCAAGTGCCCCCCTCAGTGCCCATCACCCAGTCACCCCAGCCCCCCACCCACCTACCTTTCCACCACTCCTTATTCCTTTCCCAGAGTTAAGAGTCTCTCATGTTCTGTCTCCCTCTCTGATATTTTCCACTCATTTTCTCTCCTATCCCCTATAATCCCTTTCACCATTTTTTATATTCCCCATATGAAGGAAACCATATAATGTCCTTCTCCAATTGACTTACTTCACTCAACATAATACCCTCCAGTTCTATCCATGTTGAAGCAAATGGTGGATATTCATAGTTTCTAACAGCTAGGGAATATTCCATTGTATATATAGACCACATCTTCTTTATCCATTTATCTTTTGATGGACACTGAGGCTCCTTCCACAGTTTGGCTATTGTGGACATGGCTGCTATAAACATCGGGGTGCAGGTGTCCCAGCATTTCACTGCATCTGTATCTTTGGGGTAAATCCCCAGCAGTGCAATTGCTGGGTCGTAGGGCAGATATATTTTTAACTCTTTGAGGAACCTCCACACAGTTTTCCAGAGTGACTGCACCAGTTCACATTCCCATCAACAGTGCAAGAGGGTTCCCCTTTCTCCACATCCTCGCCAACATTTGTTGTATCCTAATTTGTTAATTTTCACCATTCTCACTGGTGGAGGTTGATTTGTATTTCCCTGATGGCAAGAGATGTGGAGCATTTTCTCATGTGCTTCTTGACCATGTGTACATCTTCCTCTGTGAAATTTCTGTTCATGTCTTTTGCCCATTTCATGACTGGATTGTTTGTTTCTTGGGTGTTGCATTTAATAAGTTCTTTATAGATCGTGGATACTAGCCCTTTATCTGATACATCATTTGCAAATATCTTCTCCCATTCTGTAGGTTGTCTTTTAGTTTTGATGACTGTTTCTTTTGCTGTGCAGAAGCTTTTTATACTGATTAAGTCCCAATAGTTCATTTTTGCTTTTGTTTCCCTTGCCTTCATAGATGTATCTTGCAAGAAGTTGCTGTGATTGAGTTCAAAAAGGGTGTTGCCTGTATTCTTCTCTAGGATTTTGATGGATTCTTGTCTCATATTTAGATATTTCATCCATTTTGAGTTTATCTTTCTGTATGGTGTAAGAGAATGGTCTAGTTTCATTCTTTTGCACGTGGCTGTCCAATTCTCCCTGCACCATTTATTGAAGAGACTGTCCTTTTCCCAGTGGATATCTTTCCAGCTTTGTTGAGTATTAGTTGACCATAGACTTGAGGGCCCATTTCTGGATTATCTATTCTGTTCCATTGATCTATGTGTCTGTTTTTCTGCCAGTACCACCCTGTCTTGATGTCCACAGCTTTGTAGTACAACTTGAAATCTGGCATTGTGATGCCCCCGGCTATGGTTTTCTTTTTCGATATTCCCCTGGCTATTTGGGGTCTTTTCTGATTCCACACAAATATTAAGATGATTTGTTCCAACTCTCTGAAGAAAGTCCATGGTATTTTGATAGGGATTGCATTGAGTGCATAAATTGCCCTCAGTAGCATAGACATTTTCATAATATTTATTCTTCTAATCCATGAGCATGGAATGTTTTTCCATCTCTGTCTTCTTCAGTTTCTTTCAGAAGTGTTCTATAGTTTTTAGGGTATAGACTCTTTATCTCTTTGGTTAGGTTTATTCCTAGGTATCTTATGCTTTTGGGTACAATTGTAAATGGGATTGACTCCTTAATTTCTTTTTCTTCAGTCTCATTTTCAGAGTAGAGAAATGCCACAGATTTCTGTGTATTCATTTTGTATCCTGCCACACAGCTGAATTGCTGTATGTGTTCTAGCATCTTGGGGTGGAGTCTTTTGGGTTTTCAATGTACAGTACCACATCATCTGCGAAGAGGGAGAGTTTTAATAATTCTTTGCCAATTTGAATGCCTTTTATTTCGTTTTGTTGTCTGATTGCTGAGGCTAGGACTTCTAGTACTATGTTGAATAACAGTGGTGAGAGTGGACATCCCTGTGCTGTTCCTCATCTTAGGGGAAAGGCTCTCAGTTTTTCCCCATTGAGAATGATATTTGCTGTGGGCTATTCATAGATGGCTTATAAGATGCTGAGGAATGTTCCCTCTATCCCTACACTCTGAAGAGTTTCGATATAGAATGGATGCTGTATTTTGTCAGATACTTTCTCTGCATCTATTGAGAGGATCATACGGTTCTTGTTTTTTCTCTTGTTGATGTGATCTATCACGTTGATTGTTTTATGAGTGCTGAACCAACCTGCACCCTGGGGATAAATCCCACTTGGTCATGGTGAATAATCTTCTTAATGTATTGTTGGATCCTATTGGCTGGTATCTTCATGAGAATTTTTCATTTGTGTTCATCAGGGATATTGGTCTATAATTCTTTTTTGTGGGGTCCTTGTCTGGTTTTGGAATCAAGGTAATGCTGGCCTCATAGAATGAGTTTGGAAGTATTCTGTCCCTTTCTATCTTTCAGAAGAGCTTTAGTAGAATAGATATTGTTTCTTCTTTAAACGTTTGATAGAATTCCCCTGGGAAGCCATCTGGCCCTGGACTTTTGTGTCTTAGGAGGTTATTGATGACTGCTTCAAATTCCTTGCTGGTTATTGGTCTGTTCAGGTTTCCTATTTCTTCCTGTTCCAGTTTTGGTAATTTGTGCTTTTCCAGAAATGCATCCATTTCTTCTAGATTGCCTAATTTGTTGACATATAGATGCTGATAATATGTTTTTCAAATGGTTTGTATTTCCTTGGTATTGGTTGTGATCTCTCCTCTTGCATTCATGATTTTATTAATTTGAATCCTTTCTCTTTTCTTTTTAATAAGGCTGGCTAATGGTTTATGTATCTTATTAATTCTTTCAAAGAACCAATTCCTGGTTTTGTTGATCTGTTCTACAGTTCTTCTGGTCTCTATTTCATTAGTTCTGATTGAATCTTTATTATTTCTCTTCTTCTGCTTGGTGTAGGTTTTACTTGTTGTTCTTTCTCCAATTCCCTTAGGTCCGAGGATAGCTTGTGTATTTGAGTTTTTTCCATTTTTTTGAGGGAGGCTTATATTGCGATGTATTTCCCTCTTAGGACTGCTTTTGCTGTATCCCAAAGATTTTGAACAGTTCTCTCTTCATTTTTATTAGTTTCTATCAATTTTTTTAATTCTTCTCTAATTTCCTGGTTGACCCATTCATCTTTTAACAGGAGGCACTTTAACATCCACGTGTTTGAGTTTCTTCCAAATTTCTTCTTGTGATTGAGTTCTAGTTTCAAAGCAATGTGGTCTGAAAATATGCAGGGGACAATCCCAATCTTTTGGTATCAGTTGATACCTGATTTGTGACCCAGAATGTGGTCTATTCTGAAGAAAGTTACATGTGCACTTGAGAAGAGTGTGTATTCAGTTGCATTCAGATGCAATGTTCTGTAAATATCTGTGAAATCCACCTGGTCCAGTGTGTCATTTAAAGCTCTTTAAGTGAGATGCGTAGGTGGCTCAGCGGTTGACTGCCTGCCTTCGGCCCAGGGCATGATCCTGGAGCCCTGGGATCAAGTCTCACATCAGGCTCCTTGCATGGAGCCTGCTTCTCCCCCTGCTTGTGTCTCTGCCTCTCTCTGTGTGTGTCCCTCATGAACAAATAAATAAAATCTTTAAAAATAAATAAATAAATAAATAAATAAATAAATAATCTCTTTCCGTTTAACAGCTTTAAGTTTAAGTTTCTTTAGTGATGTGCTTAGAATATCTGTCATTTGCAGAAAGTACTGTGTTGAAGTCTCCTACTATTAGTGTATTATTATCTAAGTATATCTTTACTTTGGTTATTAATTGATTGATATACTTGACAGCTCCCACATTAAGGGCATAAATATTCATGATTGTTAGGTCTTCTTGTTGGATAGACCCTTTAAGTAATACTGTCCCTCTTCATCTCTTACTACAGTCTTTGGGATAAACTTTGATTTATCTGATATGAGGATTGCAATCCCAGCTTTCTTTTGAGGACCATTTGAATGGTAAATGGTTCTCTACCCCTTCATTTTCAGGCTGGAGGTGTCCTTGGATGTAAAATGAGTCTCTTGTAGACAGCAAATGGATGGGTCTTGCTTTTTTATCCAGTCTGAAATCCTGCATCTTTTGATGGGATCATTTAGCCCATTCATGTTCAGAGTAACTATTGAAAGATATGAATTTAGTGTCATCATAATACCTATTCAGTCTGGATTTTTGTGGATTGTTTCTCTGGGCTTCCTCTTTCTTTTACAGGGTCCCCCTTAATATTTCTTGCAAAGCTGGATTGGTTGTCACATATTCTTTCAGTTTCTGCCTATCCTGGAAGCTCTTTATCTCTCCTTCTATTCTGAATGACAGCCTTACTGGATATAGTATTCTTGGCTGCATGTTCTTCTCATTTAGCACCCTGTATATATCATGCCAGCCCTTTCTGGCCTGCCAGGTCTTTGTGGAAAAGTCTTCTGTTAATCTAATATTTCTTCCCATATAAATTAGAGATCTCTTGTCTCTCACTGCTTTCAGGATTTTCTCTTTATCTTTGTAATTTGCAAGTTTCACTATTAAATGTTGAGGTGTGGAATGGTTTTAATTGATGGGAGGGGGAGCCTCTCTGTCTCTTGAATCTGAATGCCTGTTTCCCTCCCCAAATTAAGGAAGTTCTCAGCTATGATTTGTTCAAATACATTCTGGCCCCCTGGCCCTGTCAGCATGCTCTGGAACCCCAATTATATGTAGATTTTTCCTTCTGAGGCTATTATTTATTTCCCTTAACCTTTCCTTATGGTCTTTTAATTGTTTTACTCTTCTTTCCTCAGCTTCCTTCCTTGCCTTTGACTTATCTTCTATGTTGCTCACTCTTTCTCCCACCTCATTAGGTTAGGACCTCCAGTTTGGATTGCATCTCATTTAATTGATCTTTAATTTTGGCCTGATTAGATCTAAATTCTGCAGTCATGAAGTCTCTTGAATCTTTTATGCTTTTTTCGAGAGCCACCAGGGGCTTTATAATTGTGCTTCTGAATTGGCTTTCTGACATTCAATTGTAATCCAAATTGTGTAACTCTGTGGGAGAGTGTACTGTTTCTGATTCTTTCTTTTGTGGTAACTTCTTCCTTCTAATCATTTTGCTCAGTGCAGAGTAGCTGTATGAGTGGGCTGAGTCCAGAATATCAACCACTACCTAAGTAAATTTCACCCTAGGTGATTCTGACAAGGTCAGAGTCCAGAAACTGAAAAGAAAGATCAGAACTAAGTAAAACAAAAGGACCACTAAAGTGAAAAATAAATTTTAAAACAAAGTAGTAAAAAATAAAAGGCCAAGAATATTAAAGAAGAAGAAGAAAAGAGAAAAAAGAAAAAGTAAAGAGGAAAGAAAAAGAAAAAAAGGAGAAGAAAAAAGGGGGGGGCTGGGAAATGGTGGTGGTGACAAAGTTGTAATGAAGGGAGAATATAGTCTACCTAAAAGGTCCTAGAGGGCGATCCTCTGGGTCCTGAGTGTATTAAGTTCTCTATGTTAGAAGATGCTCAGTCCCAAATTTATATAAACCAGAAACATTGTAGAGAGCCCCACCACTGACCACCAAAACATAAATGAGATAAAAGAGGGGGGCAGAATGGGAAGGAAGAGAGAATATAATCTCACAGAATGAACCAGCACGGTATACCACTTGGTTCTGGGTGCATGCTGGTCACGTTTTAGAAGGTATTAACTTCCACCATTGTAGAACAAAATGAGGCAGAGAAAACAAAAAACACAGAACAAAACAAAACAAACAAAAAAAATCTTGTATATCTCCCAAAAATAAATTGAGTATGTTGAAGGGACTCTAGAAGTGGAAAATATATCTAAGACCTGTAATTGTAGAAGTATGAAAGTCAAAAAAGAAGAAACTTAAAAATGAAGAGGTGGTAAAATATTGTAGTTAAGGTGGGAAAAGAGAAAAAAATATTGGAAATTTATAGTCTAATGTAAAAACGAGTTGTACTGGAAAAAGGAAAAAGAAAAAAAAACAAGGCAGGGTATCCTCTGGTAAGTCCCTCCACTTCCCCTGGAGCTCTCCAGCGCGGCTTGGTCAAGAATTTGCTCTTCCCCTGTCTTCCAGCTGGTCTTCTGGGGGAGGGGCTGCTGTGCTGACTCTCAGGTGTGTGCACCTGGGGGAGCTGCCCCGCCCTTGCCAGGTGCACGGCTCAGTGGGAGCTGTTGATCCTGTGAGGCCCCTGCTCCCTTGGCGCCCCGCTCCATCCCAGGCACGGGGTGACACAGGAACAACCCCACTGGCGGCGGCCAGCTCTCCAGCCCTGGAGTCAGCTCCCCGCGGAACTCCCGGCTCCCAGTCCGCAGGGGCCTGGATGCTCGGGGGGCGGGGGCGCCGATCTGCACAGCTCGGGGCCGCCCGGGCCTCCGCCTGTCCCGGGGGAGCGCAGGATCCCGGCTGTGTCCCCCGCGCCCTGGGCTCCGGGGCCTGCGCCACTGGGATCGCTCCGGGGCCGCAGCCCCCTCCCGCGGAGCCGCCGCCTGAGCCGCCCCCGAGCTGCTCCCGGGCCCCACCAGGCGCGCTCCAGCCCTTTACCCGCTCAGCCCCGGGTGTGGGCGCTCTCCCCCGGGCGCCCCTCCTCTGTTAGTGACCCCGGGACCCTGGGGGCTCCACCGCCCCCCCTGGGATCCTGCCCGAGTTCCCTGCCAGCGCCTTTCCCTCGGGGAAGAACCTGGTGCGGATTTTTAAAGTTCCCGCTTCTCCGGGGGGCGGGGGGGGCTCTCCTGTCCCGAGGCTCCCGCCGCCCCCTTAGCCCGGCTCCTCGCGGGCCCCTCCCCCACTGGATGCTTTTTTATCTTTCCCGCCTTCCTATCTTGTTAGAGGTGAAAACCCTTCTCTGTAGCGATCCGGCTGTTCTCTCTTGACATCTCAGATCGGATCGAGGTCGTAGGTGTTCAGGATGGTTTGAACGTTACCTAGGTAGGTTGCGGGGGCCGGGTGAGCTGAGGACCCTGCTCCTCCGCCACCTTGCCCCGCCTCTCCAATTCCTTCATTCTTAATAGGACAAGTTTTAAGCACTTTACATACATTGTTTTCCTTCATCTGCACAACCACCCTACAAGACTTTTTACATTTTACAAATGAGGAAACCAAGTTCAAGAGGTGAGCTAAATGGCCAAAGGTCTTGTGACAAGGTATGTGGCCAGTATTGCAGCACATTCTATCTGATGCCAAAGCCCATGCGTTTTCTTGTCTATACTGTTTAGACTGACAGAGGGGCATGTGTGACAAGCCCATTTCTTATCTCAGAGACTTTATAAATTTTGAGCTTTCCTGTTGACACAATAAATCAATTAATTAATAATGTTGCATTCTGATACTCAAAGTCATAAGAGACTATAGAATTCATCCAGTCAAACAAATCTGTGAATCTCTTTACAAGTGCTCCTCACATTGGTCATTCCACTTCTGTGGAAAGATCTCTAATGTTAGGGCACCTGGGTGGTTTAGTTGATTAGGCATCTGACTCTAGATTTCAGCTCAGGTTATGACCTCAGGGTTGTGAGATGGAGCCCCGCATCAGGCTCCATGTTGGGAAAACCATCCCTCTGAGGAAGAAACAGCCCATTACATTTTTAGCATTTGATAAAAATCTGTCCCCCAGGAGCTTCCAGTCACTCACCCTAGTTCTTCTGTCTGTAAGACAAGGCTAAGCCTGCTTACTCAGCTCCACCATCCTTCTGAGCCTTGCTTTACCAATGAATTGCTTCATAAACTGGGTTACTCTTGCCCATTCACTCTTGCCGGAATAAACTCCAGTTTGCCAATGACCATCACTATGTGGGACACCCAAGGATGTACCCAGAACTCAAACTAATTCTGACCAATTGAAATTCTATCCCATCCTCAAACAGGGTGGTAAGCATCTATTCTTACAGCCCCAGGTTGAATATGTTCTTTGGGCAGCCGCATGGAATCTTTGACTAATAGTAGCCTTTAGTCAATAAGAGATGTGAGTGAGGATGTTTCAGCCACACTTTGCTAGCCTAGGCTATTGGATCCCAGGGCAATAAGATCCCTCTTACTGATCTACACATAGTTTTACCTCAACAGAAATTGTTTGTCATGCCAAATATCTTATCCAAACTTGCACAGTGATTTTCATTCCTTGCCATGCAAGGGCTGCTCTCATTTCTTTTGCATGTAGAGAATGGATTGTTTAAATTTTGATCCAGTGGCAGTCAATGGATATCTAAAGAAGCAAAAAGAAAGACTCCTCACAGGCACAATGGGCATATCATCTCACATCAAACAGTTCTTTCACAGCACAACCCTAGGGTCCTTCTACTCAACAGTTATGCCTGACCACAAAATTGAAAGTATCTCTATTTTAACTCGAGGATAACCAAAATAGACTGGTGAATGGGAAGTAGCAATATGCTAGTCTTTCTTAAAATGCCCTGGTTCTAAATTAAATTGCTTATTTTTTTATTCTTTATATTTTAATTTAATTAGTAGTAATTGTGTCATGGTTCTTATAGAAATTTTTATTTTCTAGTTTTACAATCAAAAGTAAAGGGAAAATGCTTTAAAGTATAATTTTTAGAGATCAGCGAATAGGCTAGAAGCCCTCTTCCTGTCCCACTTATTCCGACCTTCTGAGTCAATCTGCATAGACAAAGAAACCTGAGCTATTGTGTAATCAATTCAGTCTTCTTACTTTACAAATGACAAAAAACAATGTACAAATGGGTTTAAATGACTTGTCCAAGTTTATAAGGAAAATAGAAGCTTCTAGCACACATCTTTCTTCTAACCACTGGTTCACAATATTAGTTCAAAGGAACTCAGAGAAATAAGAGATTCCTCTAGTGTAGGGTCTTTGGAGAAATTGAAATTGAGAAGAATTTGTGTTTTTTTAAGATTTTATTCATTTATTTAGAGAGAGTAAGAGAGAAAGCATGTGAAAGGAGCAGGGGGCAGAGGGAGAGGGAGTGAGAGAATTTCAAGCAGACTCTGCTGTGAGCACCAAGCCTGCCACAGGGCTCCATCTCACCACCCTGAGATCATAACCTGAGCTGAAATCAAGAGTCAGGCACTTAACGGACTGAGCCACTCAGGCACCTCAGAAGTACTTTTTAACCAAATCTTACTTTTTCACAAAAATAATATGTTAGCAATAGAAAACTTAGGAAATGCTGTAAAACACAAAGAAAGGTGATAGGACAATTACTCATAATCCCATCCTGTGAAGGTAATGCTACTGATACATTATTCTACAACATGTTTTTTTCCCAACATGTTTTTTGTTGTTTTCTATCACTATGATCACACTACCTATGAAGGAACAGTATAACTCAAGGCCTGCTCCATGTTGTAACAACTCTTCATAAATATCATTTTATGCTACATGATAGTCTTTTTTTTCCATAATCGTCTTAACTTTGCTCCAATTTTTGAATAATTAGGTAGCTGGGAAAGATTTAAATAAAGAGAGGAAAGGTATCTAGAAGAGGATATGTATTTACAGCAAATTACAACAGCAAGATACTCATTGACGTGTATTTGTGCTTTGAGGTTGTAAATGATCTTTCATTTTTTCTTTCGTGATACAGAAACACTAATAAGCACACTTATTGCTTATTGAACATCTTCCATGTGTTTCATGTAAATATATTTTCTTATTTAATCCTCATAATGACTAACTAAGATCATCATTGTATGTTCATTTTAAAGACAAGGAAAATGAGATCTAGAGGAGTCAAAGGTCTAGCAGAAGGTCAGTGATGGAGTCATATTTGTTCCCAGGCCCATCTGAGGAGAGAGCTGCTTTTCTTAACCACTCTAATACATACCCCAAGTTTCTCATGAAACTTACCATCAGGAAGCTATTTTAAAAATGAAAATGGATTGCCAATAGCTCATTTCTGGTGTAAGCAGAAAACTTATTCCCTGTAGAGTGTCAAAAACAATCCATAAAATCCCAGAACAGCTGAGAAAATCATCAATACATAAAAATCCCTCAGTCTTATCTACAGTGGTGAAAATTCAACTATGTTTCAGGTTTCCTGAAAAATGATTAGAAATAGAAAAAAGAAGCAGTGTTAATTGCAGTTATGTGAATGAAGCCTGGATTCTGAGGCTGGATAAAAATTGATTGTGCTAAAAGTAGTCATCTGTAATTAAATGAATCTGTGCTGTGCACTTTAATTAGCAGAACTTATTCTAAGTGGTAACAGTAAGTCCTGGTGTATCTCATTAAATGAAAGCCTGGCAGCCTCACCTTCACGGAGGTCCTGTTGTCTACCACAGTCTTATTTCTGCATCCATGGCTCTAATCTGAAGCTGCAGGAAAAGTGATGCATCCTTTTGTAATCAAGATGTACACGTTATGAAATCATTCTTTCATTCAGAAGACTTGGGAAAATCAGTAAATGTTATAAAATTCACTTGTAGATTTATCTTAGTTTCTATGCAGACAAGTTGCACCTATGCCTTTGAAAAGCTATTCAAGAAGATGAGTCTCCAAAAATATTTTCCAAATTTTTTTCCAAATTCCTTAGTATCTAAATATTCAGGTTTCTGGTATTTAAAAAAGGATAGATATTTGTTCTTTTTTATTGTCATTTTGAACTTTAAAAAAAATTAGAACAGCAATGCCTGGTCATAGAAAATTCGGAAAGTGCAGAGAAGTATAAAGAAGCAGAAAAAAAAATCGCCCATCATCCATTCAAAGACAGATTACTCTTAACACGGCAGCATATTTCCTTCTAGTTTTTTATTAAGCCATTGCTTTAGTATACCTGAGATCATTCTGTTTGCATAATGCGGTATTCTACTAAAAAGACTTGCTAAAGAAGAAATTTGGAGTTTTACTCCTAACCTTAACCTGGATAAGTGGTAGCCATTCCATGTGCTTCTAGCATCTTAGACACAGTCAAGGTGCCTGCTGCTCTGACCCTTCGTCAAGGGGAGGCCTCTGCTGAAGGGACAGGACCCATCCCTGTGGGAGGAAGGAGTATTGTGGACATAATAAAGGAGAATTACAGGGCCAGACTGGGATTAATCACACTGGGCTGGCCCTTATTCTTTGAACATTTATATCCAGAAGAAATAAGCTTATAATTATCATTCAGAGTAACTTTGAAGAGTTCCCACCATAGAGTAATGACATGAGGGTCACGTAGAGGGTAAAGTAGAAGGTAAGGCTAGAAGGACTGAAAGGTCAAGGGAAGCCTTGATGGTATGTCAGCAAGTCACAGGACTTAGAATCATAGAAATTGAGATTTGCAGGTAAGAGTATGCATCTCAGTCCCAGATTCAGGTGTTTAAGCAACAATATCCCTTGTTTTCTTTAAAGAAAATTAAGTGGTTTGCAAGCACCTCTCTTACACTTAGTCTTGGACACCAATTATGTGGTGCCAGAAATCAAGGACAGAGTCTCCATTTTCTTGTCTGTCATGCTGATGGCTAACAGCCAACAAGCCCCAAATGGGTCCTTGAAATCCAGGTTCTGCCAATGTCCCTGCCATGTTGAAATCAGAGTTGAAGTCAGCCCCCAGTCATACCCTCTGTCACCCTCTTGGAAGTCAGGCCAATTCACAAGGAAAAACTTAAAAGCTCAGCCCCAGTCTCCCACTCATCTCAGAATCCACGACCCTTCTTCTCTTTCCCACCCCGGGGAAGTTCCCCTTCATCTCTTAGTTCTTTAAAATATTTCCCATTTTTCCTCACACCAGGACACCCAAAGTCCTCTCTTCGGGCTCAACAAAATAGAAGCCAACCAGGGACAGTTCTGGCAGAAAATTGCTGCCTCTGTCCTCCCCTGAAGTAAAGCAGAGCAAATGACCTGGTTTTGCTTTTGGAAAACATAAAGGAAAATTATAAGGAGAAAAACACAAAGTAATATTTTTCCAAAAAAAATCAGCCTGCCATAGACAAGACTTTGACTAAGAGGACTCAAGTTCACATCAAAAGCCAAGGTCCTTCATTCTTTAGCCCCAGGAGGCCCTTTTTGCCATAGGTGATAAGCATGGGCTTGGAAGCCACACTGGGGTTCTGATCCTATGCAATCCCAGCTTTGTGACCATGATCAATTTTCCCCCAGCACAGTGCCTGGCACAGAGTAGGGTCAACTAATGTTATTCTCCTTTGTCCATAGTCGGCTGCTTACCCAAGTCACTTGGCCATCCAGTCCCAAAGCCATTGTTCTAATTCCTCATATCCTGAGAGCAACTCTAAGACCATCCCTCCTAAAATGTGTGCCCAGTACCCACACTTGAAATGTTCAAGTAATGGATTTTTAGCTGAATTTGGTATACATGATCCTCGTCCTTCAGATGGTAACTATTTTCCCGCTGGAGAAAGTCCCAAATAATCCAATTCAACACTCTGACCACTAAGTACCCTCCAGGAGCTCTTCAACCATGAGTATCATTGGAGGTGGCCAGTTTGAACATTTTATTCCTCCTCAGAATTCATTTTGACCTCTGAGGAAAATTGTCTTTCTAGAAATAAAGCAGGTGACATAGCATGTTCTTAAATTCATCTCTCTTTATTTCTCCTGTCTACTAGTCAGATACAGAGTTTTGGGATAAGATGCAAGCAGAATGGGAAGAAATGGCCCGGAGGAACTGGATATCAGAGAATCAAGAAGCTCAGAACCAAGTTACGATCTCGGCTAGTGAGAAGGTGACTGATTCTGTTCTTATACATGCTGACCAGTTTTCTCAACCTCTTTGCATGGTATTTTTATAAAGTAGTCATTAACTATTTTGCAAAAAAATCAAGAATCAAACAGACAAACCGATCCCAGTCTGACCTAGAAGAAATTCTGGTGGATGAAAACAATACAATTAGCCAATGTGCAAAGACAGCAAAGCTGGAATGAAATACTCTTAGTTTTATTAATTCTAATACAGTTTGGCAGCCAACAAGAACTTGCATCTTGACTGCTGGCAAATACTGACATTGAGAGTGTGTTGGAACAAGAACTGGCTAATCTCATAATACTTTTTGTCAGCCATTCACATGAGCCGTGTGAATGAGCTAACAGAAATGGTATCGGTCGATAGTGGAGTGAAGTAGGGGCTTAGATCTCTATTTCACAGGTGGTCCTTACACAGCTAACAAAGAAACTCAGTGGAAAAGATACCCTTCACACCCTTCACACCCTTCACACAGCAGGTCAAGTCCCAAGGGGATTCCTCAAAGATACTCCCCTGAAAGGAGCCCCAGCAAATGTGTGAGTTCAGTGAAGAACCAGCCAAATTACCCACGAAGTCCCAGTTGCCTTTGGGTTTAAGCTTTTAAAAACATTTGGCGGGAAAAAATTAATATAAATACATACATACATACATACATACACTTGGTGAAGAGGTGAGGAGCATTTAAAAAAATAAATTTAAATGACTTGAAAGAAAAAGATATGGAATTTCCTTACTCAAGGAAAAACCATATATACACAAATAAGTGTGTCTTATGGATTTTTTTTGTGGTAGAGGAAATCTCAATTAATAGCTCTGGATAGCTTCCATTTGTTCAATCCAAAATATTTACCCACCTAGCAATAGATACGATGATGAATAGTTTCCAATCTTAGGGAATTTTTAATCTACATAGTCATTAAACTGTCTTCTCCTAGTATTCTCTGCCCCTCAGTAGGTTAGGTAATCTCATAAAATCGGAGCAACTATCTTATTAAAAATAACTCTTTTCCACAAAGAAATAAAAAATGAGCAAGAAAAAGAAAACATTGCTATAGATTGTCAGACTCTAGGCTATAAATCATGCCCCCGAGGCATGGGTGGACCCCTGAGCTCCTCACCCCTGGGACCCCATATATGTAACACCACTACATAAACTAGTTATACCCTGTGGCTTTGATAAGGGGGTTTGTCTTTCTCAGCAACAATAGAGAACGGAAGTCTCCATTTAATCTATTTTAAAACCTTAGTAGCACTATTAACAGACTAGCTTATTTGTATCTATGAAATCAGAAGGGTATTGTGATCATCTATGCTAGTAAGGCTGCAACAAATAATTTCTCTCAGATATTTCCAATGAGGGTTTAACTTGGGACAAACTTCTCAAAAGCAATTCAGTTATACATATCAAGGGCCTCAAAATAGTTCATAGTCTTCAGTCTAATAAAGCTGTCTGGAAGCCTATCCCAAGGTAATCATATGCAGACAAAAATTTGCAATGAGGGTTTCACTGTAACTTTATTTATGATAACAAAAAAAATAAAAGTAACTTGAATGCCCAAAAGTAGGAGCTTGATTAAATATGTTTTGGCACAATGTAAATAGTTTTAAAAACTAAAACTAAGTGGGGCTTAAGCTACAAAGCTGCATATATGCTATGAGCTTATTTGTTTAATTTATATATTCATAGAAAAATATTATTTGTACATTCTGTATAATTTCAGTTTTTTAAATAAAAGATCTATAACTTTAAGACATGCATTCTCAATGGGGCAAATATAGCCCCCTGAGGGCAAAAACTGGTCCAAGGAGCAAGAAGATAAAAAAATATCTTAGATAATAGAATGGTTTGTAGCTCTCCAAAGGGTCGCAGTGTATATACATACAGATTATAGTATGTGGCATTTAACATTTCAAGGCAATTGGATGGTTGCACTTAGCAAAAATACATCCAAAACTTGGTATTTCTTAAATCTTGGGGGAAATGACTAAAACAAAAAAAGCAAAACAGTAATAGAAAACAACTCAAAAATATTAGCAGTGATATTTAAATTGTGGCATTATGGGTGACTATTTGCTTCTTTTTTATATTATTCAATAACAAAATACTATCCTCTAAAATTTATATAATGAAAATGTACTACATTCAAAGGAAGGACTAAAAACCAGTCATTTAAGTTAAATTATAAATAATTTAAATTAAAATTCAAAAAGAGCTCTGAATATAAGAATGAAGAGATTAACCAATGGATCTCATATTGCCCTTTTCCGTGTTGTAGGGATATTACTTTCACACTGAAAATCCCTTCAAGGACTGGCCTGGAGCATTTGAAGAAGGCTTGAAAAGACTGAAGGAAGGGGACCTGCCGGTCACCATCCTGTTCATGGAAGCAGCGATTCTTCAGGACCCAGGAGATGCAGAGGTATTATTTTCCCTTCATCCTGCTAAGCTCACCAAGTGGTGGCATGTGAATGAGGGACAGAGGACACCACAGAGCTCTACCAAATAAAGGCTCCCAAAGGAGTTAACCTGGCTTACTCTGCTGTGTGTTTATAAGTTACAAATAGGTATCTGTCCTCTAACCAAATGGCAGTATTTATAGTGTCCAAAAATAAGAGAGTGGGGTCAACCAAAATTGCCAACTGGGAGGCTCAGCAGTAGTTTTCAGGGGGCACGGCACAGTTTTGTCATGAGCCACAACATCTCTCACCCTTGGTTAACTCACTCAGCATTAACTGAGTACATACTGTGTCCCAAAAATTGTGCCAGGCACTGGCTTTGTATATGGAAGAGCTGGAAAAAGGAAACTTGGAAAGATACATTTGTGGTCTATCTGAAGAGACAAGCAAATAAATCAATGCCATGTAATAAATGCAATGTCAGAGTATGCACAGGATGCTAGGGGAGCAGAGAGCAAGGCTTCTGAACGGGCCTCCCTCTACAATTAAATCTGAAGCTGAGTTTTGAAGGAGGAGGGGGCTTAATTAAAGATAGCAGAGGGGTATTAAGAGGAAGTGGTTTGTGTGTGGGCAGTGGAGCATGAAACATCATTCCAGGGAGGAGAGGGGAGGAGATGATGACAGGAGAGGAAGAGGCAGGTAAGAGCCTAAACCTCAGGAAAGCCAAGGGAACCACTAGGGACTCTACTCAGCAGAGGGATACAATCAGATCTTCATGTTCTCTGAGGTGTGGAAGGTGATGGAGACAGAGGCCAGGAGACCACCCAAAGAGGCTTCCGCCATCTGACCTCAGTCCACTATATTTTCAAACCTGCGAAGGACTGTAATAAGATAGTGGCATGTGTGACGTCTTTTTTTAGTTTGGAGGTAATTTTCAGGAATTATGTTATAAAGAATATTCCTCATCAGGAATTTGCAGAAATTTTAGGGAAGGCTATATATGGTGCCAAGATAGCAGTATAGAATAATGGTTAAGATTCCAGGCTGTGCTGTCCTAACCATGTGGGTTCAAATCTCTGCTCTACCACTCATGAGCCATGAGCCCTGTGATCTGGGACAGGTCATTTAAACCATCTCAGTTCCATTTCTTCATATGTAAAATGGAAATCACAATTATAATGACTAGCTCATTGGGTGTTATGAGGATTAAATTAGTTCATACAAATAATGTGCTTAGTTCAGTGCCTTGGTGCATCAATAATCCCTTCATTATTATTGTTGGGTGTACTTAAAGTTTGTATAGGAAGGATGTGTAAACTGATCACTAGGTTAAAGTTCTGGTATCTTGTTAGTCAAAAGATTGACAGTGAAATGAGATTGAACTGAGAATTGGAACTGTGAACCAAAATATTGGAATTTTTAAGAAGATATACAAATTACTGTGGAAGAGAAAGTCATTCTCTTTGAAGAGATTCATAAATGAGAAGATTAGAGCACTGAGTAACTAATGGTTCCCAATCAAGGATCCAGGGTTTCTGAATCTTGGAGACCCCAAAATTCAGATAACAAACAATCTATGAGCAGTGAAAATGACATCATGCTCAAAGGCTAGTGAGAAACTCTCAGACAGTGACTGTTTCATCAAGCTTAAGAAGCATTCTAAGATGGGGCACCTGGGTGGCTCAGTGGTTGAGCGTCTGCCTTTGACTCGGGTCATGATTTCAGGGTCCCGGGACCAAGTTCTGTATCAGGCTCCCCACTGGGAGCCTGCTTTTCCCTCTGCCTATGTCTCTGCCACTCTCTCTGTGTCTCTCATGAATTAAAAAAGAAGAAGAAGAAGAAGAAGAAGAAGAAGAAGAAGAAGAAGAAGAAGAAGAAGAAGCAGCATTCTAAGATGTATGGAAAGTGAAACCAAAATAGGGGCTGCTATGTGTACATTTAAAAGATTAAGAAGAATCACAGACTTGGGGGGGATAATCAGTATTTTTTATGAGTTTATGTGGCATCAGTAACAATAACTAAGGATGGGAAAAGTCAATATAATTTTTACATCTTCTGGATGACTCTATGTATCTTCATATAGTTTTGCTTTAAAATGTCTGTAGGCAGGAGAGTTATGTACTCCCCAAATTCTTTCAAATCCATAAGGTAAGTGTAGGCTATAAAATTATGTATGCATTATATTGCATTTTCTATGTGCTTTATGCTTTTCATCAGTGATATTAGAGCAGTGAACACATTAGAGTGGAGGATTTTGTTTTATCTTCCCTATTTCCTAAATTATCTGTTAGCTCCTATAATAATAGTTAGACTTGCATTTATAAAAACTTATTTTATTTTGTACATCTTGAGATTCCTTACTTTATAAAGTCTAGACCCTTGAGCTACATTTTTGGGTTATTTTACATCCCTTTTCCCCATAAATGCCAATTTTATATATTTATCTCTTGGTTTTATGACACCCAATATCATGAAATCTCAGATACTCAAATGTTTCCATGGGTCACAGGAGACTAAATGCTGAGAATCTGTCAATAATGGCAAAGGATCTTGACCCAGATGTCTGAAGAGCCTTTGATTAAAGAAATGCTTGTGATATTTTTCCCTTTTTCAAGACTCTCACATCTGAGACAGGTTATTCTGCATAGAGGGATCTAAAGCACATGAGTGAATCTGCTTCCTCTTGCAATGTTGACCTCAGTTGTTTTTTGTAGGCATGGCAGTTCCTCGGGATAACCCAGGCAGAGAATGAAAATGAACAAGCTGCTATTGTCGCCCTCCAGAGGTAGATGAAGCTAAATGTAAAATCATGGGTGGGGTAGACACTTGTTAATGGCCTTCCTGTTTATCTTGTCTTTTGACCCTTAAGTACAAAGAATTTGGCCAGGAGAAGTGCTAAGATGCTACATATTACACTAAGCTGTAGGAAACAAGAATTTATGAACAAATAATATTCCTAAATCGCAGTGTTTTGTCAACCACAAATCAGTTGACCTTCATTGGCACAAAAGTGTTTATGTCAAAAGCGATCATAAAATAGACTTATTACATATATAGTCCCTCTTAACTTTCTAGCCTTCTGCACACTTGAAAGTTGTTTTCAGGAAAAACATACTCAAAATAATCTCTGTAATTTTAGGTCCATGTGTCTATAGAGAATCTCCTAAGATAGCTTCAGTGACCTGCAAGTGTAACTACTAAGCCCCTGACTAAAAGTCTAGACTACTTTGGGTGGATGTAGCATCACACTTTACTTGATTAGAACCCCCGTGTAAACCCTGGAAAAATCACCTCTACTGATTCGACTTCTCCTTTCCCTTTACAACATATAATCCCTATATAATCTCTCCCTACAGCACCTATGTAGGTACAGTGTAGGGTTTGCTACACCAAATCTACTCCAGGGACTACCAGTTTCATTATCATCTGGGAGCTTGTCAGACCTGCCCAGACTCAGGCCCACCACAGGCCAACTGTACTACATAATCTGCATTTTACCAGATCCCCAGATGATTCTCATGCCAGAGGCCAGTGGAATAGCATGAGGAGGAGGAGCTGTAACCTGTGCTTTCTATAAACCCACATCGGTAGTCTAGAAACACAGGAATTTATCTCTTCTTTATAAAACATTGTACAGCCTTTCATCTCTGAATATCCAAATTTACCTCAAGTCAGTTTGCTTTGTGGATCTGATATGTTTAATACATCAATGGCAGAGCTGCGCTAAAACAATGCTATTCTCTCCTCATGAAATAAACTTCTAGTAAATTTTGTGCAAGGATTAGCCACCTTTTTTATAGTTTTAAAGCCATATATTAAATTATCAGAACTAGCGCTCGTCGAGATACGTTTTAACTTTCTTACCAACATACTTAGGTCCCAATTTTCACATAGATAAATATGGTATCGCCCAAAGATTTAACATAACTTAGCCATGCTTTTGCACCATTTAGTTAATAAAGACCTTTAATTTCCTAAAAAACTGTTAGACCCTGGCTCAGGAATAATCTGAAATTGGCTATTTATTTATTTACCTATTTATTTATGCCTTCTTGCAGGTGCTTAGAATTACAGCCCAACAACCTGAAAGCTTTGATGGCTTTGGCTGTGAGTTACACTAACACAGGCCATCAGCAGGATGCCTGTGAAGCTCTAAAGAATTGGATTAAGCAAAACCCAAAGTACAAATATCTTGTGAAGAGCAAGAAGGGATCTCCTGGCCTTACCCGGAGGATGTCCAAGTCTCCAGTTGATAGGTATCTTTCTAATTAAATTACAGTCGGCAGTGAACACCTATTTACACAGTCACCATAAGGGTAATGAACAAGCCTCACCAGTACCAATTCCAGTGTGGTTGTAGGACTGCTAGAAGAGCAATCTGATGGAAAAGATTGATGCTGGGACCAGAACCAACGAACAGACATGTATGTGATCAAGATTGTGGGCACTCACAGATATCCAAGTACCATAATTTAAAGCAAAATGCCATGGACACATAATTAACCTAAAATAAATTATAAAATTTGCCAACCTCTAGAAAGCCTGAGAATTGGGTATGAGGAAAAACGGAAGTCCTTTCTTCTAGGGATTTTGTTTCTATCAGCAATAAATCATGACGTTAAATTCATCCTCACGGAGCCCTGAGGTTCTCCACATTGGCACTCACAGGGTCAATAGAACTCTCCTTGTGAAGACCTTCCTTAGCACAGTCTGTTTCTGTGTATAATGAAATAATTCATGAAAATCAGCAGGTATTTTTTTTAATATGCAGTATGAATAGTCCTTCTCATTAAGCGAAGATCTCTTAAGCAAGATTTTTCCAGCCTGTAATGTTCTCTTGGAACAGAGGACATAATAACAAATAATATATGTTCAGACTATTTGGAATACACATCTCAATTTTTTTCCCTTGTAGCTCTGTTTTGGAAGGAGTTAAGGAATTATATCTGGAAGCTGCCCACCAAAATGGAGATATGATTGATCCAGACCTACAGACAGGTCTGGGGGTTCTGTTCCACCTGAGTGGAGAGTTTAATAGAGCAATAGACGCATTTAACGCTGCCTTAACGGTTCGGCCAGAGGTAAGTACACAACAAGAAACCCTAAGGTTCTTTGTTAAAAATAAGTTCTCACAGGCTACACTCTGCACATTTCTGCTGCATCTTATTTCCCTGCATCCAATGGTTTAAAGTGATCGGGACTAACAATATGCTACTGTGGCTGTTAATACTCAGGTACTTCAAATAGAAACATGAATTGCCTGACAGCATCCAACGTAGCTGCTCTTTGTTGAACTAATGTCATTTCACAAAGTCATTCATACCATTTTTTGAGTAATTCACCACCATCATGGTCCCTATCCGTGAGCCCTGGATAAATTTTAGCCAGCATCCTTCTTCTTGCAAGAAAGATGGGAGTACCCTGCCACTGTGGCTCGTGCCAGTTTTTAGCTCTGATTTTGTCATCAGGACTATTCCTTATGGAACCGTCTCGGGGCAACGTTGGCGAACGGAGATCGCAGTGAGGAAGCTGTGGAGGCCTACACACGAGCCCTGGAGATCCAGCCAGGCTTCATCCGATCCAGATACAACCTGGGAATCAGTTGCATCAATCTGGGCGCCTACAGGTATAGTAGGGTGGTAGGCTGAGGACCAGGAGCCACACTCTCAGGGCTCAGGTGGGATAAACAACCTGAAAGATTGTTTCCCCAGTGAAAATACCTCCTTTTATAGGAGTAGCCCTCCTCCTCTTATTAAGGGTACATTTGAACCTTTGCATCCGGAGGCCTGTTGAAGCAGGAACAATTTGCTTCAGTGTTTCTCAGTCTTTGCAGAGCAGCAAACACAAAGGCATCTTGTGAAATGCAGATTCCCAGGCCCCTCCCCCAGAGACTTCCATTCAGGCAGCCTGGGTTGGTGCAAGTATTAATGCCTCCAAGGGCAACTCTTTGAGAAACTTGAACAGTTCATTTCCCAGGTAAAGAAAAAGAGAACCTTGGGGGGTGGGAGCAGGAGGACTCAGCAAAATGACTTAAGAAGGTCTAGGGCCAGTTTTGGGCAAAGCACAACCAAAAATCCAGGTTGTTTCAAACTACTTTGCCAATAAGGTTAGTTAAAATATTTTAAAGAAAAAATTTTTTTCTTTAAAAAAATTTTAAATGGTGGGTTTATGGCTTAAAATGTCTTTCTTGTTCTCTTATTATCCCTCATCATCCAGTCTATAACCTATATCCTTTTTCCTCACCAACTGAATCCCTAAATGACCTTTATTTCTTTTGGGTAATGAACATATAAGTAAGGAGCACCTGGGTGGCTCAATTCATTCAGCATTTGTCTTCAGCTCAGGTAGTGATCTCAGGGTCCTGGGATCGAGCCCCCACATCAAGCTCCCTGTTCAGGGAGGAGTCTACTTCTCCCCCACTGTGTGCACTCTCTATCTCACATAAATAAATAAAATCTTTTTTAAAAAAAGTAAGTATAGGTCATTTTTCTTTCTTTTTCTACTTTTCATGCTTTCTAAATAAATAGGTATTACTTTCACAATTGGAAAAAAGAAAACTGTTGGTTTTAAATCCCATAAAAAAAATAAACCCTTTCTCATTCTCAAAAAGAGCCAGGTTTTTAGAATCAGAAAAGCTTGGGTTCAAATCACAGCTCTGCCATTTACTGGTTTTGTGACACTGGGCTCATAACTTTGAGCCTCAATTTCTTCAACATGCTTTAAAAAAAAGTAGTAAAATAATATTTAACCTACAGGATCCTTGTGCAGATTAAATGTAAATTGCCTAAGCATGGAGCCGTAGTTGGTATTTGTTATTATGATTATGATCATTGCTGTCATCTTCAGTATCCTTATTATTATTATTCAGATAAGTCATCAGAGAGCTACATACCCGGGGTGCATCCTTTTGACATCCGAAGAACTACTGTTTTTGAATTGCATTTGGGGATTGTGCCATTGGCAAATATTGAGGTTTCAGAAGCTGATTGCTTCATTTATACTTAGAGAGTCTTAGAAAGAGCATTGTTCACTAGATTACTCCAGTCCTCTAAGAGGACCTTGCTCAGGTTAAAACCAGGAATAGCTGAGTGACTCCAGAGCAACTGGTTTGCTTTATTTTATGGACATTGTGAAGGGAGCCGCTGCAGAGACTCACCTTGCACCAGCCACCCAAAGGGCCACAGGGGAGCCTGTGCAGCCTCCTCACACATCAGCTGGCCAAGGCCTGACAATGTCTGCTTTGTATACTAAGTTCATTCCTGGTCTGGTCTGATTTTCCTAACCTGAATTTATCTTCATTAGTCATTTATTTTCTCTATTGTGTATGTATATTTTATGAGATACTGTAATTCCTATGTTTGGAACAGGAGAGATGGAAATAAATATGTATATACATGGAAACATATTAAACACAATTAAAGGAGGCTTTTAGAAAGCTTCTAGATGAGTTTTCTTACCTGTGACTTCTCATTACAGTGTATAAAGCAATACTTGAGAGGCCAATAAAATACTTTCTTGACATTCACAGGTGTAAGACTCACTAGGGCAACCGTTTGCAAGAGGCCGTGAAGGTCTCTGTAGGTGGAAATGGGAAAATCTACTGAGGGAGAATGTTTAATCCTTAAACAGAAAGTCACCTGAACAGGAGCAAGTCAATTTTAGAGTTGCCAAATAAAATGTCCGGTTAAATTTTAATTTCAGATAAAGAGCAAATACATTTTTAGAATAAGTATTTCCCAAATATTGCATGGGACATGCTCATACTAAAAATAATTAACTGTTTATCTGATATTCAAATTCAACTGTGTATCTGTATTCTTACTTGGTAAATCTGGCAACCTTGAACAAATGACTACTTCAAAGTTTCAAAACATCTTGGCTAAGATTTTTTTTTAAGATTTTATTTCTTTATTCATGAAAGACAGAGAGAGAGAGAGAGAAAGAATGAGAGGCAGAGACACAGGCAAAGGGAGAAGCAGGCTCCATGCAGGGAGCCAGACATGGGACTCGATCCCAGGACTCCAGGATCACTCGGCTAAGATTTGTGGCTCTTTTATTTTCATCCAGATGTGGAAAATCTTGTTAAGTCCTAAATATTTTGTATTTTTTTCCCCTGAGGAAAAAAGACTCTTGAATGAGATGTAATTCTGAAAATAAGTTTAACTCAAGGTTTAAGTGGATAGTTAGGAAATAATAACCCTCAACAGAGATGTGACTTGGAAAAAAGCCATGAGCTGGTCCATATACTCCCATAACCACCAGTCTTGGGACATCTCCCTTAAGAACTATAGATTGTGTACAGAGCTATAACCCTTTTGTCATTGCACATTTTCTATATAGAGTCAAAGGCAAGCCCTTTCCCAGTCCTGTATAATTGAAATAAGGAGAGGAAATTGTTAGCATGAAACCTGGGTGTGGCATAAGATGCTACTCCTCTGTCAGTAGGAGCTCCAGAGTAGGATTTAGGTAAAGAATCTTAACCTTTTCAAAAATGAGGGCCTCATGGGGCACCTGAGTGGTGCAGTCAGTTAAGCATCTGACTCTTGGTTTTGGCTAGGTGATGCTCTCAGGGTCCTAAGATGGAGCCTCGTGTAGGGCTCCATGCTCAGTATGGAGTCTGCTTAAGACTCTCTTTCCCTCTCTCTGCCCCTGCACACCTCTCACCTTGCTCTCTCAAATTAAGAAGTCTTTAAAAAATAAAAAATAAATTTTAAAAAAAGTGAGGACCTCTTTTTAATGAAAACACAGATCAAATCTCCTGTGATGGTAATTTTTTAGTATTAATATAAGGAGGGAAAGATACCATAAAATGAGGAATGATTTTACATGAATGCACTTTATTAATCAAGTCATACACGAAAAGCTTATTCATACACATATGTGTGAAACATTTGAAAACTATTCACACATATACATGTACAATCTTCTGAGCACCCAGAAAGGACTCTGTGTTCCCAAGTTGAAGAACAAGTTTAGACTATCTTCATGGGAAAACCTCATGCTAGCATGTTAGACTATTCTGTTTCTCTCCGTGTCCCTCAGAGACCATTGCCACGTGCTTGGGAGCTAGGAGCAGCCTGTGCACGTGCAGATTCCAAGATCTTCCTCCCCCAGAGTTCTCACAGGCCTAGGATGATGAGAGGAAATGGAGTCATTGTCATTTGAGCTGCCACCCTGTGACAAAGAAGCCACAAAGGGCCTCCAAAGTAAACTCCACATGTGCATCTGCTTATAAACCCTCTTCTCTTGCTCAATTACTAAACATCCAGAAGAGAGGACAATTAGAACCCTACTCCCTTCCATTAACCAGGTCATCATGCACAGTGCAACCATTTCCCAATTGCCCTTTATTTCCAGGCGGATCTAACAATACAGATGAACAAATACCTGGACGATGGGCATTGGACTCAGAAGTTCAGCTTCACTTTAAAGCTTCTTACCAGATACTTGATAATGACTACCTTGCAGGATTAAGTGGGATCAAATGTGGGAAAAGCTTTTAAGAAGAACGAAGCAGATGCAAATTAAAGCAGTATTATAACTCTTAGCAAAGAAAGACCAATTTGTCAGATATAGAACCCATACTTCCAGTGACAGGGGTCCTGAGAGGGCAGAGCCAGCGGGCACACATGACACACAAGCAAGAGAGCAGGTGTGGCCAGGAAGAGCCGGAAGACCTGTGGACAGCATCTGATTCAGCGAGTCACAGACTTTGTGTTCTCAGGACCCCTTTATGCTTTCAACAATTATTGAGGACCTCCACGGGCTTTTATGTGGGTTATGGCCATCAATATTTACCATACTAGATGTTAAATTGAGAAAAATTTAAAAGATTCATTTAAACATAATAATTAACTACATGTTAGCATTATCTATTCTACGAAAAATATTTATTTCCCCCCAAACAAAAATGTGCTTGGTGAAAAGAGTGGCATCGTTTTACAATTTTGCCAATTTTTTAAATATCTTGCTTAATAGAGACAGATTTTCATATCTGCCTCTGCATTCAATATATTGGGATTTCACACATCGTGCAATCACTGGAAAATTTCATTGTACATTAATGATAAAATCAAAGTAAGGTAAAAATAACATCTCAGGATTATTAGAGAAATAATTTTCACTTCACTGACCTCCAGAGTTCCCCAGACTATACTTGGAGAATTATTGATCTAACTTAGTAAGAGTTTTCACATAAATTGATCCAATTGCATCTCACACAACAAGGTTTTAAAATGACTTCTATTCTCCCTATTACACAGCTGGGGAAACTGAGTCTTGGAAGGATAAGAAATTTGCCTCAGGCTAAATGATCAGGATTCAAGCCCAGATGCTCTGATAACAAATCAACTCAGTCCCACCCACCCCACTACCTCCCATATTTCTATCACTAATAGGAAAAGTTAAACCACTTTCTTTCTGAGTAGGGCCAGATGCTTCTTCTTCAACCCTAGCGATATAAATCACATTTGCAAATGGATTAAGTCTTTAAATTATCCCTAAAAGTGAAGAAAAGCAAATGCATTAATAGTTAGCAATGGCTTCACTATTACTCTTTCTGTCCCACATGACAGTCCTAAAATAAAATTTGCTTTCCTTTTTCTCTCTGGTTTCACTATACTGAAGAATGATTTTTCACAAAAGAATAAGGAGAGAATAATCTGATGAACAACGTTCTGATTCTCTAAAACACCACAGAGAGGTGATTTAGGGTTTGGGACTAAGAGAAGTTAATCCATTTTTGTTTTAAGTTGCTAACTCTGAAATTTGTTTTAAGTTGCTAACTCTGGAAGTTGCATTTTAAATGTCTGTTTTTCTACCCTCTTAGAGAAGCGGTCAGCAATTTTCTCACTGCCCTCAGTTTGCAAAGGAAGAGCAGGAATCAACAGCAAGTCCCTCATCCTGCAATCTCTGGGAATATCTGGGCTGCCCTCAGAATCGCACTTTCTCTGATGGACCAACCGGAACTCTTCCAGGCGGCTAATCTCGGTGACCTGGATGTCCTCCTACGAGCCTTCAACTTGGATCCTTGAAGGAAAAGGAAAAAAAAATTAAAAATATAAATCCTTGTCTATGTAATTGTACTGAGAAAGGCAAAACTATTTTATTACGAATTCCAAAAAGGATAAACCAGATGTCCAAAAGGCCATGGTGATAGAACACAAGGGAATTCCTATGGACAATGCCCAGGCTCCGTTCAGATTCAAAAGCACAAAATGTTGTATATAGAGTCAAGGTTGGGCTCGAAAGAAGACCTGAGAGACACAAAGACAAACCAAGATAAAGTAACTGTGAGCTGCAAGCATATTCAAAACATGTCCTCTGGGGGTCTTGTCCCCACTTGCAGCTGATACACATCTAAGGAACTTGCTCATGGGACACCTGGAGAAAGCACTGCCTCTGATCAGGGAATTTGACTGTTTCTGAACTATCCCTGCAATTCCCCTTTTATGACATAGTCTGGGCCAAGGTGCATGCACATACATTAACTCCTGACTAAAGAGGCATTGCTTAAACCTGTTCCAATTTTAACTTTTACTGTAGCCCTTCGATTCCAGAGAGGGAGCTTTGCTGGCAAAAGCAGTTTTTTGCACTAGAAATTTTTGCTGTTCCCAATCAAAACTTTTCTGGGACTGTATATATGCACTTTAATATCTTATTTATGCCTTGCTGGAGTTTTGTTTTGTTGCTCCAATTTTTAACTTAGGGGTGAAAGATTTGAGAACTCAGCCTTGTTAGATCCGTGGACCAAATAAAAATTCATGAAAATAGTTTTTCATAGTGTAAAGTTTTGAAGGAGTTTTTCTCAAAGCAGGTATGACATAGAGTGTAGTAAATATGTCAAACACAGATCTTGCTCACATGCTTTCTGGGACTGTATAAACTTAAGCAAGAGAAAACGTACCGTCCCGTCATGCATTCTCTGCAGGGAAGAATTTTGATGATAACGTGATTTCTATAGATTTAACATTAACTTGCTTAAGTGTTATATTTTACTTGCTTTCTAACTGCCCTGCACACCAATATTCCCTTTAAACCATTAATATTTTAAATAGTATTTCGTAGAGTGATAAAGACATTTTTTCCTAAAAATTGTTTTCTTAGTTCCATAATAATCTGCTCTGCTCACTCTTTTGCATTCTAAGTGATAGAAGATCAATATTTTCTAGCTGAAACTCACTGAATGTTAGAGGTTTAATATGAAAGATGCATGCCCATTTGGCTCTCATTTTGAATATTTATCAAGTATCAGGAATTTTCTGTTGGTAGTGGTGTTTAATTGATTGCATTCTGCTCACTTCTTCAGGATGTGTCGTGCCTCTTGGGGATTAATTGGAATGACATCCTTTTTTAAGGAATTAGAAAAATTGTTTGCAAAATACTAATCAAAATATAATATCACCAATATCCAATTCTAGCAATTTGCCCTAGTAAGTCGTCCCATTCTTCTCTTTTCTCTTTCCTTCCTCCAGAATCTTCCCCAGAGCAATCTGATCCCAACTTTTTCTTCACATTCTCCGGTTAGTCATAGCTGGTAACTCTCATGATTATAGTTACCAAGCAAACAGCATTTGAGTCAAGACAGTTTAATTGACTGGGGAGTTAGCTTCTCCTGAGGGGGAAATGTTTGGTAGAAATCCTCTCCTCGGTTACCTTGGGAGTCCCATGGGTGGGAAGGGGCTCGAGGAAACACGAAACCACAGCCCTTGAGGTTTATGTACGTTACAAAGAGAGAGTTTATAAGGTTTATAAGGACAAAGAGTTGAGGGCCCAATAGTGTGCCAGGCTTTCAGCTTCATTGTCACAGCTCACTTGGGCAAAGGTGGGGCCCCCAACTGGACCACAGGAGGCAGAGGCATTAAGGCATTCACTGTTGGGCAGTAGTGACAACCCAGGCTTTGCTTACTTCCTTCCAGTCTTAGAAGCAAATAAAGCTCAATAATAGTTTCAAAACTATTCTTTAGAATTTCAGAATCCTAGAATTCAATCTAGGAAGGACTCTTGGGGCCAGCCTTCAAGTTAATGGCAGCTGCCTGCCCCAATAGCTTCCATTCTCTGCATGTTCCTCCTCCCAACTTCTGTGCATTTACTGGCTGGCCAGCTGATCTGCATCCATCATAGTCCAGTAGGAGCCTCTGAACACAGGATTCAAAGCAAACCTCACAGGTTTCTGTTTATGATGCTGTTCTAGACTTTCAACACTAACTGAATTTGCAATAATAACAAGCTGTTTTCTTAGCTTTGCTGGCATGAGTTAACAGTCTAAAGCCTGACAGCAGGGTAAATGCAGGAAACGTTGATTTAATTCGATTGTTGCTAAGTAGTGACAAGTTTTGCAGCCCCAGTTTTATTTTGCTGTCAGAATACAATACTTTCAGAGGAGAGTAGACAATTTTCCATTCCCATCATAATTTGATAATTTCCAGAACATTCAGTAGGGCTTTCCCCAGTATGTCCAGTGTCCATCAGGACCAAGATTTTCATAGTCGGTTGCCTATCAGGAAGTGCAGAATTATTGTCCACGATGTTTTTCAACAATATTTTTAAATAAAATTAAGTAAAAACAGTTACTAAAAAACAAGGGAAAGTTTATAGAAATCAGAGCACCACCAAAGCTTAGTAAGATTACAGAACAGTCTTTATTATATACATTTTTAAAGTATATACACATTCTTTTAAGGCAGAACTGTTTTTTGGTGTTCTAACTCCAGTGGTATAAAATTGTCATTTAAATTACTTTTTCCATTTCAAAGAACAGGGTGTCCTTGGTTCCTTTCTGAGGCACCCTGGGAAGGCTTGGAGTTTTTCTTTTTCTTTTTCTTTTTCTTTTTCTTTTTCTTTTTCTTTTTCTCTTTCTCTTTCTCTTTCTTTCTTTATTTATTTCTTTCTTTTTGGGGGGGGGGGGGATTACTGAGTAAGTAAGCAAGCCTAAGCTCTCTTAGAGGATGCTGTTTTACTAGAATAACCATCCAGTTGCTCAGATGTATCTTTCAAGAACTGATTTTACTAGCAGATTGGTTGAAAATGCAGAAAAGCCCGGGATCATTGCTGAATTTCAAAATAAGTTATAGCTATGTCTCCTGGGCTATTTATTCTTGCTGCTGTACCTTAACAGTGGGAAGGAGGTGGAGGGCCAAAGAAAAGAAGGAGTAAAGCACCCCCTTACTGGGCCAATCATACGGAGTCATCATTCCCTTTGCATTCTCTTAAGATCATTCCCCATGACTCCCTGCAAGGAAGGCAGATCTTGTCCACCAGGAAACTTTACCAGAAAACTAAGAGCTGTGCTTTCTCAGCCAATCTGCATTTCAACTAGAATGGCAAACTAGGGTTACTTAACCGGGCTGGAATGTTCAGGACACACTCACCTTCAGAGTTTTATGCCACTCTTCTTTACTTTAGAGAAAACTATTACATTGAATCTTGGGTCCATGTCAAGATGCCCAAACTAGGCGTATCTTTCTAGAATATTCTTGCTATACAAGCGAGACTTGAACCCAACGATAGCTAGTCCCACATATAACAGGAGCTCCTAAACTCTGTCCCATAAACTTTATCCATGAGCCCTTTGGGAACAGAGAAAAATCAAAGATAGTCATTTTGTGCTCCTTCCTCATCTGCCTTTGAATTAGTTCCACAGGATGGGCCTGCACTTTCAGTTAGTTGTTGCTATTGTTTTATACCTTGAAATAATTCTAAAATCATTTTAGAATCAGGGTATTCTGAAGGCTTGATCCGTGTGCCATCTCTTTGAGGCCTCATATTTTAGAAATTACTGAACATGCATACATGATTTCAACCTTGTAAAATAATTTCACATACCTTCCCTCTCCAGGTTTTGCTGCACAGTTTCCCTGTCATCTCAGTATTTATAGAACTGGTTGAAATTAAACTGTTTTGAACTAAGAAGTAGACATATATATATATTTTTTTAAAGAGTGTTCATAGATGAACTCTGGCATAAGGTTTGTAAAAAGGCAATTTTTAAAAAATAAAACATATAACCTCAGGTACAAAATAATGCATGCATTAGTACTTGCAAATCTGCCTACTCAAATATTAACCAAAGCATGCAAGATAAACTTTACTGAATGTAAATTTACCCAGTGCATGATTAAGTCTCATAGGTTAGCTTGTTTTTTCCTTGTTTCTGAGCAAGGAAACATTTTCATGAACTTTGTGTTAAAGTTGACTATTTGCTTTCAATATCTTAACCCTCGAGATTGTTTTCATGCTATCACACTTAACTTTACAGATATTCCCACGTCTGGCTTATGCAGAGTTGCAGCCAGTGCCAAATGGATCTACCGAGAAATCCTGGTACTTAGACATCTAAACGATTTATAAAAACCAGTTGAGGCACAACAGATCCAAAACTCAAAGTCTATATGTCTGAATGCTACTAAACAAACTTGTGTTGATTGCCTCTGCACAGTTTTGGGTTCTAATTCTGAATAGTGCATTTCAAACATTTTCTAAAATTCAGGAATAAGTTAGAAATACTGACATTCTAAATAAGGTAGGGAGGTTGGGGTAATGCCAGGCACATGAAAACCATCATAAGGCAAAGGACAAGCGGACTTAATTTCCACAAATGTTACATCGTGAGTGTGTGGGGTGTCACACCATCGTCCTCCACATGGTATGATTTAAGTAAGCTACTTGGGCCCACCTCCCTTAAGAAACTGGACTTGGTTGATCTGTCTAAAAACATGGAAATTCAGGGGTGATGAGGTGATTACATGGTCACTCAGAAGCAACTTGGAAGTCCTCTCACTCCTTTTTTCTGTAACCCTTGCTTTATGACAATATATGGCAAGAAGACCAGAATCGGATGGAGCAAAACTCAGTAAGACGAAGTGGGAGGAGGGGTGTCTTCTGTTAGTAACAGCTTTGTCACCATCTCATATACCCCCAAACACATACATATAAGCTCAAAGACAGAAATCTTCAAACACACAGCAAAGATTCTCGTGTGGAGTCATTAAGCAGTTAAGAGGAGAAAACCCAGAAAATTAAAGTGTGAGATTTAATAAACTCTCATGTAGTATTTTGCTTTGAATAAGGTTTCTGCTACCAGCAACCTCTGCAGAAATACCAAAATAATGCACTCTAGAGACAGGACCCCAATCCCAGAACTGTTTTCTCAGGACCTTCTCTACAGGAAAAAACCAACTTGCAATGGGAATGAGCAGAGTGTGGTAGCAAAACCCTTGCCAGGCTCATTGGGACACTTTTAGAAACCTGCACTCAAAAAACACTAAGATGAAAAAAAGAACAGCAAAAAGTTTGTTGCTCAACAATAAAATGTGTGTCTTTTTTATTATCTTTCAATTTCTTGGAGAGGGCAAATTGTATGACCAGAAAAAAAAAAAATGGTAAGAGATTACAAACACACTCAACTGGGTAGTTTGGCATTTTCACTGAGACATAAAAATTTTGCATAGATACCATAAAAGAATTGTGCAATGTAAGAAATGTTCATGATTAAATATGTTGCCAGTAGCTAAAGGAAATAAAGCAAAGCTAAATTTTTACCAACATCCTTTCAATTTCTCCCATATCACCTCACTCAAACCCTCTTCAACTTTCATTGCCCAGGTTTGTTTACATTGGTTGAAAAGAAAAAAAACCTGATTAATTTAATAGACTTTTTACAAACTATAACAAGCATTTACTATTTAGAAAAGACGTTTCTATATATTTTGTATATCTATGAATATTACATATCTAGTCTAATCTAAAGATATTGAGATAAATTCTTCTGTGTTGCTTCTTTATGCTCAATAATGTTTAACATCTTGGGATTTCATTTTTAAGCTGAAATAGATTAACAAACAAAAAATTTAACCTTAAATGTTTACATTGAGTTTTTAAATTAAAACCAACCCAAATTAAGTGACCTATATATAGCAAATTAATGGCAATGGGGTGGGGGTATAAAAGTTATGGGCATCCTATGTGATAATGTAACTGTGTACTTAGTAAAATATTATGTATCATAGCACAACTCTGTTGGATATTAACACTTCATCTTAGTATTTCCCTGCATTGCTCTTTGAAATAAAACTCCTACCATAAAAATAACTTCTTATCATATTAATGTGTTTAATTTATTCCTTTGGCTTATATTTGCAAAGTACCAAGATTAAGGTAGTATTTTTATACTATTATTGGAAGCATGCCTTCCCTTTTTCACATTACTAAATTGTATTTATATTTGTGCAATTTTAAACTATGTTTTGAAATAAACTTTGTCTGTGGCTTCAAGGTCTTTTGAGAAATCTTTCAAAATGGGACTTGGGGATCGGAACTGCTTCAAGTCAAATATAATCCAATTTGTACTACTGGTTAAAAAAAAAAGCAAAAAACAAGTCTTTTATTGGATATCACCACATATGATTTTGCATGAGTTATCTGGAAATTAAGAATGCATTTTTAGATATAAAACTAAACTTTAAAACCTCCTTTGTTAATTTTTTAAAAGTAAAATATTATTTAACCTGAAATTGGATTTTGTGATTTTTTTTTGGGAATAAAAGTATCAAAATATATTCCAGTTTTAGGATCTGGGGTTTTTTTCTTCTTCTTCTTTTTTTTTTTTTTTTCTTTTTTAATCGGTCAAATATTTGAGGTTCTACTAGGTGCAGGTACTGTTCTAATGCAGGACAGTGGTGAGTTAATCAAATTGGACTTGCCCTTGAAGAGCTTAGATTTCTGTGAGGGGTCAACAAATATTTTAACAAATAAGAATGTCGGGATCCCTGGTTGGCGCAGCGGTTTGGCGCCTGCCTTTGGCCCAGGGCGCGATCCTGGAGACCCGGGATCGAATCCCACGTCAGGCTCCCGGTGCATGGAGCCTGCTTCTCCCTCTGCCTATGTCTCTGCCTCTCTCTCTCTCTCTCTATCATAAATAAAAAAATAATAACAAATAAGAATGTCATGTGCCAAAAAGTGCTAAAAGAACAAGGCAAATAAAGTATTATGAGAGAGACTGGTGGCTCCTTTACCTATAGATGGTCAAGAAAAGATGGTTTCTTTAAGGTAACATTTGGGTTGAGCTCTGAACAAAAAGAAACCAATCAAGTGGAGTTGGGAACAAGCATTCTTAGCAGAGCTAACAGCTTAGCACAAGACACCAAGGTAGGAATGAGCTTGGTGTGTCTTCAAGGAGAAAGGAGTCCAGGGTGGCACAGGCCGTGAGCGAGGGAGATCTTAGGAGATGCCCTGGCAAAGCAGGAGATTGTTGGTGGCCTTCCTAGAGCACATGAAGGGTGGATTTGCCC
Organism: Canis aureus; assembly: GCF_053574225.1. Taxonomy (NCBI): domain Eukaryota; kingdom Metazoa; phylum Chordata; class Mammalia; order Carnivora; family Canidae; genus Canis; species Canis aureus. The sequence goes on along the minus strand of NC_135641.1, from coordinate 17,770,083 downwards.
ACAGGCAGAGGAGGGATGCCACTGAGACAGAAGTTTCTGTTTCCAAAATGTTTATGAATGAAGGTCGTGGGCAGTTAGATGGGTGATGCAGGAAACAACAGGCTTGGATGAACACAGCTACACAGGGACAATGGGCACGCCTTCTCCCTCTCGGTGTAAGCCAGCACTGAACCTTGCTGGAAGTTCATTTTCTCCTCTGTAAAATCAAGCTGTACCTCTTTCTTTCTCATCTCACCAGTGTTCTACTCAGTGGTGAATTGTGGCTCCTCTCTCCACCCACTGCATAACTCAAACTTTTGTATGTCTCTTACCCCTTTTTAAATGAGTTCTATTAATTTCCTCAAATAGCTGCTTCGTTCCATGTGTATATATAAAAGCAGCCCAAGGTTTGAAGTGTTCTTTACCTTTCTTTACAAGGCTCCTTACAGTAATGCCTTACCTATCCAGTTCTTTAGGGTTCACAAGGACTGATGCATTTTTTTTTTTTTTGGACTGATACATTTTTTTCCCTTACTTTTACCTCATAATAAATAACGCTGCCTGGTAATCATCTTAATAAAATCAGCACTTTGAGAAGTGATGGTTAATTTTAGTATTTTGCTCTATAGAACTAAATCATTTGATTCTCAGTAGGCCCCCTGTTTGGGCTTAGAAGGTGGCGACCAAGCAGTACAGCCTTCCAGCCCAAGTTTTTTGAGAGGGAAAAAGAAAGGAAGCTAACATCTACCGAAACCTACCATGTGCCAGATTCCTAGGCCATTGTAGAAACAATGCTCTGCCACCTTAGCCCTAAGCAACACTCAGGTCCTCTGCTCTTCCCGTACTAATAATGTATCCAGTCCATATTAATGTCACTGCAAATGATAAACATGATAGCAAAAACTGTGCCAAATAAATAAATGTCTTACAGATTAAAAACTGACTAAAGATCACATCTACTACTAAAAACTGCAAAAACTAGCCCAGTAAAAAGTAGGGTTGAAAGAAATTACCAGGACGATGGCTAAGAGTGCTCATAGCAAAATTTGCTATTGATTTAAAAAATGACAAAAGGACAAAATCTTGACAATGTTCACATTTGCAAAATTTGACCTGGTAAAGGGGGACCCGGTGGAAATAACGGCTGTCAACAGGAATTTGCAATAGCAAAAGTTTCTGATGAGGACCAAAAGCTGATGACTCAGACTGTCCTCATAAAATCTACATAATTGATCCCAATTAAACTAATGTCATTAAAATAGAAAGGAAAATGTAAAAGCCTAGAGAGAGTTCAACTAGATAACTATTTCACACTGTCTCCTCTCTCCTCAAACCTCCAATCTCCCCAACCCCATGCTCCCTCCAAGCTGAGGATCTCACTTACTTCCCTGAGCAAATTCGAGCAGAGAGGAGAAAAGCCAGACTCTCAGCACTCCACCTCCTCATAGCCACGTCTCTCCCTGCCTCCTGGCCCCACAGACAGGCTCCCCAGCCCCTGTCTAAAGTCAGCTCCCACTGGGCACCAGATCCCATCACCTCTTCCTGCTCAAGGGCAGCGACAGTGATCCTTCCTGTCCTACATCCTCAGTCTTGTGCCTCCTATTTGACATGTTCTCATATTTAAAAACCTCTCTTGGGGTGTCTGGGTGGCTCCCGTCGGTGATGCGTCGTCCTTCAGCTCAGGTCATAATCCCAGGGTCCGGGGATCGAGCCCCATGTACGGCTCCCAGCTCAGCAGGAGTCCGCTTCTCCCTCTCTCTTTCTCAATTGTGCTTTCTCTCTCTCTCAAATAAATAAATAAAATCTTTAAAAAAACAAACACACCTCTCTTGATCCCATCCCACTTTCCGTCAGCCACCACAACTTCTTCGGTTCGCTTTGTGGCAAAATTTTCCCAAAGATTTGTTTGCATTCATCTGCTATTCCTGTCCTCCCAAACTGTCCCCATGGAGATCACCCGTGGACTCCAAGCTGATCAATCTTGCGGTCAACTCATCTGACTTAACCTATCACAGTTGTCTGACAGTTAATAACTTGCCTCTTTATGACACTTTCTTCACTTGGCATCCACTTTCAAGCACTGTTCTCTTTGCTTTCCCCCACCTTGGTGTTCACTCCTCTGTCTCCTTTGCTGGTTCGTCTTGTCCTTGACTTCTTCTATTGAAAGACTCAGTCCCTGGACCAATTCTATTTCCTGTCCCCCTCCATTGGTGATTGCACTCAGTCCCTGGTTTTAATGCCATTTAGCTACTAACAACTCCCAATTTTATATCTTCAGTCCAGACTTCTCTCTCAAAATCCAGAGCTGTATATCCAGCTTCTCACTCAATATCAACCATGGAGGCCTAATAGGCATTTTAATCTCAACACATCACATGGATTTGTGATCGCCTTTTCCCATCACCAATCCCCAATCCCACCAAGCCTTCCCTATCTTTGTTGATTGCAACTACATTCTTCAGTTACTCAGACAAAAAACTCTGGGGTCTTCCTTAGCTACTCTCACTTCCTCACATGCCACATCCTGCCCATCAGGAAATCCTATTAGCTTCACTTTCACATGTATCCAGAATCTGACCATCCTTGCTGCCTCCACTGCTACCACCCTGTCCATGTGAGCCATCAACCTAGCCTACCTTGCTTACCACAGTAGCTCCTCTTCTTGCCCTCCTATCATCTCATCTAGGCAAAGTACAATCTTTGTAGAACTTTGGTCAGTTCAGATTATCACTCTGCTCAAGACCCTATAATGACTCCTGATAGCACTCTAGAATCAAGCCCTTCCAATGGCCTTCTGGCTCAGGCTAACTAGTCCCTCCCCAAATTCCTCTCCCACTACTCTCCCCTTCGATCCCTTCTTTAACCACACTGATCCCCTTGCTGCTTCTCTGACATAATGGATATGCTCCCCCAGCTTGGAGCCTCTGCCCCAGTGAGCCCCTCTGCCAAGCATATCTTTCCCCCAAATATCCATTTAGATGACTCCTCCACCTCCTTCAAGTCTTGGTTCAAATCTCACCTCCAAATGATGCCGTCAAAAAGTACCCCATTTAGTACCATAATCCGCACCTCCCACCCCTCTTCTGCTGTCCCTTTTTTCCATACCACGTAATATCTTTTAACATATTATATAAGCTACTTATTTCTTGTTTAGTGTCTGGCTATCCCTGCTAGAAAATAAACTCAACAAAGGCAATGAGTTATGTCTACTGATACATTCTAAAGTATCTATTGAATGGTGAACCATGCTACATAAACTAATAAGTTGGCTTAGTGAAATTATCTCTAGAAATGCTTTGGGGAAAAAAGTCATCGATGTTGGTATAATTGATTCTTTAACAAAAAAGAATTTTCTAGATTGAAACAAAGGGTCAAAACCTCCAAAGGTCAAAATGCTGTGGGTTAAAATAATGCTGTAAAATAACGTAGTAAAAATATCCTGTGCTACCAGACTGTCAGATGTTTTACATAACTCATCTTATGTTTTATCATGCCCACTGCACAGATGCCAAGACTATGTTTCAGTATATTAAGTGCTTACCAAAGTCACATAGGTAGTCTGGGCTGGAAAGTCAAGTCTCTATGTCTCTACTCTTGCCATGTTATCATTCTGCCTCCCACCCTCATCTCACCGAAAGACCTTTCCTGGTAAATTTTTAAATAATTGGTTGCATGAGGATAAAAGTAAGTCATTGTCTCCTATTAAATTTTTCCACTACAAATGGTTTGTCACTGACCACATTAGAAAAGCAGGACCTTAGGTTCAAACAGTGCATACACACATTGGTAAACTCTCCCAGGGGGGCACAATGGGACATGGCAAGTGAATGTAAGAACTTTATAATTCTTTTTTTTAATATTTATTTATTTATTTATGATAGAGAGAGAGAGAGAGAGAGAGGCAGAGACACAGGCAGAGGGAGAAGCAGGCTCCATGCCAGGAGCCTGACGCGGGACTCGATCCCAGGACTCCAGGATCGCGCCCTGAGCCAAAGGCAGGTGCCAAACCACTGAGCCACCCAGGGATCCCCAGAACTTTATAATTCTTGAGTCATAAAAAATCTCCCAGCCCAATCATTTCCTTCTCCTCTTCTTACCAAAACATCATGGCACAATGCTGATGCTGGTTATTTTACTTGTATTTTTAAAAATATATAGGTTGATTCTTTTAAAATTTTTAAGTATCGAATAGAAATGTTTTAAGTAGTAATAAGCACACCCTAAGTGGTAGACAAAATAATGCCTCCTCCAGGATGTCCACACCCTAATCCCAGAACCTATGAATATGTAGCCTTACACGACAAAAAGGAACATCACAGATGTGACTAAAGATTATTCTGAAATGGGAAGATGATTCTGGACTTTCTGGAAGGGCCCAATGTAATCATAAGGGTTCTTATAAGAGGGAGCAGGAGAGCCAGTCAGAGAGTCAAGACAATGGAAGCAGACACTAAGTAATGCCCTTAGGAGCACAGGTTAGGAGGCCACAGGTCAAAGAATGAGAATAGCTTCTAGAAGCTGGAAAAAGCAAGGAATGGATTCCTTGCTGACACCTAGACTTGAACTCTGTAAGACCCATTTTCAGACTTCTCACCTAATAAATGAGCTCTTTTGAGCCACTACATTTATGGTCACTTGTTACAGCAGTAATAGGAAACTCATACACCCTACAAACATGCTGCCACAGACATGCTGAGATCCCTTGGTGCAACCAGCTCATTGAGTATGCTTGCACCTGCATTAGGGAAGCTACCAGCAAGTTGGGAGCCGCGGAACCACAGAAGGGTCCAAACTGACTCCACTATTAGACCCAACATCCAGTAGAGAAAGTCTACAAGACATCAGACTCTTCCCTGCTGCAGCCCCTTCCTTCTCCACAGAAGTAAACTCTTGCACCATTGCTGACATTCCACCATCGATGGGAACGAGGCAGCCTGAGTGCCCATGCAAAGAAATCCTAAAAAGAAATAAAATTAGTCACTGTCTCCAGTTACCTGTTCCACTGATGGATGAGAACCTGCAAAGGGCAGAATCAATTTACTTGGCATTTTGCAAAAGAAAAAAGAGCCATAAAGGGACCTCAGATTGTGAGAATAGCTTTTAATTTTAAAACAACTGAAGCAATAAATAAATCATCCATCTCTCTTTCCATCACAGGCAATCTCTCCCAAAACAGTTGAGATATTTTCACAACAACTGTGACTAGTGCAAAATAAAATAAATACAAACTCTTTCAGGAGCCAACATCAAAACCTGCTGGGTAGGTGGGCGCAGGCGACAGGCTCTGCCAAGGCCAGGAGGAGCGGCAAGATCTACACCGTATGTCAACACACCCAGCTCCAAACAGACCAAACAATACCTGGGGAGGGGAGACCACAAGAGAATGTTGCCTAAAGGGAAGCAAATATGCCCAGCACCCTCATGTAGCCAACATCCTTGGCACGTGGAAGATGCTTGAAAAATAAGTGCAAAGTTAGCAGCTTCTAAGCAAAGCCGAAGGAACAAGGTTTGGGGCTCGTTTGCTTTTGTTTTTTTACTTGGAGTCTTATACATATTGGTTTTTACACAGAAAAATCTTCTGCCTTCTGGGCATTCTGTGCCTCATAGTGCTCCTAACTCCAGTGAAAATATGTGTGCTGCTTCTGTCTACCTGGATGTTTGGAAGAATCACCTTCCACATGTGGCACCTCACTGCCTATGCCAAGCCGTCTAGAATCCAGAGCAGCACTGTCCAATATGAGTTCAATGCAAGCCATAGGTCTACTGTTAAATTTTTTGGTGGAAAAAATAAATTAAAAAAATAAAAATAATTTTTTGGTGGACATATTAAAAAAAGATAAAAAGAAGTGAAATTTTAATAATACCTTATTCATCTAAAACATCATTTCAGCATGGTAATCACTATAAAATAAAATATTGATCAAATATTTTACATTCCCCTTTTTTTGGTACCAAGTCTTCAAAAGCTGGTGTGTATTTTATGTGAACAGCACAATCTCGATTTGGACAAGCCAAATTTCAAGAGGTCACTAGCCACATGTGGCTATTGACAGCTGCACTAAATAGCACAAAGCTAGAGAATTTTAATACAAACTCTTTCAAGATGATTTACAGAGAAGGGAATCTTCATAGCACCAGGTAGGTGACCTTATACACCAACTTAAGAATAGAGAATCTTGTTCTGTAACCTAGGATTTCTGACCTAGGTAAACGGTGGAATCACACTTCATTCAATCCTATTCCCTCATCCTCCTAGTCACCTGCTACCTCCCCAAGACTATGTAGATGATGTGATTTAGCAACAGTGATGCCTACAAGAGGAAAAGACATCCTTTCTATGATAGACAACTTTCGCAGCACTGATTTAGATTACGAATTAACTGAATTAGAGCACGAAAATACTCTGCACATGTTACAGATTTAGTGGAAAGTGGTTCTGAGGTTTTTCATCTCAGGTGTTTCAGATAGATTTTTCATTTTTAAAGATGGAAACAAGGTATCTCCATGGACTGAGAAGTAGAGAGTTTCAAGAATGGAGGGGGAGAAAAGGGAGTAGTAAAATTACCAAAGAAAGTGGGCAGAGAGGTTGAGGTGGGGACACTAAAAATGATGCAGCTTATAAACTGGGGTGTATGAGCTGCAACAAACCAACACATTACAACTAACCTCTCTGGGATCCCTCACATCCCATATGTCTGGCCCCAGTAGTAAACACAGGAAAATAAAATAGAATCAAATGTCAGGGCAGGAAGGGACTTCTGAGCTTATCCAGCCTAACACACTCATTGTAAGGAAAAAGGCCCAGAGAGGTTAAGGGCCCGTGGCCTGGGGGTGGAGTCAGACCACAAACCGGGATGCACTCTGTCGGCACTGTGAGTGAGGCTCCAGCCAATTCAGGTCATGGGAATAAATGATGTTGGGAGTCACAGGCTCAAGCTACTTGTGGTAGGCTTCTTGTAGCCCAAAGAGAGCATGGGGAATGGCAGGCACATTCTCTTATAGTTGAAAGAAAACAGCCAAGTCAATTCAAATATTGAAGCAACACTGATGTAAAATGGCATTAAAATATGATTCTTCCCACAGTCCTCCTTGCATGCTTTTTTCCCTTAAAAAAAATTCCCAATCTGAACCAAACTGGATTTCTGATTAGTAATATGGGCATTTAGATCCATTGACAAAATAAAAACTTTGATACATTTTCCAAAGACATTTCATTGGGATTTTACACAAATGGATATCAAAAGATATTTACAGGAAAAAAAAAGTGCACTCTTTCACACGTACACCCACACACAATGAGAATTTCACAATTATACCACCACGCCTCACACAGAGGACTCCTAACAGGCTGATTTTGTTGACAAAATCCATACATTATTCCAGTTTTCAGTCACAAGTAATCTCGTCAATATATGTGTGTAAAATGAAGCAGTATGTTCCAGACTTTTATTCCAGGGAAACCTGCCTTGTATATATTAAGGTATACATATAAATACACTTTTAAGCAAGAAAGAAACCCATTATTTGCTCCAGTTTTTCCCCAACTCTCAATCTGAAATAAAGAGTAGCACATATATAAAACTTTGCCTTGTAGAAATAGCCCTTTGTTTTGTGAGGCAGGAAAAAAAGGCAGCCATAGTGTACTTTCTAACAATATGTTTAGGCATCGAAAGGGCTAGGTTTATTTTTCTACTTAACGAAAGTAAGTACTGTATAGCCTATAATCTTACACTGATTTTACACCATTTTGCAAAGTTTTATTACAAAATTTTTATTTTGTTCAAAATACACACGCTATCTTTGTCCACATTTCCATCCAAAGCCCCAGTAACCCCCCCACCCCCACCCTGGAAGAAGGCCTTTGCTTTGTAATAGCGTGGAAAACAAGTCATTTTTGATGTGTATTTGGAGTCATGATTCCATGACACTCAGCCCTAAGGAGACTGGATTTTGTAAGGCTGCTTAGCGTGGGGATTTCTATAGGAGTCAGGGTGCATGTGATGGTGTGGGGCTGCTTGAGGATATTGGAATCACCAATAAAAGATGACACTGGTGGGCACAACCAAGTCGAGAGGGAATTACTGCATCATGAGCTCCCCCCATACCAACTGCATTTGTTCCCAAACTGAAGAAAAACATCAGACGAGAAGAGGGAGCACACTCTCTACTAGGACCCACATGGCACCCCACCTGCTACTCTTTTCAAGGGTCATTGTATGAAATCTCACCATATCCTCAAAGCACAGCTGGCAGGAGAGAGTAGGTGTCATTGTGCAGATAAGGAAAGTGAGGCACAGGGAGGATGAGGGACCTGGCCAGCGAAGGACAGCACCCAAGTCTCTGGGCGCTGGGCCTCGGGGCTCAGTGTCCCTCACACACACGGTGTAGCTGAACTCCCATGAGAGAAGCCCTGACCATAACCAGAATCCTGACTATTCACAACTCACCATGTCGTAATCCACCGTCCATGTGGTATTTTACCCAGCTGGTTCTACTTTATTTTCCTACAGTTTCTAGAAAGATCCTTCCTACCAATCAAAGGCATGTTAAGCAAATTGCAATAGATTCTTCTTCATTTGATTGGACAATCTGAAATAGAAACGCCAGAGACCTTGGCATTCAGTACAGAGCTGCATGAAGATTATAAACCACTCTTGTTGCACTGTTTCACCTCGTTCGAAACTCTGATCTGATCCCAGGTTGCAAAAAGACAGAAATACCAAAATGGAAATGATGGTTCTTTCATAACGTCATAAAAAGTTTCTTTGCACCCGAAGCCCTTCGGGTGCCCAAGATCACACCGCTCGTCACAGCAAATAAGCAGCGAAGGCAAGTCAGGATGTGATTAGCCAAGAAAGGCCAGAGAGGAGACTTCAGCCCCAGGAAAATGTAGAAATGGAGTCAGGCAAAGACTGCAGGGACAAGAAACTTACAGACAAATTTGGGGCACTTAGTGTGACTCCAGGGAGTTGTTATATGTTATGGTAAAATTAGCTATTTGAACTAAAAATACACACTATGCCTTGGCGGGAAAGGCTGCTGAGAAACAGAATTCGTCTACCTTTGTTTGGCCAAGAACAATATTGTGCTGCCGTGGATATCTGGCGTTACACCGCAAAATGTCATAAACCCGGGTGAATTCTTGATAGCACTTATGGGGATGACTCAGCCCTTTTCATGCCTGAAAATCTAAGTGGGGAACCAATTTTTAAAACTGTTCCTGAGTTATAGTTTCTTTAAAATAGTTACTTGCTTTTCCCAGCTATGTTTAATACCAACTACTTTAACCTTTAAAAACCAGCCCGTTGCAGATTTCCTGGTTGACGATAACGGTCTCACCCTCACACATTCACACAATCACATTATGAATTTCAATATGATTAAATTAAAAATACCTTTCATTGCAGATGCTCTAATCTTCTATACATGGATAGGTCAGAAATTGTGTGTAATGAAAAAATTATGTCACAAAGCCCATCCCATTACTGATTTTCGATATGAAACAAAACTGGGCTGTTGGTTTATTGGGTGTGGGGTGAGGCCACACCACTGGCCCCTCAAAGCATAATAGAGGGCTGGTGGCACATTCTCATTTTTGGTGTGACAGTGGCAGATCCCCCACCAGCAATATAAATATTTTTTTAATCATCCTCTCCTTGAACATTTATAAAAAGAAAAACTATCTACAGTAGTGTATCATCACTAATAGAAATTTCTTCCCAGTTCTATTTCAGAAGGCGTCAAATGATGTTCTTTAAATAAACTATAAATACCCCATGTATTCCTTCATGTCTGGCTGTCCCAACTTCTGCTTTTTTTTTTTTTTTTTTTTTTTTTTTGGCAAATTAAAAAGGCGTGTGGCTTCCTCTCGCCGACTGGCACATCTGAGGCTCAGCGTGGCACCCTGTGGTAAAAGTACATGTAGCCCAGGTCCTTGGGGGGCCTTTCTGAGGCACACACTCTATGGTCATTGTAGATCACCCACCTGAAAACAAAAGATGGAAAAATTCAATGGATTTCAGTCAGTCCCAGGAAACTTTGCAGAAGACAACTTGCTGTACCATATTTAATCAAGATGTTGTAAGATAACCAAACTCAAGCCTACTGTATGAAAAGAGAGAATGCTGGTGAGAAATTGCAACGGCTTTTTTTTTCTCGAGGTCAATCAAAAGGCAGTTATGAAAGGAGTCTCCAAATATTTTAATCCCTTTCATCTCAAAATCCCTTGTGTAGAAATCCATAGATAGCCTCAAAAACTCAGTCAAAGAATCATGTACGATGGGTGTTTATTTCAGCCTGAGGTATAAAAAACTAGGTAAAAATAAGAAGTGAAGAGCCATGCAGAGAACTATCACACAACTATTAGAATGTCTTCAAAGAAGATTCGGCAAAGTGAGAAAATAATCACAATATAGTATGAAGTGGGGAAAAGGTTACAAAATTGTATGTGCTGTGTGCATACTTTCAGCTTTTAGAAAAGTTATAAATACATACGTACATTTATATGGATCACGTATGTGTATACAGACTTATGCCTTCTTCCAATGAAAATAATAAAAGAGAAATGTATCAAAATATAAACAATGATTATCTTTAGGCTTCCAAATGACATATTCTTTGTTATGTTGCTATATTTTACAAATTCCCTACCATAAACTGTATTGTCTTTGAAGTTATAATGAAGCTATTCTTAAGACAAGTATTTTGAAAAGAACATCATGCTTGGTAATAACAAGAATTCACTATAAATCAAGTGCCTGTGCTCAACTCTTTCATTCATCAAGTTAAGAAGACAACACTAAAAGACATTTCAAAAAGGAGCACAACCGAGCCCCTGGTGGGACCTGGTGTCTCCTGCAGTGTGTGGCATGGTGTGAGAGGTCAGTGTCCCACCAAGGGCAAGGTTCTAGGTTTCTTCAGCATCCTCTGGAGCACTGCCGAGCACTGCCTCAAGCAAGAGACTGAGCCTCAGGCTGCTCAGAGGGGAGCTCACAGAAAAAAAACAAACCAGTGGGCTCTGTGGGGATCCAGCCCAAGGAGAAGGTCCAGAAGAGAGTGGCAGCCTTACATGTCATAAATGTCTCATTCCCGGCTCAACACACACCTGGCCATTCTATTTACAAAGCTCAGAAGCCTACAGCAAGGCCATAATAAGGCAAAACACAGGATGTTTAGGGATGTCAGATAAAATACTGGCTACCCAATCAAATTTACATAGCAGGGAAGTAACAAATCATTTTTTAGTATAAATACATCGCACATAATATTTAAGGTAGGTTTATACTAAAAAGTTATTGTTTATGTGAAATTCAAATTTAACAGGGCACCTGGTTTCCTTGTTTTGTTGGTTAAGACTGGCAATACTATGGAGGTCCCAAACATACACACTCTGCTGCAGGATGTATCTTTATTTTGGGAAGCCGTTTTGGTACGATGGTTGAAAGTGGCTTTCAAGACCAGCTCTGACCCAGCTATGTCCAGGCTAATAAGCGCATGCTAGTCAGCTTCTCTTCATCAGTGGCTTGATATGTAAAATGGCTTTAAAAGTATATCCCTACAAAACCACTGTGAGAACCAGTTGAGATAATATGTGCAACACCTCGCAGAGAGCCCGGCATACTGTAGGTGCTCAATAAAACACAGATATCATTGATTTTCTAAAAAAGACTCACCTTCCTTCCTTTTTAATATGACAAACGTAATGGCCACTCATTGTAGATGTTCCCATGTGACTGATGAACGCAAATAATTCATACACTATGAAAGAGGAAACAACTCTGTTACAAGGCAGCATTTCTAGAAACCAACAAGCCTTCTGATCAGAGGGTTGTTTTTTTTTTTTTTCCAAAGATTTTATTTATTTATTCGTGAGAGACACAGAGAAAGAGGCAGAGACACAGGCAGAGGGAGAAGCAGGCTCTCTACAGGGAGCCCGATGTGGGACTCAATCCCAGGACCTGGGGATCATGCCCTGAGCCGAAGGTAGACGCTCAATCCCTGAGCAACTCAGGCATCCCCTGATCAGAGTTTAAAGGCAACAACAGTGCAACTCAGCAATTGTTTACATTGAAAGACAAAGTCTATTTTCCTTGCTAGGCTGAGAACACACACAACCACACACCCACCCATGGTGACACCAACTTCAACCTGCAAATTCATAGTAACGCAGGGCATAAACTATCAAAGTACAGCTGACATGAAATTCATATCTGGAAGGGGATTAAAAATTGCACAGTTGAGTCTGGTGGTGAGTTCACGGGTCTAAAGGGCAGTCCTGGCCCTATCGCTTCTAAGCAGCATGAGGGAGGAGAAGCCATTGCCTCTCTCAGAGCCTGTTCCTTCACACAGATGAAAAATCCACCCACTTCACAGGGTTGTATAAAGCTTAAATGAGCAACTCAGACTAAAATACCATACAAATGTCCGGATTATGAGGAAGACCACAGATCACTGTTGTCTTTTATAGAAAGGGATAATGCTTCTGAATAGGCTTCTTGTGGTTTCTGACTTGTTCACAATAAACTCTATGGAACCAAAATTCAGACTTTGTTCTTTCTGAACATGGAAATACAGAGCCTTGGAGTGTAAGACCAATGTTGATGCTCTAACAAGTACCTCCTGCCATCTAGCAGAGTATTCCGTACCTACCCATCCTGAATGAATTCCAGCTCATGTTCCCCCAGCCAGGCTTAGATCTACAACAGAGTGAGTTCCACGGACGAGTACCAGTCCACTCTGCAAACCGTCACAGCCCACGTGAAAGAGATACAGAAATTGAGTGTTTACAAACTGTCATAATAATATGTCTGTGGAATCTAACAAGGAAAAATGGGGTTGCATATTCATTTTTCTAGTGCTCTATTTTTATTCTATTTTCCAAAGTAACTGTCTCTGGACAGAGCCTTTTCCCTCAACTCTCCCTTTCTTTCCTTCTCTCCTTTGCTGTTCACCCAGACTCCTCCACTTACTTGGCCACGAGTTCCCACCCTACTGCCCCTTCGCCATATCACACACTACTGATCACCTCCTCCTTCCTCAAATATGTGCCCCCAGCACATAACCATCTCTCGATTGTCTGGCTGTCTCATTGGCTCCTCCTCATCTCCCTCACCTTGACACACTGGTGACCTGGAGCTCAGACCACAGACGTTCTTTTCTCCATCCTGACCTTTTTTCTCTCTTTGGATGATCTCATCCAGTCTCATGGTGTTAAGCTGAATTATTTTCTTAATTTCCTGAATGTTTATTGCTAATGCACATGAATACAACTGAGTTTTGTATACTGATCTTGTTTCTTACCATCTTTCTAAACCTATTTATTAGTTCTAATAGTTTCTAGTGGATTCCTTAGGATTTTCTATATACAAAATTATATCATCTGCAAAGAGACAAGTTCTACTTCCTCCTTGATAACCTGGTTGCTTTTTATTTCTTTTTCTTGCCTAATTGCCTTGGCTAGGATGTCCCATTACAATGCTAAATACAAACGACAAGAGTGGGGGGACCTGGATGGCTCAGTCATCTAAGCATCCAACTCTTGATTTTGGCTCAGGTCATGATCTCAGGGTCCTGGGATAGAGGTCCTCATGGGGCTCCATGCTCTGCAGGGAGTCTCCTTGAGATTCTCTCTCTCCCTCTGCCCCTCCCCCTCTGACCCCCCCCCTCTTTTTTTTTTAAGATTTTATTTATTTACTCATGAGAGACACAGAGAGAGAGAGGCAGAGACACAGGCAGAGGGAGAAGCAGGCTCCATGCAGGAAGCCTGATCCGGGACTCGATCCCAGGTCTCCAGGATCACACCCTGGGCTGAAGGTGCCGCTAAACTGCTGAGCCACCTGGGCTGCCCACCTATCTCTCTCAAAAAAAAAAAAAAAAGTAATGGCAAGAGTGGACATCCCTGTCTTGTTCCTGATCTTTGGGGAAAAGCATTCAGTCTTTCACCATTCCACATGATATGAGCTGTGGGCTTTTCGCAGATGCTCCTCATCAGGTTAAGGAAGTTCCTTTTCTTTTCCAGTTTGTTTAGCATTCTTTCCCCAACCTTATCTATCTTGGTTAACAGTAATTCCATTCTTCCATTCAGGACAAAATCTTGACTTCTCACATATATCTTTCTTTTTATCTTTCTCGTAAATTTTTTTGAGTATAGTTGACACACAATGTTACATCAGTTTCAAGTTTGCTCATGCTCTTTACACACATCCAATCTATCTGCAAATCATGTCAACATTTCCTTCAAAATATATCCAGAATCAAACCACTTATTGCCAGCTCCACTAGTAATGCCTGATCCTAGTTACCATCATCACTTGTCTGAAATTCTACAACAGCCCCCTATCTGGGCTTCCTGCTTGCTTCCTTGCCCTCTACTATTCTCAGTATGGCTTTCACAGTGGCCTTTAAATGGAAGTCAGATTGTGGTTATTACTGTTCAAAACCCTCCAAGTATTATCTTGCATCTCAGAGTAAACTCTTCCTCTCACAAAGGCCTCTGAAGCCCAACTCCTCCCACATTCCCCCTCATTTCACCCCATCTACTCCTGCTCTCCCTCACTCCACCCCAGCTACTCCCTCTCCCCCTCACTCCACCCCAGCTACTCCCCCTCCCCCTCACTCCAACCCAGCTACTCCCTCCTTTCTCTCACTTCACCCAACTACTCCCCCGCCTCACTTCAACTGGCTACTCCCTCTCCCCTTCACTCCATCCCCAGCTATTCCCATGTTCCCCTAATCCTACCCCAGCAACTCCCCCCCATTCCACCCCAGCTACTCCTGCCTTCTGGCTGCTCCTCAAACACACCCAGCAGACTCTGGCCTTCAAGCCTCTACATTTAGTGTTCTCTCTCTGAAACTCTTCTTCGGGTATCACATGACTTACGCCTCACTTCATTGAAGTCATGTATGAAATATTATCCCTGAACCACTTTATAAAATAGCAACTCTCCCACTCCCACCCTCACTCCTAACCTCCTCCCCAACCTTGCTTTATTATTGTCTAAATAGCATGAAGTAACTCCTGCCATGTCCTTACTTACTTGTGCATTTATTGTCTATCTCCTTTTATCTCAGACTAAAATATATCTCCATAAGGACAGGAAATTGGTCTGTTATATTACTGAAATATTCCTAGCACAGAGAATGGTGGCTTATCATGCAACAGGCGCTTCCTAAGTATTTGTTAAGTATATAAATAAATGTGTGAATTAGAGAATAACTCTGTTCACTCCATTTCTTCACTTGTTTTCATATCATCTTATACTGTATATAATCTATAAACCACCTATTGTCAATTATGAATGACACAACCATTTTGCCTGACACTTAGTTTCTGAAATAGTGACCCAGGAATCCTACCCTGGTCTACCCTCCCTGTTGCCCTTCCCAGTAAACAAGGAAGAGAGTGGAGACCTTTTCATGTTTCTTGACCTTGGTTGGGTTTTAAAACTCTTTTGGAATACTTCTGTATCAAAGTCCAACTTTTCAGTTTGAGGTAGAGTATTGGTCTCCCCAAATGAAGCTGCTTTCTTAGAGTTTCCATGAAATAGAGGATATGATACCCAAACCAAAGCTTCCCCTTTCCCATGGAACTGTTCCCCAAAACAATGACTTAAATAATCAAACAGACTATTTAATGAACATTGTCCACTTTAAGCCCAGGTCATACAATGGAACACTGCTTGGATACCAACACAGCCAATGGGTGGACAAAACAAATAGAGAAAAGGACAGAACCATACATTCCATATACCCAAACATGTCATTAAGCCTCCAAAGACATTTCTCATCTCTTTGGTTGGAAAAAATTCAATGTATACTCAAAAATCATAAAAATGAATTAAAGAAAAAAGTTGGTATAAATCTTAGTTCTATAATTAAAATTAACCATGTTTATCAATATCAAGCAACCACCCCATGCATTATTCAAGACCTCCTGCTGGAACCAACAGCAAAAGAGAGCATCTCTCTCAACACATTTGCAAAAATTCAACAGGTAATAAATCTCAGTTAATATTTGCTTCCAAAGAGAAAGTGAAAGTGAATAAATCCAACAGGGAAGCTACTGCTGATTCTTCTCCAGAAACATCAGTGTGCACACTCCCTCAAAATATGCAGACCCCTCTTCATGTGGATAGAATAGGCAGTTTGAGGCAAGGCAAATCATTTTTTTCAAAGATTTTATTTATTTACTTTGAGAAAGAGAGAGCGTGTGAGGGGAGGGGCAAAGGGAAAGGGAGAGAAATCATTTTTTTCAAAGATTTTATTTACTTTGAGAGAGAGAGAGAGCATGTGAGGGAAGGGGCAGAGGGAAAAGGAGAGAAATCATTTTTTCAAAGATTTTATTGATTTACTTTGAGAGAGAGAAAGAGAGAGAGAGAGAGAAAGAGAGAGAGAGCATGAGGGGAAGGGCAAAGGGAAAGGGACAGAAGGGAGCCTGACGCAGGGTGATTGCACAACCTCGCGATCATGACCTGAGCTAAAACCTAGAGTTGAATACTTAACCAAATGCACCACCAAGGGCCCCCCCTCCAAAATCATTTCTAAAATGCTGACTTGCAATAGAGAAACTTTTATAACACGTAGAAAAGCTTAACATTGCCTAAACCACCATGTCCCTCTAGAAAGCCAGAATTAAATGATGTCTGAAACTAGCCCCTTTGCCCCTCACTTCCCCCTCCTAACAAAACTGGTCCTTTTTTGAACATAAGAAAATGTTTCCAACCTTTCTAATATGAAGAATCTTTTAATGTCAAAATTTTACCACCAGCACCCTTACCCCACAAAACAGTGATTGTGCTCTGATTTTATTCTTTGAGAAAGCACTGTCAGAAAACGAATGTGACACTTGGAAAACAGAAGAGGCAGGCAGCCTGCCCTTTCATGTCCTATGGAGAAATGGCCACCCAAGGACTGTCTCGGGTAGAGGCTGGCATACTGCAATGACTCATAAGCCAAATCCAGCCCGTAGCCTACTTTTGTACCACCCAGGAGAAAGGGGAGGAGGAGAGGTACAAAAATATGAGATGACATGACTATGGCCCACAAAGCCTGAAACATTTACAATCTGACCGTTTAGAGAAAAGGTTTGTTGGCCCCTGGTCTAGAGAGATGAAAGTTCATCTCAAGGCTGACTATTGATTAAAGGTCCCAGACTTAATCAAGTTACTAATTAACTTGTAGGTTTTTATTTGGTAAAGATACAAAAAATTTCTGTCCAGTGGAACATATAACCTTATGATCCTGAGACACTGATTTTATATTTAATTCAGCAATCAAGTTACCTTTAAATATCCTAGCTTCTCAGATGCTTTGAAGGTAATAACAACTAACTGGTTCCCTCGTGAATTAGCCAATCAAAGAAAATCTGTGATCTGTGCTCCATTTAAATGTACCCTGAGAATCATGATCTTACCTTTTTGAAAATTAGAGTTCAACAACACATAATGACCTAAAGCAACTCTAGATTCAGAAGTGCAGTTCAATTCATTTACATTTTATAAACCGTTGTAGCATCTATCTATATTTGCAAAGCAGCAATATCTCGTAAGGGTGGGATACAGTATTTAGTCGGTCTGCAGTGAGTGCACAGAATACATAAACACCAAAAGACTCCTTGAAATGGCCACAAAGCCACCTCCTGGACCACCACAGCCTTCTGGTGAGAAGCCCAAACTGAGTTTTCCAACTGAATCTTCCTAATTCAATAATTTGTTCCATTACTCATCTCTACCCCCCTCTGAACAACAGAGAAAAAATGTCATTCCCAATTTATTGATATTTGATTCATGAACACCTTTTACCTGCAAACAATATCTACCGAACAATCTGATTTCCCTTGTCCCTGCTCTGAGAAAAGACCATGGGTGGGGGGGAGGGGGGGAGAACTGGGTAGATTTGGATTTGGAGCTGTTAGAAAACTTAAGAATTCCCAAAAAGAGCAATAGGAGCATTGGGGTAAATCAGCAACAGCTTAAGGCAACTGACAAGAACAGAGTCTTCAAGGATCTACAAATGACCTCCTCAACCCTACACAGTTCAAAATTACCAAGCCCCCCTGACTTCTCTTTATGACACTGCCTAAAACTCCAAATACTAAACAATTCCCTACAAGCTTCATCGTTCTCAGTCATTCATACTTTAGTATAAATTAATGTATTTCAGAGTGGCTTCCTCTTAACTTCCAGTAACACCACAGGAATTACAAACAGATGCTGAAGTGGAATGAGCACTGGAGCCCAGCTGCATTAAGTGTGTTGTGCTTTCAAGTAGACCATTGGTGCTTAGCTGTCCTGTGTGGCTGCACCTCCTGCTCTGTGGATCCTATTCCCACTGCATTCCTCAGGGAGCCTGGCACTTTAGGAGCCTCACCATTATGTAAATGAAATGTCTCTCTGCTCCCCTTGCTGGAAAATCTCAGCTGCCATAGAAGCTGTCTAAGCCATTACGGTGATGCGGCTGAAGGAGCCACAGAAGATTTTGAGTAATCACAGCCTAATCACACTTTAATTGCATTGGCAATCAGTGAGTTTAAAAAGAGAGAGAGAAGGAAAGAAAGAGAAAGAAAGAAAGAAAGAAAAATTAAACGCTCATTAAGTGCCACATAGAAACAGAAATAATTTTGCAAACAGCAGAAGCCCAGATAGGTCAAACTGAAGGCCTGATTTTCCACTTTTTATAGTTTCTAAAAACTCAACAGAAAGTTAGGTGATAGCCCTAAAATGTGCAGAACACGATGATAAATAGAGCCTTCTGAAAAATAGACGCCCGCCTCCTTTCCAATTTAGAAATGAAGGAGGACATGAACAGGCTTCAAAATCAGACAGACCTGAATTTCCAGCTGCTTCTCCCACCACCCAGTCTCCTCACTTGTTAGGCCCTCATCTCCTCATATGAACACTTAACTGTAGGAGTGAAGGAAAGCTGTCCAGGAAGTGCCTAGTGCATAGCAGGCCTTCAATAAAGGATAGCCACTATTTCACCGAGGGTTATTAGCACTAGCTCTTCCCAGCAAACTAGATGACATTAAAATAAAAGAGTTTCACTCAATGACATTATTTCCTTATTCAAAAAAAAAAAAAATGCAGTACTGATATTTAGTCAACATATTCCCTAAAGGAAGAATTTGATACAAATGCTTCTTCAATCTTTGTCCTTATATAGTCACATTTTTTCCAATTCAAACTCCCACCTTGTCATTATTTTCAGCATTAACATGGTGTAGTGATGTCCCAGCAGCCACCATTTTCCTTCTAAAGGCCGGAGTAACCTAATCTGGCTCTTAGGGTGGTGGTTCTTTACGCTGAATTAGAACCAGTTGGAAGGGTTCGGTGGCTGGATGCCTGGGCGGCTCAGTGGGTTAAGTGTCTGCCTTCAACTCAGGTCATGATCTCAGGGTCCTGGGGTCAAGCCCCACTCGGGCTCCCTGCACAGTGGGGAGTCTGCTTCTCCCTCTGCAATTCTCCCTACTCGTATGTATGCTCATTCTTGCACACTCTCTCTCTCTCAAATAAATAAGCAAAGTCTTTAAAAATTTAAAAGAACCTCTTGGAGGGCCTGCTGACCTGCTGACCTCCAGATCACTGGGCCCACCCCCAGAGGCCTAGAGGGGGACCCAGCATTTCTAACCAGTTCATAGGTGATGCTGATTCTCCTGGTCCAGGACTACATTTGAACTAGTGTTTGAAGGGACCATGCTTCCCTTCTCAGCTTACAAGCTCCACCCTCAGGCTCCATGAGTGAGGCTAGGGACCAGGAGAGGGCTGGGCAGCCTAAGACTCTGATTCCCAGGACCTTCGCTAAGAACTCCAGGACAATACTCTGCTGGATTTTAACTTTGAGAGATATGTCGTAGGAGGCACTGGCAGCCACCTTGAGGCCATTAGGGAGAGCCTATCTGAGGCTGGAACCAACCCATGGAAGCAGAGCCAAGGGGAGTAACAAGATAAAAGGGTTTCCATCCCAGAATCAAGGGCACGCCTAGAGTCAGGTCTCCCTGGTGCTGTCCAGCTTTTATGATACCATACTTCCCTCTTGACTCAGAGAGGTTTGGCTCGGCTCTCCTGCCACTTACAGCAGAGCCCTGAAAATCCCAGAACCCTGGGATTGCTGGCTTTACTTAGCTTGTCTGTGTCTGTTCTGGCTCTCCATTTCGCTTCTAAAAAACTATTACCTAAACTTAAATTGTCTTCATACCCTCAAGTCAAATGTCTCCATCCAACTCACCAACCCAAAAAGAGGTCAAAAAGCAATGTTTTGGGAATGTAAACAATCTACCTACACAGAATACACATCTCCTGGAGTGAACTTATGAATTCAATGTAATTCTAATCAAACCCCTACAGAATGGCCAATTACAAAATCAGGAACTTTCTAAAATTCAGCAGTAATGATTTAGAAAATATAATGGGAAAAAATTGTATTCATTAGTAACACAGAAAATGTAATCCTGAGAAGAAACTAAACCAAAAATACACAGGAAGTTTATGAGGAAAACCATATGGCTTTGCAGGGGCGGGAGAAGGGAGAGATGGAGCAAAAAAAAGATAGCATGTTTCTGGCCAGAAAAACTCAATACTGTAGACTTACCAGTATTCCCAAGCTAATATGCAATATATGAAACTCTCACACGACTCAATAAAAAACAGATGAAAACCTCAATAAAAATGAGAAAATGGATCAAAGGAGATGAGGAAGTGATTAACACAAGAAAAAAACCAACCAGCCAATAAATTTATGAAAAATAAGAAGAGTGCTTAAGCCTGACAGCACTAGTGGAAGGACACAGGAGCAGGAGAGCCACCAAAGCTGTCTTTCTGGGGGCAATGTGATACTCTGCATTAAAACCTCAAAAACAGGAGCCTCTGGGTGGCTCAGTTGGTTAAGCATCTGCCTTCGGCTCAGGTCATGATCCCAGGTTTCTGGGATCCAGACCCATGTCAGGTTCCCTGCTCAACAGGGATTGTTTCTCCTTCTCCTCCCACTTTGTGCTCTCTCTCTCTCTCAAATAAATAAATAAAATATTTAAGAAAAAAATTCAAAAATAGGCAATTTTAACTTAAAAACTTCACTTCTAGAAAAGGAAATAAGCAAATGAGAGCCCAAGAATATTCATTTCAGTGTATTTTTTTATAAGATTTTATTTATTTATGAGAGACACAGAAAGAGAGAGAGGCAGAGACACACGCAAAGAGAGAAGCAGGCTCCGTGCAAGGAGTCTGACGTGGGACTCGATCCTGGGTCCTCAGGATCACCCACTGGGCTAAAGGCAGTGCTAAACCACTGAGCCACCCGGGCTGCCCCCATGCAGTGTCATTTTTATTTTTTTATTTTTTTATTTTTATTAATTCAGTGTCATTTTTAATTGAGAAAAGAAACTTCAATGTTTAACAAACATTTATTACCTCGATAGGGATTGAAGGAGGCATTTGCTATACTTCTATAAAGGGAATTCATCCTTTAAGAAATTTATTATTTAAAAATAATTACTTGCTGCCAGGGCACCTGGGTGGCTCAGTAGGTTAAGTCTGACTTCAGCTCAGGTCATGATCTCAGGGTCCTGGGATCGAGCCTTCTCCCCCTACCCCACTCAGCAGAGAGCCTGCTTCTCCCTCTCCCTCTGTTCTTCCCCCCATTCATGCTCTCTCTCATCTAAATAAATAAAATCTTTAAAAATAATAATTGCTGTCATCTTCTGAATGTAAAAATAGCCCCATATCTGAAAGTCTTTCTGTAATCATCTTTTATTTAAATAACAATCACTTGGTCTAAATCAGGCATATAAATTATGGTAGCACTATACAATGAGGTATTATTAATATACATTCAGTGATCTAGGCATACACATATGTACATCCACAGTTAGGGGGAAGCAGGTCATAAAATAGCATTATAAAATAGCATGTATAGGGGCGCCTGAGTGGGCAGTTAGTTAAATGGCTGACTCTTGGTTTCAGCTCAGGTCATGATCTCAAGGTCGTGAGATCAAGCCCAGTCTCTGGCTCCACATTTAAAATGGAGTCTGAAAAATAATAAAAATAAAAATTAAAATTAAAAAATAAATTAAAATAAATAAATAAATAAAATGGAGTCTGGTTAAGATTCTTTTTCCCTCTCCCTCTGCCCCTTCTGCTCATGTTCTCTCTCTCTCTCTCTCCTCTCTTTCTCTTTCTCTCTCTCTAAAATAAATAAACAAAATCTGGGGTACCTGGGTGCCTAAGTGGTAGAGGGTCTGCCTTTGACTCAGAGTGTGATCCCAGGATCCTGGGATCGAGTCCCACATCAGGCTCCCTGCAGGGAGCCTGCTTTTCCCTCTGCCTGTGTCTCTGCCTCTCTCTCTGTGTATCTCATGGATAAATAAGTAAAATCTCAAATAAATAAATAAATAAATAAATAAATAAATAAATAAATAAATAAATAAAATCTTTTGAAAAATAGCATGTATGGAATAGAATGCTTCATTTTTTTAGAATGTTTCATTTTAAAAAAGAATGTTTCATTTTATAAATATTCATATTTATAGTCATTTTATATTTGTATAGAAAGGCCTAAAGAATATACAGAAAACATTAACAGTGTTTATGACTGGGTTTTAGGGTTGGAAGTAATTTTTATTTTCTTCTTTTCATATATCTGCATTTTCTTAAGTGGCTGAAATTATTAAATACCCTTTTAATTATAAGAAAAACAAACAATATAAACAATATAAAAAAAGGTGACTGACATACGAGTTTAGGTGCTAATGCAACAAAGTACAAGAAATCACATTTTTCCTTTCCTGTGACTTATGCAATGTAACACCAAACAGTGCACTCCCAATTCCTCCATCTGGCACTTCATGGAGGCAGCAAAAAAATTATCCACGTGACCACTATGTCCTGATCCTCATCCATTCTTCATTCAATCATTCATTTTCTGATCACCTCCTATGGGCAAGGCACAGTGCTGGAAAGGCTACTTTAAAAACATCCATTCCTCTTAAAAATCAGATACAATGCATTTGGTGAGTTAGGGTACATTTTGGGGTTTTTCATAATTAAAATTTTCACCTACCACTGCTTTTATTTTTTATTTTATTTTTTGTTTAATATTTTATTAATTTATTCATGAGAGAGAGAGAGAGAGAGAGGCAGAGACACAGGCAGAGGGAGAAGCAGGCTCCATGCAAGGAGCCCAACATGGGACTCTATCCCAGGACTCCAGGATCACACCCTGGGCCAAAGGCAGGCGCCAAGCCGCTGTGCCACCCAGGATCCCCCTACCACGGCTTTGAGATTCACTATATCCTATACTTGATGGCTCATAGTGCCTTATTGTCTCCTCTTCACCTTCACTCTAAATTTGGGGGCAGTGAAGAGTAGGATCACAGAGTTTGGCCCATTGTGCCTTTAAATTAAAAGGTGCTTGAGGGATGCCTGAGTGGCTCAGCAGTTGAGCGCCTCCCTTCGGCTCAGGGAATGATTCTGGGGTCCCAGGATCGGGTCCCAGATCTGGCTCCCTGCAGGAAGCCAGCTTCTCCCTCTGCCTATGTCTCTGCCTCTCTCTCTCTGTCTCTCATGAATAAATAAAATCTTTTAAAAAAATTTTAAAATTTTTTTAAAAGATTTTTTAAATTTTTAATTGAAAATAAAAAAATAAAAGGTGCTTGAAAGCATCATCATGACATCCCATTCAAAGATGCAACTCAAAAACCAGCAGGGCCAGGAGTACTGGAAGATTACTCTGAGTTCAGTAAGCCCCAGGGAATGATGTGGCTGTTCCATAACATTAATGACCATTTTCAAGAGAGTGGCTGATCCCTCCAAGGTCCAATAGAAACCTAATGATCGGACTCTCCCTCTTTCTACAGCCAAATACCTTGGCAGCTTTACAATGGCTCCATCGTGTGGACTGTTTCTTCTGCGAGGAAGACTCACCATCCCCAAAGAAAAGCCCATTACAGAAAATCAAGGAAGCAGTGAACAGATAGACAATGTAGCACATAATATATCCTGCTCATGAATTACTGAATAACATCCACAACAGCTTTTAATATTTTAGGCAAGCCACCGATTACCAAAAAGTAATAACAAGACTGAATATGGAGTCCAACATGAGGATTGATCTCAAAACCCTGAGATCATAACCTAAGCCAAAATTAAGAGTTGGATGCTTAACTGACAACTGACTGAACCACCCAGGTGCCTCTGAATTTGATACTTCTAGTAACAGAAGAATAAACACTTTGTTATAGGGGCTTCAGGCACAGCCTCTGGAAGCAGACTACCTGGGTTAGAATTCTGATTCTATCCATCACTAGACAGGTCTGTGACCTTGACAAACTTAACTTTCTCTTCTACCTCAGTTTCTTCATCTATAAAATAGAGATAATAATGATATCAAAAATCCTAATGATAGGATTATTGTGAGGATTAAATGTGGCATAAATGGAAGTATTGTTAATGTTGGTATAATTATTACTAGCACGAGATAAGGAAGCACTATCTTTGAAGGTCCTGTGGAATGGAATCTGTGGTCATGTTCTGAATACTGGTAAGGATTTTAGTGTACAGTGATGAGAGAGAAGGGTATTTCACAAATAAGGATTAACCTGAGAAAGACCCCAGAAGTAGAAAGAAGGGGGTTAGTGCCCTGACAAGGCTGGTGGTGGCTACAGTCCCAGGCATTTGAGCTAAAAGTGGGGGGTACATAAAAATAACACTGAGACAAGGCATGCTGGCATCTGCCTGGAGGAGGTGACGAATGCCAGGCTAACAAACGTAAACACTTACAGAAGGCAATGACAGGCCAAGAATCAAGGCATCGCAATGGTGAAGAACATGGGATTCTGGATTTGAATTTTGGCTGCAACTCTTAAGAGCTGTGTGACCTTGGGCAAAGTGCCTAATCTTTCTGTGCCTCTGTTTTCTCACATGTAGAATAGATGTGTTAAAGATGCAATGAGAGTTCATATGCAAAGTTCTTAGAACCAGTGCCTGGTACACAGTGACACATACATGTTTGCTATTAAAAGATTGAGTACTGTGTGACTCTTGATCTTGGGTCATAAGTTCAAGTGTCACATTGGGTGTAGAGATTTCTAAAAAAGATAAATAAATAAACTAAAACAAAACAAAACAAAAGGTAGAATACTGGCTGATGGTGCTTCTTCCCGCCATCTTGATTGGCCCTTCAGAAAATTATCAGCAGTTGGTATGGGTAATGACAGGGTCAAGGATATAAGACTGCGTTTCAATTGTTTAAAAAAAAAAAAAAAAACACCATAAAAGTAATGATTCTCTTTTGGACAAAAACTACATGGGCCATGAAAAAAAATTTATCTCAAAGGAATGACAAAGTGACAGCAAGCACTAAACATAAGCACACACACTTCTAGGCAACATGACTGAATTTATCCAAGACTTAATCAGATCACCATGGCCATGCAGAGTGGCAAATGTACCATTTATGAGAAGATGGGATCTGTGCTAACTTCTAGATGATGGCAAAGGTTTCAATATGACTGGTGGGAGGGAAGGGCACAAGCCAAATGTATGGTGACGACTGCTCAGACAATCCCTAAGGCAAGAACTTACTTCCAGATCCATCCTTGACTCTAGGTCCTTCAGGCTTGGCCTCAGAAATAATGTTTGCATTGGCGTTATTCTCCATCTCGATCACAAAGTCACTGTCCTCCTCAAACTCAGGGTGACTAAAGATCCAATCCAGTGCTCTTTCCAGGTTATTATTCTAATAAAATAAAACATTTTTATAATGTATGCAGTCCCAGGGCCTCATTATATCCTGACCATTTAAACCAAGATGTCAAGTAGAGAAGACAGGAGGCCTGAATTCATTAGTCCTAAGTGCCTCTGAGAAGCTCTGACCCTGCATATGAAATGTACATTCAGCTGGCATTCTCCAAGTCTCCCAACTGAGGTCTGTAATTGGATTCACTGGAAAACAGTTCTGAGCAGCAGACCAGCATTCCAAAGTCCGTATCAGCCTTAGCTCAGCATTTCTGGAGGTTGATGCTAATGATGGGGTACAGAGTCTGGCATTTGTTTAAGTACCTTTCTCAGCCACACTAACTGCACACACTACATTCCCTATCAACTGTGTTTCCCACAGAGAACTATGCTGGGCATAAGGGGACCAATGTGAGTGCCATGTTAGTGCCTCCTCTCCCTAAACATTAACAGAACTGTTGGATTGCCGCAGAGACCATATTAATGCCTTGGTTAATGATGACAATACTGGTTAGTTAGGGACATTATTTTAAACTCAAGAAATTAGGTTTAAAGAATTTATTTAGATATCATCAGAATCTCCAATAAACCAGTCAGTTGAGAAAAATAAGTAGGGCAAAGCAAGTACCCTGAATGAAACTAACTCTGGCTGAGATATTTCAAGCATTTTAAAGGGAAACAGATTGTTCTAGCCACACTCCATGAGTCAGCTGAGAGCTGCTATGACTTCAACAATGGACCCTAGCAGACAACTGGTAGCCAAGATAGGTAAGCAGGAATTAGTAGCAGACACCTACTTAAAAATACATACGGTGTGGCAAGGAAGGGTGGGTTTAAAAAAAAAAAAAAAAAAAGAAATTTCTTTCAATATTAAACAGATATCTGCACTGCAAGAGGAAGACTTCTATCAATGCTCTAGTTTTATGGTTCCTTCTCTCCTGATAATGTCAGGAAGTTCATGAATACCAGAAGAATCCTCTCTCCACAGACAGAAACAGAAGTGGAAAATTCAGTCTTCTCTATGAGGACTTTTGAGAGAGATTTCTCCAAGGTCTTAGTATCAGAAAAGCAAAATTTCTCCTAAAGAACTGTCTTATTGAACATGGAATCTCATACATCCCTCTCTGCTCCAAGGCACCAGGAAGCTTCAAGTCAAATCTCAGATCCCTGCTGATAGTAAACACTCAGATGATAGGGAGTTTCTTTCGATTTGGTCATCTTGCCCTAGCTGCATTATCTCCCTATTTTTTTTACTCCCATTTTTATACTGTATAACTTCCCCCAATCATTTATTTTAGCTCCTCATATAATATATGCAAATAAATCTCTGTGGGGCCATGGTGGGATACAGAGCGAGACAAACATGATTGGAAATGATCAAAGGACACTGGAAAGTCTCTACTGCTACTGACAGAAATACACACCACCTCCAGTAAAAGGAAGGTATTTTCACACAGTCTTTCATGCTTACCGTGGCTCGTAGCGCCTGAATAGCCTGATTTCGATGGAATCCCATGGAGGTAATAATAGCTACAATTTCCTCCGGAGGTTGATTATCCAATCCAGTAGCACCAAAAACAGAGGCTCCAGCAGAAGCTGCTCCTCCATAACCAGGCATGGTCAGTGGTTCGGCAAAATCTGGGAAAATAATTACACTCAGGCCTTTTTCTCTTTTTTAGTCTTGAAATAACACTGTGGAGCTAAGAAGCAAAAATACCTACAAAGTTATAATAATCAAGACAGTTGGTACTGGCATAGGATAAACTTATAGATCAACTGAATAGGATTCTGAGAGTCCAAAAATAAACCCATAGATTTATGGTCAATTGAGTTTTGACAAGGGCACCAAGACCACTCCAGTGGGAACAGGGCAGTCTTCTCAACAGATGGTGCTTGAACAACTGCATGTTCACATGCAAAAGAATTAAGCTGGACCCACACCTTACAGCATATTCAAAAATTAACACAAAACAGCTCCCTAACCTCAATGTGAGAGATCTTTGTTAGGCAATTTTTCTTGGATATGACACCCAGAGTACAAGTGACAAGAGAGAAAAACACAGATAAATTAGACTTCATCATAGTTAAAAACTTTTGTGCTTCAGAAAATGCACATCAAGAGTAAAATCACTCACAGAATGAGAGAACATATTTGCACATCATGTATCTGGTAAGGTACTTGTATCAGAATATAAAAAGAACCACTCAACAATAAAAAGACAAATTACCTTAAGATTTTATTTATTTATTCATGAGAGAGAGAAAGGGGGGTGCAGAGACACAGGCAGAGGGGGAAGCAGGCTCCATAAGGGAGCCTGATGCGGAACTCGATCCCAGGTCTCCAGGATCAGGCCCTCGGCTGAATGCGGTGCCAAACCGCTGAGCCACCCAGGCTGCCCAACAAAATGGGTTTTTAAGAGGGCGCCTGGGTGGCTCAGTTGGTTAAATGTCCAACTCTTGGTTTCCATTCGGGTCATAATCAGGGTTGCGAGAATGAGTCCTGTGTCGGGCTCCATGTTCAGCATGAAGTCTGCTTGGGATTCTCTCCCTTTCCCCCTCCCTCCCCTTCTGCCTTTCGACCCAATTCACATCGCTCTCTCTCAAATAAATAAGTAAAATCTTTAATTTAAAAAAATAGGCAAAAGATTTGAATAGATATTTCTCTAGAGATATATAAATTACCCCCAAACACATGGAAAGATGCTCTACATCATTAGTTATCAGGAAAATGCAAATGAAAACCACAATGAGAGAAGCCCGGGTAGCTCAGCAGTTTAGCGCCGCCTTCAGCCCAGGGTGTGATCCTGGAGACCCGGGATCGAGTCCCACGTCAGGCTCCCTGCATGGTGCCTGCTGCTTCTCCCTCTGCCTGTCTCTCTCTCTCTCTCTCTCTCTCTCTCTCTCTCTCTCTCTGTCGTTCTCTCTCATGAATAAATAAAATCTTAAAAAAAAAAAAACACAATGAGCTACCACTTTCACATCCACTGCAATGGCTATAATTAAAAACAGTAATAACAAGGCTTGGTGAGGATGTGGAGAAACTGGAACCCTCACACACTGTGGCAGAATGTAAAACGACATTGTCACTGTGGAAAACAATTTGGCAGTTCCTCAAAAAGGTAAATATGGAGTTACCATATGACACAGCAACTCCTCCACTCAAGAGAAATTAAAACACGTTCACACAAAAATTTGTACTCAAAATGTTTAGAACCGCATTATTTACAATTGCCAAAAAACAGAAACAACCCAAATGTCCACCAACAGATGAAAAGATAAATAGCTTATGTGTCCATACAGCAAAATATTATTTTAGTGGTGACAGTTGTGCAATTCTCTGAATTTACTAAAAAGCACTGAAGTATACACTTCACATGGATGAATTATATGGTATGTGAATTATACCCAAATAAAGAATATGGACGCAAAAGCTAACTAAACCACCCACATTTTTTGTATTTCAAGTCCTTATTTCTTAGCTAGAAGTATAGGTGTCCCTCGATTTATTGTACTTTGTCTGATTACACTTTGCAGACACCACACTTTTTACAAATAGAAGGTTAGTGGCAACTCTGTGTCATGCAAGTCTATTGGTGCCATTTTTCCAAGAACATTTGCTAACTGCCTATGTGTCACATTTTGGTGAGTCTCACAATATTTCAAACTTTTTCATTATTATTATGTAATCTGTGATCAGTGATCTTTGATGTTACTATTGTAATTGTTTTGAGACACCACAAACTCACCCATATAAGACAGCAAACCTAACACACACATGTCGTGTGGGTTCTCACTGCTCCACGAACCAGCCATTTCCCTACTCTCTCCCTCTCCTTGGGTCTCACTAGTCCCTGAGACATAATATTGAAATTAGGCCGCTTAATAACCCTAAAATGGCCTCAAAGAGTTCAAGTGAAAGGAAGAGCCCCACATATCTCACTTTAATTCAAATGTTAGAAATAATTACTCTTAGAGAGGAAGGCATATTAAAAACTGAGATAAGCCAAAAGCTAAAAAAAAAAAAAAAAAAAGCCAAAAGCTAGGCCACTTACACCAAACAGCCAAGTTGTAAAGGCAAAGGAAAAATTCTTGAAGGAAATTAAAAGTGTTCCTCCAATGAACACACCAATGATAAGAAAGCACAGCAGCTTTACTGCTGATTTGGAGAAAGACAGAAGACCAAATGAGCCACAACATTCCCTTGAACCAAAACTTAGTCTAGAGCAAAGCCCTCACTCTCTTCAATCTATGAGGGCTGGGACAGGTACGGAGGCTACAGCAGAAAAGTGTGAAGCTAGCAGAGGTTGTTTCATGAGGTTGAAGGAAAGAAGCCATCTACATAACATAAATGTACGAGGTGGAGCAGCAAGTTATCCATAAAACCTAGCTAATATAATTAAAGACAGTGGCTATGCTAAACAACAAGCGGTCAGTATAGACAAAATAGCCTTCTTTTGGAAGATGTCGTCTAGCGCTTTCACAGCTAGAGAGGAGAAGTCAGTGCCTGGCCTCAAAGGATAAAAAGACAGGCTGACTGACTCTCTTATTAGGGGCCAATGCATCTGGTGACTTTAAGTTGAAGCCAATGCTTACTGACCATTCCAAAAATCCTAGGACCCTTAAGAATTATGCTAAATCTATTCTGCCTCTGCTCTATAAATGGCACAACAAGCCTAGATGACAGCACATCTGTTTATAACACAGTTTACTGAATGTCTGAAGCCACTGTTGAGACCTACCACTCAGAAAAAAAATTTCTTTCAAAATATTACTGCTCATTGACAGTGCACCTGGTGACCCAAGAGCTCTGACGGAGATGAACGAGATAGATGTTATTTTCATGCCTGCTACCACAACATCCATTGTGCAGCCCATCATTGGTCAAGGAGCCATTTCAACTTTCATGTCTTACTATTTAAGAAATGCATCTGTAAGGCAATAGTGCCACATATAGTGATTCCTCCAATGGGTCTGTGTGTGTATGCACATGTGTGTTCTTCCATGTGTGAAGAGTCTATTTAACATGTAAAAATGCTTCCCTGCTGTCCCCAAGACATGTTGTACATTTCACCCACAGCCCCCCATCATAGCAATAACATTCCTGCTGTCAGGGGTGCTCAAGCCAGCCAGGCCCTGCCAGTGGGAAAGGAGGCCAAGCGGTGCCTGCCTATGAAATTTCAACTTTTCCTTTCATACATGTTTATTACACAAGTCTGCTGTCCGTCCCAGTCGGATCTGGGCTTGCTTACCTCGGCGTGCTCTCAAGTCCCCCTTCCAGCTGCCCGGGGCCCTTTGTATAAGGTGTCCTAATACTATTTTGTTTTGTTTTGTTTTGTTTTTTTAAATAAACAATGTTTTGTAGATTTCAGATGACTATGCAGAGGCCTAGGGGACCCTAAGCTCTGGGCAGGGGCCTGGGGGTCCCGGATTTCACGGCCCAGGCTTGGGAGCGGAGGGCGGGGGGGATCCAGAATTGGTTGTAAATACTTTGCATATTGTCTGATTAAACACAATCAGACCTCAAAAAAAAAAAAAAAAAAAAAAAAACTGGCAAAGTAAACTCAAAACCTTCCAGAAAGAACCCACCATTCTAGATGCCATTAAGAATTCCAGAAAGAACTTGCCATTCTAGATGCCATTAAGAACATTTGTGATGTATAGGAAGAGCTCAAGATATCAACATTAACAGCAGTTTGGAAGAAGTGGATTCCAACCCTCATGGGTGACTTGGAGGGGTTCAAAACACCAGTGGAGGAAGTCACTGCAGATGTGGTGGAAATAGCAAGAGAACTAGAAAGTGGAGCATGAAGGTGGGACTGAATTGCTGCCATCTCACGATAAAACTTTATCAGATGAGCAGTTGCTTCTGATGGATGAGCAAAGAAAGTGGTTCCTTGAAACAGAATCTACTCCTGGTGAAGAAGCTATGAAGCTTATGGAAATGACAATAAAAGATTTAAAATACTACATAAATTTAGTTGATAAAATAGCAGCAGGGTTTGAGAGGATGGACTCCAATTTTGAAAGAAGTTCTACTGTGAGAGAAATGTCATCAAATAGCATCACATGCTACAGAGCAACCATTTGTGAAAGGAAGAGCCAACTGATGCAGCAAAAATAAAGTATTTTTCAATTAAGGTATCCATATCTTTAGGCATAATGCTATTTGTACACTTAATGAACTACAGTATAGTGTAAACATCACTTTTATATGCACCAGAAACCAAAAAATTCATTTGACTCAGTTTATCCTGATACTCACTTAACTGTGGTGGTCTGAAACTGAACCAGCAATATCTCTGACATATGCCTATATATCCCACATCTTTCCAGTGATCTTTGTGGCACTGAATTATATACTTTAAAAGAGCAAATTATATCTCAAGAAAGTGATTATTTAAAAAAAAAAAAAGAGACTAAAGATGAACATTGTGACTTTGCTCCATAGGCAAAAAGTGAGCTAAGAAGCTAAATTATAAGCTAAAAGGTCATTTTCTGAGACCCATTCAGAGGACATGGAAGGACCAAGGCTTAGCATCACTGAAGATCCCATCAGACTCCAAAGCTATTCCCTCTAATGACCACTCACCTGGCTCTTCCATGTGAACAATGATCCAGTTGAAGGCCACTTCAGCTCCCATGTTTCCAGTAAAGTACACAGCCTTCCGACATGCTTCTAGAGGGAAACCCATCTCAGCCAGCTGCATCACTGAGGACTCATCAATATCTGAGGCTACAGAGCACAACAGAATATTCTGGTGTCAAAACAAAAAGTCCCTTAAAACATAAACTCTCTTTCTCTTTGTCTTAGCTTCTCCTTACCCACTATTCACATGCTATCCAAAGAAAGTGCTATTTTGTTTGGTGTGTAAATGGTGGTTAAACTTCGTTTTCTTTTAATTCTTCCAAATATTAAGCTATTTGAATCTAAATATCTTTGACCTAAACAGGAACCATGGTAATTATCTGGACAATCCAAGCATTGAAAAACAATTCCTTAAGATTGTATGGAGAGGGCAGCCTGGGTGGCTCAGGGGTTTAGCATAGCGCCGCCTTCAGCCCAGGGCGTGATCCTGGAGACCCAGGATCAAGTCCCACGTCGGGCTCCCTGCATGAAGCCTGCTTCTCCCTCTGCCTGTGTCTCTGCCTCTCTCTCTCATGAGTAAATAAATAAAATCTTTCAAAAAAAAAAAAAAAAAAGATCATATGGGGAGATTAGTGTATTCCCAGAACCATTTCAGCCTCACATATCATTCTCAAGACTTATCCTAAAGCAGCCTCTCCTATCACTGAAATCTGAAGAGAAAAGCATTATCTATACAGGCCTAAAAGCCGAGTCCTTAAATCTTACAGGAAGTTATACCAGGCCTTTCAGTATATCAGCAATCGAAGGAAGTAATCAGCTCTAGGAAATGGAGAACCCAAATGTTAAGTATAGGACAGAACATTCTGTAATGGTATACACTTAAGATATTAGAAAGGTAGCTTTATAAACCTAATGTAGGCTTTTGTTTTCATCTTTTCATAACGATATATAGATACTGGTAGAGATGTGTGTGTATGTGTGAGTGTATATTGTGTACGTATATGTGTATACATATAAGCACATACATATATATGTGTATACATAAACATAAAAACCTATAGGCATGTGTATATATATACATGTACATACGTGTGTGCTTACACACACACACACACACACACACACACATACATGTGTGCCTACATAATGCTCTCAAATTACCCAACAACTGGAGGGGAACAGGAGCACAAAATATACCCCTTCTGTTTTCCATGTCCTGAGGTCTCTAATCTACTAAAACTTCTGCCAAAGATGGCAGTTAGTAGAACTGAGGAGTAGCAGGAGAACTGAGGATTAGAGATCTATTCTATAAAAATTATATTAAAAATGTATTTATCAGGGTACCTAGATAACTCAGTTAAGCAACTGACTCTTGAATTTCAGCTCAGGTCATGATCTCAGGGTTGTGAGACTGAGTCCCACACTGGGCTCTGCACTGGGCATGGAGCCTGCTTAAGATTCTCTCTCTCTCTCTCCCTTTGCCCCTCCCTCTCTCCCCTCCTGTCTGCGTGCTCTCTCTAAAAAATAAATAGGTTCATAAAAGTTCTCTCTTACAAGGAAGATACACAGAACATCCTTTCGAGATTAAGTTTTAAGAAAGCAATGATTTAGTACAGCAGTGATTGAAAATGTAAATTCCATTTTTGTGAAAAATAAAGTGAGCTTTCTATTGAGAAGGATACATGCCAAGTGTTAACAATGGTTATAGATGACTGATGAAACCCTAAATGAACCTTAATGTTAACCCATAGTTTGTAAATATCTTTTTACTCTTCTAATAAAGAAAATCATTATTCTTTAAAAATCTGAGAAAGTGGGACGCCTAGGTGGCTCAGTGGTTGAGCATCTACCTTTGGTTCAGGTCATGATCCCGGGGTCCTGGGATTTAGTCCCACATCAGGCTCCCCACAGGAAGCCTGCTTCTCCCTCTACCTATGTCTCTACCTCTCTCCATGTGTCTCTCATGAATAAATAAATAAAATCTTTTTTTTAAAATCTGAGAAAGATAGGATGCAAATGTTAAACAATCTCAGATAATTTTATTTTCTCTTGTTGAGTACAGATAGTTGCTGATAAGACAGTAGCTTAGATCTAGGAGGAAATCAATGGCCAAACCATGAACACTGGAAACTGGTTGAATGCTCCCAGTCAGAGACGGACTCCTCTGGCACAGTCAGTTCCAACCACCCATCACCTCTCCTGGGGCAAAAGCCTTGCAGGCCAGCTCTCTACAGGATCGGGGCAGCTAGTAAACCTCTCACATTCCAGAAAATGTCAAGCAGCATGAAAAGCACAGTTGACTCCTAGTCCTGGTTCTGCTCCCAGCTCTTGGGTCTCTGAAGTTTCCTGAGTCTCAGCTTTATACTCTGTAAAAGGTTACCTGCCCTGCCCTTCTTACTGTGATAACCAAATGAGAATCTGATTTTGTATGAATAGTAAAGTTATATACTATTGACAGAATTTATGACATAATAAATGCAATATGACTTCTGGTAACCATTCCAAAGTATTAACAACCATTGTTATTATTATAATTAGATTATTCACAAGGCAATGGTTTTTCCAAGACCTTTCCTGACCCTGGGGGCTTCTTCTAGCAATGAACAAATCATAATCAACCAAGGAAAGGAAATGTGGAGGTCTAAAGCCACATGATCAATCATTTGCAATGTAAAACACATGCACTTCTAAATTAACAATAGTTTGTCTCTGGAAGGGTTTTGTAGAAAAAAAGATTCAGAGTATTTAATGTTAAATACTCCCCCTTCCTCCCAATTAATATCTAAATATTCACTATAAATAGTGTTCTTTTCAGAAAACCAAGAGTATCAACTCCTACAGGATTAAAGAACTAAAAGTCTATAAAATTAACACACAATCCAATGAAATTACTAACCTTGAGAGTATTAATTAATGCTACCATGTCCTGTCAGTCATGAGTCTTCACTACATATCCAGCAATAAGAATGGAAAAAATGCCTGGCCACTGTGCCATCACTGCATAAAGAGCTCTACTCATGACCAGAGTGGAAAGAAATGGCATCATTAGTCCACCCTCATACATGAGGAGACTAAGACTCTGAGAAGTAAATTTTTCTAGCTTGCAGTCACAAATGGCAGGACCAAGTTTCCAATCTAGGGCTGGTTGGCTTTCATGCTGATGATCACTCTCCTGAGCTCCAGAGCCACTTAATGATCATTTCACTGGCTTCCATTTGCTGCTAACTCAACTTGCAGACAAAGAATCATCCCACCCAAGAAAAGCTGCACACATACACATGCAGAGAACAACACCCCTTTACTGATCCCACAGACAAATAAATGTCAGACCAGTGACAATTATAGGATACTGAGAAAAACTTCAAAATATACATACGGTCTATCAGTTGGTTCATCAGACGATCTGGAAATTAATGGAGAGGGCAGAAAATAAGACCAAAGCATGGCAAAGAGTTTTAGAGAAAGAAAAAGAGTCCATGCAGGGCAATCCCTAATCCCTCGCCCTTAGGAATCCCACACTGTTGTCAACCCCTCTGCATCCCACCACACACACTGCCCAGCCTATACAACATGAAATCATTACAGCAGGGAGTGAAAATAAACAAGTTTCAGGCATTTCAACCAGATAAAACATTATGCTCTGGTTATCATCTTCACGAAATAAATTTATCTCCCTGTATTTCTAAGAACTCTGTATAATTACAAACCAAAGATTCTGTTAAGAACATCAGAGAAAGCAGGAGCAGTGCTAATAAACTATCCTGTTCTTCTCTGATGCTCATACTGATCTCTGCTCTCTGACACCTTTAATGGACCACCCATACCGCATAACCCAGAGTGTCCCACTGATAGGTCCCTTCTTTACTCTCCATACTCTATAATTTAACATTTTACTTAGCATCAGAGAATAATGGAACATAGATGCCTATACTGAATCCTATCTTGCTATTCCTGGATTCACCTTAGCCTTCTTTTGAACCTGAACATGGTAATCAATAATATTCAATGCTCAACTGATTAAAAAAAAAAAAAAAAAAACCTTTGGAAGAGGGGCCCAGAGTGCTCTCTCACTATCAATTCATCTGATGAACTGATTAAAAAGGTGAACAATAAGTGACTCAGTGAGCAAACAAAGCCAGAATAAAACTGATTTCATTAATAACTGAGCTAAAAATGAAACCAAGATTTTTTGACACTGGCCTTGGATCCACAAAAGTGAAGCAATTATTTTCTGCACATCCTTTTCCCTTAAAAAGTTAAATGTTCTGAACAAAAAATTTAGCCTTCACAGGGCAAACTGCTCCCTTGCTATGAAGCAGTGACAAAGCTGGGGAGGTGAAATGTGGTCAAGATTTTTAAAACCAACACACACTATTGAATTTCCCCTTTTGGTTGTCCAGAGGTACTCCCAAGATGGTACAGCTCCTCAAGATTAAGAGCCTAATGAAAACACACTCCTCTTCCCTACAGGCCCATTTATCTGCAGAAGGTGAAGGAGGGACAGGGAGGGGAAGCCAGAGGCAACATAATCTAAAACTTTTTGGAGATTTGCTGCCCTCTATTGGCAGTGATTTTTGCAAGTCTGTTTCAACTACTCATGATGGGTCTGTGCCTGGTCCCAAGTCTACTGTGAGATTACAGC
Organism: Canis aureus; assembly: GCF_053574225.1. Lineage (NCBI taxonomy): Eukaryota > Metazoa > Chordata > Mammalia > Carnivora > Canidae > Canis > Canis aureus. Next base: position 17,733,155 of record NC_135641.1, on the reverse strand, counting down.
TGCAGCCAGGACTCACTACTGTGTGTCTATGGTGGGTTACAACACAGGAAGATGGCCAAGGGACGACAGGGTGGTGGAAGAGAAGAGACTCTTCCATTGTGGGGTGGGGCAGGCAGAAGGGTAAGAGAACATCATCGGGCAGAAGATGGTACCTTTCGAGTCATCAGGAATGACTATAGGGGGGCTGATGTCCGGAAGTTCCTCCTCTCCTGGCTGTAACCCCCTGGCTCGGAGATGATTGATATCAAGTAGGTCTGGCATATCAATAGAAACATCTACAAAGTGAGAGAGATTACATTCACCGGACTCTCCAAAAATCCACAATAACCCCCTAAGATCAGCACCTCTAATTCTTATGTGCATGTCTCTAAGCAGAGTTAAGGGATCATTTTCAGTTCCCTGGAATAGGCCCCTAGACCAGCAGTCTCACTGAAACGTTAGATTTAATGGAGAAGCAGGGGGAAAATACAGAGCCTTTCAAGCTGAATAAGCCAGAGGTAAGCCAAAGGTTGCAAGTTGGGAGCCCAAAGACCAATTGTAGCCCAGACATTTTCTGATGTTTTTAAAATGTTGGCAACAAATTCCATTTTTTAAATCAGAAGATTTAAAAATCCATATTCCAGACACCTGGGTGGCTCAGTGGTTGAGTATCTACCTTTGGTTCAGGTTGTGATCCCAGGGTCCTGGGATCAAGTGTTGCATCAGGCTCCCCACCGGGAGCCTGCTTCTCCCTCTGCCTATGTCTCTGACTCTGTGTGTCTCTCATGAATAAATAAATAATTTTTTTAATCCATATTCCCAGCTTGTTTTTAAATACAAATATTCTCATATGGTAACAACTGCCCTGGGGCTGATCTTCAGCTTCCACTCTAGACAATACATGCCCTCCAAGATTGTAGGGCACAGACCCCAATGCTCCAATTACCCCCATGACCCTGAACATCATATTTCCAATTCTGATTCTTCTACTAAAGAAATGTTTTTCTAAGCCATGTCTTTATCCAAAGTGGAAATACCCAATATAGATCATGATAGCAAGGCTACACATTTCTTATATCCAATGTACTCCTTTCATTTACATTATCTCCCTATCCGTATCAGGCAGCTGAGTTTTCAGCCCCTAGATTACACCTTTTTTCAGATCATGATGAGCACTATGATCATTCTAACCAAGGTAATAAAGAATGAAGTTTTAAAGAAATAAATTGAATCTCAAGTGTGTTAGTCTTGGGAAAACTTTTTTTAACTTCTCAGGTCAGCTATTATTATACTGACTTATTCAAATACAAAATTTATCAGTCTAGAGGCTGTTCAGGTTTAGTGTTATATTCAGATATGATAATAATGAAAAATGGGTCCAAATGTTAGTGTGAGATAGGTCTCTCAGGCTAGCAAATAGAACTTGAAAACACTATCCCCAAAACCAGTTATGATGTTAGGTACATAAATCCTATCTTAAAACAACAACCCAAAGAAAAAGCTCAGTTAAAAAAAAATTCAATCTCAAAGGATAGCAAAAAACAAACATAATGTCTAACCAACAAAATCAACACAACTGTTACTCAACAGAAAAATTCAGGTTCATTAAAGCCAGCTTTGAGTCTCCTTTAAATTCAGCAAGTCTATGGAATCTGAATTTTTTTATCCTTTATGGAAATTCCAAGGACAGAAATATAAGAAAGCTGTTTCCAAAGCAGTTGAAAGCCTTTAAAAGAAAGCAGTTTTCTCTCTCAGGTACTTCTCAGGTCCACAGAGGAAAGGTTGAGTGATGAGCATCTTGCCCAAAAATCATTCCACCAGGAAAATCACACATCTGCCTCACAATCGGTCATGGCCCTGCATCACATCACGGGGCAAACAAGTGCCCGGTCCACCGAGGGCTGGAATTTCCTGGGAAACCAGTCCTGCCGATTTCACATTCTTTTTACCTACCCTCTCCAGATGAGCTGATGAGTGCCCAATTAACTAGTGTGAGGCCCGGGTTGTTGTTTTTTAAGTGCTCAGACACATAAAATCTTTAAAAGACTGGCAAACAGTCTGAGGAACTTGCTCAAGAAACAACAAAGGGTAAAACTGTACATCCTTCTGTGGCATGGAGGACAGCCTAATGACACCTTGTTGGATCCTGATGATGGAGAACTCTAATCTCTAAAAATGGTCAAGGGCCTTTAAAATTAGCAAGAAAAAAAAAAGCCCAATTAAGCCAAAATCAAATCTCTTTTTTGACAATGTAATGCCACTGACTGTATTTTATTAATAAAATTTGTATGATTTAAGTGACTGTCATTAGCCACACCTGCCTGCTTCGGAGGCCAAGGAGAGATAATAAAAAGAGCGTGTATCTGCAATTACCTGCACCCCCAAGTGTGGGCTTTGGCCAGCAGCACCAGCAGCATCAGTATCACCAGAGAGCTTGTGAGAAATAAAGAATCCCAGGCCCCATCCCAGACCTGCTGAATTAGCACCTTCATTCTGCCAAGATTCCAGGGAATTTGTATGCATGTTACAGTTTGGAAAGCACTGTTGGTTTGATAACGTGGGGATCTCATTTTCACTATTAGAATCTAGTCATTCCAGAATGCATTAGTAGAGGGGCAGGCAGCATGTGGTGATTTTTATTGCCAGTGCTTATCATGTACTCTGACTCAAAAGAGAAAGGTGGGGATGATGGGAAAAGAAGAAAATGGAACTATTTTTGACAGCCAACCACCTGGGCCCTTTCACATGCCATTTTTTTCCCCAATGGCCAATTTGATGTTTTAAGCAAAAGCATGCAAAAGATACATACCAAATTTCTTGGGAACCCAGTCAAGACCAAAAGTGAACTTCTTTATCTGCACTACCAAGTATTCAGGGAATGAGGCAAAGCGGGACGTTCTGGGAAACACAAGGGGATTAAATCAATGAAACAAGGCAATACGAGTCTCGAATGTAGCTCATGAAGCATCAGAAGCTTTGTCTGAGGCATACCTGGCAGTTCCAGAGACTGCACTAAAGATAAAGGAACACACAAACAGACACAAGCCGACACATGCGCACCTGCTCCCAGTCATTCGTCCTGGCCTTTCCACAAGGAGAAAATGTTTAACAGAGGAGCCTAGTGTCTCTTGAGAATGAGAATTTGGAACATGCTGCAAAATCACACTTTCAGTCTGCTCTAGCATTTTGTATTTCTGAAAAGTACTTTTCAACCACAGTCACTTGTTTTTTCTAAAACCCTTGCAAGAATTTAAAACAGTTGACCCTTGGACAAAGCAGAGGTTAGGGATACTGACCCTCCCCCCACCCCAGGCAGTCGAAAATCCACATGTAACTTTCAACTCCCCAAGAACTTAACTACTCATAGTCCACCTCTTATCATAAATCCTTCCAATAATATAGTCAATTAACATATTTTAGCTCATATGTATTATATACTATGTTCTTACAATAAAATAAGCTAGCAGAAATACAGCACTGTACTGTAAAAAGCCCAATGGACTCACACAGTTCAAACCTGTGTTGTTCAAGGATCACCTGTGTGTGTGTCTATGTGTATATATATACATATTATATTTGCAGGAGTGTGCAAGCATGTGTGTGCTCTGTGGTTTATACATGTGGTTTTGAAAGCTCCCCAAGTAATCCTGATATACCCCTAAGCTCCCCTCCCACTGAGAATCACTATCTTATAGTACAAAGTTGGCATGAGGGGAGTCTGTTAGAACTTTGATAGAGGTTGACTTTCGGAAATGCCAAAGCCTCATTAAAATATTACTATATCAAAATCCACGGATCTACCATTTACTTCAACGTGGATGGAACTGGAGGGTATTATCCTGACTGAAATGAGTCAATCGGAGAAGGGCAATAATCACATGGTTTCACTCATATGGGGAATATAAGAAATAGTAAAAGGGATTATAAGGGAAAGGACAGGAACTGAGTGGGAAAAGTTAGAGACGGAGACAAACCATGAGAGACACCTAACTCTGGGAAACAAAGGATTGTGGAAGAGGAGGTGGGCGGAGGGATGGGGTGACTGAGTGACGGGCACTTGAGGAGGGAACGTGATGGGATGAGCACTGGGTGTTATATGTTGGCAAATCGAATTTAAATAAAATATTTTTAAAATAATTTAAAATAATTAATGTAAAATATTTTAAAATAATAATAAATAAAATCCATGGCTATATAGATTATTATATATATCATTTAAGATTCAAATTTATATAAATCTGAACCTTAAATTTTTAAATTAATACATACGGTCAATATCTTGAGTTTCCCTTCAAACTTTCAGGAATTGCCTGGATTTGGTACCTAGTACACCAAATTCATGCCCCAGTTCCAGCTGATCCTGTCCACATTTATCATCTTGTTTATGACAAGCATTTGTATGTGAATGTCAATGTGGATAGTGCAGGTACATGTAAGAAAGAAAATAAGCTGTAGACAGATACTGTATGTATCTTTTAAAATAAAAGGTTCTAGAATCCCGTCCCCACAACCTTGATTTTTCAAATCTAAGTCATTGCCTTCTACTTAAAATGTATCAGCCCAGAATTCAGAAAGCAAAGCAAATACAAGTGCACTGCTGCCCCCTCGTGTAGAAGAGAAACCATAGTACAGGGACAGAGCACTATCCCAAAAAGGGGTCAAAAGATGTGGATATGGGTCTAAGATGTGCTCCTTAATTCACTCCAAATGTGGACGAATCACTGAGCCTCCCTGAGGCTCTATTTTCACATCTACAAAACAGATTTATTAAAAATATCTACCTGCCAGGTCATGAAATGATGTGAAACCATTTGGCACACTAGAATATATACCATGTATATGGAGGGAATTAGCATGATTATTTTGTCATAAAAGAGCTAGAATCAAAAAAAAAAAAAAAAGAGCTAGAATCACCAGGTGCTACACGCTGACTTGGACTGTTGCCGACATGTTTTTTGCCCCAGGCAAGTCACTTAATCTCTCTCTATCTCAATTATCCATCACAAGGATGATAGAACCATATAGGCAATAATGTGAGTTCTTTCAAAAATAGAAGTTTAACCATCCTAAAGAATTTATTTATTATTATCCTGGTTCATTCTCCAGAAATTATATTATCTCTAATTAGGTTTTCCTTCTGAGAATCAATAGTAAACATCATTCCTACTTAAATATAGCCAAGTCCCAATTTCACCAAAACCCAACAAACGCCTAGTATATTCAACTAATTTAAAAATGTCATCTCTCTGACCTCTTCCTCTTAACACATCAACTTAAAAGCTGGAAAATATATAACAGATCAGCCAAAAGTCATCAGTAAATCAGTGATTTCCAAAATGTGGTTCAGAAGCCCCAAGACTCTCACTCACAGTTGGTTTGTGGTCAGTATCTATGTGAGTAAATCAGTTGGTGATACCATTGATAAGAGGCAATGCAGGGAACTGGAGGCTAGGGTAGGGTCGGGGAAGAGTGGATAATCAACACATCCCTTTGTTATGGGTAACTACCAACATAAGAGTACCAGAAATCGGATTAGATGACACCCACATTATATTTGCCCTAGCTGGTAAACATGCTTTATTCATATTTGTAGCTGCTTTGGGTCTCAAATTGAATCACACAGGTAGTAACTGCTCAATATATATTTGTTCAAAATAATGTCAGAATTAATAATTTGCATTCATTAATTGCAAGTTTGGGACATCAAGTTTAGTGAAATCCCACAAAGTTGTAAATTATACAGCACTTACTCTTTCATTCCTAGAAATTAAAATTTTTCTTGGAGGAATGCCTGGGTGGCTCAGCAGCTGAGCGTTTGCCTTTGGCTCAGGTCATGATCCCAGAGTCCTGGGATCGAGTCCCACTTCGGGCTCCCCGTGGAGAGCCTGCTTCTCCCTCTGCCTGTGTCTCTGCCACTCTTTCTGTGTCTCTCATGAATATATAAAATCTTTTTTTTTAAGATTTATTTATTTATTTATTCATGAAAGACAGGGAAGGAGAGACAGGCAGAGACACAGGTGTCTCCCGGGTCTCCAGGATCACACCCCAGGCTGAAGGCGGCGCTAAACCGCTGAGCCACCAGGGCTCCCCAGAATATATAAAATCTTTAAAAAAAATTTTTTCTTGTAAAGTTATGTATTTAATAAAGACAATTAGAATGTAAGTCATTCAAAAACCAGGGAGACACACAGCAAATTTACCTCCAAAAACTGCTATGGTAACTAAATGAGTCAGGATACAAAGTGCTTAGAAGAGTGCCTAACAACACTATTGTGTTGTCTATTGACAGCCTATCATCATTATTTAAACCATATCAATTATTCACTAATTACAATTGACGCAAAAACACTACAAAAGCCTTAATAAGGAAAAAATGTAAGCTGTCCCTCTTCGTGAAATTAAGATTGCCCACTGTATTGAAAATCTGGCAACTAAAAAAATATAGTTCTATCCTTTCCCTTAAATATGTTGAAAATATGATAATCAACCACACGTCAAACTGTACAACCCAAGGCCAAAAAAAGGAAAGGAAAGATAAAAACAATGGTTGTGACAATTTCAGCATACACTTTGCTCGAGTCACTATACAAAGCACTTTGCATAGTTTAGCTCTCCTTACTCTTCATTCCCACCCTGTGAAGAAAGTACTACAATCATCCCAGTTTACAAATAAGGAAACAGTAGGGTCACTTGGCCAAGGTCACATATCAGTAAGTCCTACACTGGGGATTCAAACACTGCCTGTCTACCTAAAGCTTGTGCTCTGGAACCCCACACTGTGCTCTCCTCTTCATAAATGAAGGATTGGAGAAAGCAGAAACCTCTCCCCCACACAGTTAGGTTAGCACTGCCTACAACTAAATATTAATAGCATTTGAAGAGAAAACAATGTATGCAAGCATCATTCCTCCATTACAGATGGAAGAAAGACATTGAGTGGTGACTCTGCCCTTGGGTAGAACATAAACTGGGGAGTGGAGACAGGAGAAGAATCCAGATCTCCTGACCAGTCATCCTCGAGTGAGAGTCTTCATTTCTGGAAAGTTAATGCCTCCCAACTCCATTTTAATGATGAGCCCTTTCCAAGTGATGAGAAGGCTCCTTCCTGCAGACCCAGAGTCACACCTTGCACTTGTAAGACATAAGGCTACTTTTCTGAAAAGGAGAAAAGGATGGCCAAGCAGATAGGTAAATGAAAAATACTCCGCAGCTTACACCTGATGCTGAGGACTTTCTAGGAGGCCCAGGTCTCCTAATCACTTCTATGTTCCAAGCAGAATTAGAATTAAAGTACAAAGAGAAAAGGATCAATGTTTGAAAACTCTTCCACCAATTAGCAATAATTAAAGTAGAAAAAAAAGTCATGCTGCATACCTTAAATGGACAGAATATTCTTTTTCTCAATATATATCAGCATATGTCAATATCTCAATGATGTCAATTCTATCTCAGTAAAGAAATGGAGTCTACCACTAAGATAGTGCATCGATGTCTAACTACCCAATGAGGTCTCCAGGTTGCAGTGAAGTGAATTTCACACAGTGAACGCACCAATTCACCAACACTTCTTTGCAAGGACACATACACACACACACACCACAGACCCTATAACTGAGCAATCCTAGGATGGAAACTTACTCCACAATGGATAATTGATAACTGAATGGACTATTACTACTCTCATTCAGATATGAACAACATTTTTAAAAATTATTTTAGGAAAATATGGCTTTTTTAAGCTTTTAAAATAAATTCTTTGTGTTTCCCATTTTTAACATATGAAGTAAATCATCTGAAACAAAGAGGAATCCCAAGCAATGGGTGCTGCAGAGAATAAGCAATTTAAGTTTCACTGCTACCTGAGGTGATAAAAAACATCTAGCAGTAGCTCTTCAGTCTTCACGCCCCTTTACATCAATTAGAACTCAATTTAGCTAGGACAGACGGCCAAAGAATATCGAAAAGGAGTAAAATTCTCAAAGCCAAACTTGCAAACCTCCCTTCATTTTATGGCACTGTGAGTACTCTTTTTCCAATTGTATGATGTGCATTGGCAAGGACTCAACTGTATAAAATCAATTAAGGTGTCAAGTGGAGAAAGAAAAAATTTTATGTACCTGACAATGAGGTGCACAGTGTGGAAACAACATCTTTCAAGTCCTGAGCAGCTCATCCAAACAAGCTCAGGAGCCCTATGTCCACTTTGAGATGCTCTGAGAGCCCTGGTCACCATGTTCAAAGCCAAATCTTTAATAATGGAATTAAAATCTATCATAGTCAGAGTTTAAATATTGACAACTGTCATAAGTATTTCTGTAATTTCTTCATTAATATCATTCTTGCCATGTAATGGTGGGAGTGGAAGGTTTTGGGGAGTTCTTGGCTACACTCCTTTGGCAAAAAAAAAAAAAAAAAAAAAGGCAGATTCCTAATACAGGATAAATCCCAACCTTGCAGGAATCCCTGGGTGGCTCAGCAGTTTAGCACCTGCCTTTGGTCCAGGGCATGATCCTGGAGTCCCGGGATCAAGTCCCACATCAGGCTCCCTGCATGGAGCCTGCTTCTCCCTCTGCCTGTCTCTCTCTCTCTCTCTCTCTCTCTCTCTGTCTCTCACGAATAAATAAATAAATATTTTTTAAAAAAATCCCAACCTTGCTTGAAGAAAAAAAAAAAAAAAAGACATTCCCTCCCTGACTCACAATATAATATAGATTCTAAGCCTATTTTATTGGACAGGCCTCACAAGTAAGCTCTCTGACCATGAGGGTCGCATGAATCATAATCCAATCTCACTACACATGAGCAAGCGTGCACAGACTCATACAATACCCTGCCACCTTTCCCCTCCTCATCCCCACTTCTCAAGGGCCCCTCCTCATGCCACTATCACCACACAAGCACAAACACACAAGTGCATACACATGCGCACTTACTTCACACCCGCAGATTTTGCTTGTAGGGCGCTACTCCAGAAGTCATCTACATTTTCTGGTTCAGAAAAGGCCTGAAGGCAGGCACTAAACGGTATCTTGGCACGAACCAACTCGGGAAGGGGTCTTCTGTTTGCTTCTGCTTCCCTTCTCGTCAATTCATAGGCAATCAGTTCATCTGAGTAAAAGAGCAAATTGTACTCACTTGTACTCACTCTAGCTTCTTGAAGTGAAAAATACTCCCTTTGGCCAATCTTCCTGAAGATATCTGGGCCAGGGCAGGATTACTTATTTGTTGCCCTTTATGGATCCAGAAAAGCCTACTGAAGGGCTGTTCTTGAGCCATTTTTAAAGTGGCACTGACAGGCTGCATAAGCCATTCATATTTTTTTGCCTGTTCCCCTTTGAGACTGATGGGAGGGATCTGTGAACTCCAGCCCAGATCAGAGGTCCTCCTGACCTCACATGTGATATAAGTGATGCAGAAACCTGGTCCTTCATTTGTCCAGAGGTCAAGGCTGGGATTACCCAAATGCCACCTTCCAATCACAAAGTCTTCACATCACAGAATCTCACACTGAATGGAGACCCAAGGGTCATCTCATTCTGATTAGAGGTCATGGAGAGTGTGGACCAAGGAGCTAAACTGTAGGGACCACAGTCCTCCACTGCACTCAGCACATGATTCTAACCAGCACTGCCCTGACAATGAGGTGACCCACAAGGTCAGGTAGCAGAGCTACCAGCCTAGAAGGCCTTTCTACACTATTCCTACTCAAACAATTAAATACCAAGGGAAAAAGGAAACAGCACATCATCAACTTCCCAGGAGTCAGTAGATCTGCTCTTGGAAATTGCCTATAAGTCAAAATTTTACATAGTTTTGAGTGGGTCTTTCTGGGAATTCCTTTTGTTTACCCCCCAAAAAAATCACTCCTGATTATCAGTTTTTAGGCACCCTTATGCCCTTCTGTGTCTTCTTAAGCACATCTGAAAATGGGTTTAAAATTCATTGTCCAGGGCAGCCCGACTGGCTCAGCAGTTTAGCGCCACCTTCAGCCCAGGGCATGGTCCTGGAGACCCAAGATCAAGCCCCACGTTGGGCTCCCTGAATGGAGCCTGCTTTTCCCTCTGCCTGTGTCTCTGCCTCTGTCTCTCTCTCTCTCTCTCTCTCTCTGTCTCTCATGAATAAATAAATAAAATATTTTTTTAAAAAATTCATTGTCCAGTCCACAATCAGTTTATGATGTACTTAGATCTAGAATACCAGCATTAGGTGTTCCCAGCAATCAATTTCCAGAGACTAAATTATAAATATTTCTGAAAAAGAATAGTTGTCACTCACAAATTATAAACAGTGAGTTAGAGAGGATCACAGAACTGAGTGGAACCTCCTCAAGGCTGGGAAGAGAGAACAATTAAGCCTAATTCTAAACTGGAAACAAACTACAGACCCCTACCCTCATTTCTACCTTATAAAATGGGTAAGAATTTAGAAACTGATCAAAAGCTGCATGAGCTTATAGAAAATGGAAATCATTTCATCCCAAAAATGTCATTATCATCACTTTTCAATTAGCACAGCAAACTGACTCTCCCCCACAAAAAAAGAGGAAAGAAGGCCACCCAGTGAATTACTGACTTTTACAGAAATGACCAGTTCACAGGACACAAGAAATAGAGCAAACATTTTGCCTTTTTCTGCTTCATTTCTAAGAAATACCATTCTCCCATTCTCCCAGACAAACGGACTAAAGGAGTCTTTCCCAGAGACCCCAGCCTTACCGCAGCTCCTCTACATTCTTCCTGTTTCCAAAGTCCGAAGACCCTTCTAAGGGGCCTTGCCCTACAAGAGCCCTGCCCCACTGCATCTCCCACAGGAGGCGTCTTCAATTCTCAGATTACTTCAAGCAAGCTCTCCTAGATCGTCTCACCTCAAAAAATGCGATTCTGATCATTTCCCCCAGAATTTATGGCATAAATCATTGAGCGCTAACATTAAAGAATTTTCCACATCTATAATTACAAATAATATTCCCCCAAACTAAGCTGACTCCAAATCAACCAGTTGGTCAAATTTATAGGCACTAAAATAGGTTCTATCCATAATCCCTCCAACAAAAACCCATGATGCCTCTGACTCTTCTCACATGGGGGCTGAGGTAAAGAGACGTGCCAACCAGACACCATCTGGGCTGGGTCTCCTCCTGACGTGACTTAGCAGTGACTAAACCACATTATCTCTGACTGCAGGGTTTGCACGGATGAGGAAGCACACGGCCAATTTCCCACTCTGGGACCATTACCCTTGTTGGTTGCTGCCTCCATGGCCACAGGTAACTGCATCAGGTAATCCACTCTCTCCGTGTAGCGGACTTTTCGAGTCTGACAGCACTGGATACGTTCTTCCACCAAAAACCGAAAAACATCACTTGGGTTTTCAGAGCCAATGCGGTTCCTCTGAAGGTTAGATTATATAAGGTTAGTAAAAGTATGAAATATTAAGCCGTGAATAAAAACCAGCATAGAAGAGAATATAAATCTGGTGTAAGGATTGGGCATTACTAAGCCTTCCCTGTGGGCATGGCGGTTCACCAGAGTCCTTTAATAACCAAACACTGCCATATATCCCAAAATGGGGGGACTGGTTAAACTATAGTTCATCATGTGAATGAACATTACACAGCTACTAACAGTCATCAAAGAGGAACTGACCTAGATGGAATCAGAAGAAAGGGGGTGGGAGAACCATCCTATAGGACTGCCCTGGAAAAATGAAGGCGCATATGCTATGGTCATGTAAATGCATTAGTGTAAATTATATACAAATTTTAAAAAGAAATCACACTACATTCAAATATGTAATGATGTGGCAAAATGTTCACAACAGGATAAGTGGAAAACAATGCTTGGGACACCTGGGTGGCTCAGCGGTTTAGTGCCGCCTTCAGCCCAGGGCCTGATCCTGGAGACCCGGGATTGAGTCCTGCATCAGGCTCCCTGCATGGAGCCTGCTTCTACCTCTGCCTGTGTCTCTCTGCCTCTCTCTGTTGTCTCTCATGAATAAATAAAATCTTAAAAAAAAAAAAAAAAGAAAAGAAAAGAAAACAATGCTTATAAAACAGCATGAAGAGAATAAATGCTCCCAGAAAGTGACTGGTGGGTCAGACACCAAAATGTCAGCACCGGTTGTCTGTAGGGGCTGTTACCACGAGTGATTCTCATTTTTTCCTTTGTGCCTTTTTATATTTTCCGCAAAGAACAGGTTTGTAATCAGAAAAAAAAAAAAAAAAAGTAGTTGTTTTTTTAAGGGGGTAGGGGTGAGAGCCTTTCATCATGAATTCTCAGTACTTTTAAAAACCACACACTGGGACGCAGGGGTGGCTCAGCAGTTTAGCGCCTTCCTTTAAAGCTCAGGGTGTGATCCTGGAGACCCGGATCGAATCCCACGTCGGGCTCCCTGCATGGAGCCTGCTTCTCCCTCTGCCTGTGTCTCTGCCTCTCTCTCTCTCTCTCTCTCTCTGTGTGTGTGTCTCTCATTAATAAATAAATAATATCTTTAAAAAAATAAATAAAATAAAAATAAAAACCACACACTTAATGAGATTTGACTCTGCTGTGAGCAAAGTGTGACCATCTCTGCGTGGTGGCACAAGGACACCAAATACCACAGTGGACTCTTAAGGAGCTCTGTCACGGAGATCAAAAAAAAAAAAAAAAATTGAATGAAAGAACGGACAAACATTCCTTTAAGTACAAATTAAAAGGAGAACAGGGAGCTCCAGAAGCACCAGAAAACAGGGCATGAGGAGCGATTACGGCCAAACAGGCTGAGTGGAGAAAGCCCCAGTCGGCTGCTGCGCAAGCCGGGAGCCGGGAGCCGGGAGCCGGGAGCGTGAGCGACTCCGGAGAAGGGCTGGGGGGGGCATCCCGGCCCTGCCAAGGGGGCTGCGCGCCCTCCCTCCGACCCTTCGAGCAGTTCCGAACACTGGCGGACTCACCTCTACTAGATTCACCAGGTGCAAGAAAAATTCCTGGGCGTCCTGCTGTCTATTAGAGGAGAATTCGGGGTGGCTCTTGCTTACAAAGGCCTTGAACATGCGTGGAGAGATCCCATTTTGCTGAGGCTGAAATATAAAAAATAAAACCAACTCACAGCCCTTTCGTACATACCAAGGGCATGAGGCGGCCAGCAGAGGAGGGGCTACCGGAAGGCCCGGTTCTCAGAGGAGACAGCTGAAGCTGAACAGTAAGAGCCAACACTCACTGAATGTGGCTACACTCGCACCCCACTAATGAGACTTGACAAACACCCTCACTTTCCAAGGAAAGGCATTCCTGGGGCCCATCCTCACAGGTGTGGCTCCATGGTGGCCAAACCGGTCGGTCAGAGCCCAGGTCAAGCAGGCTGTTGAGGTGGGAGAAGGAGTCCTTGGAGAGAAGTCAACGGCGAGGAGAGTCCTGTTGCACCCCCCTTCCCTCCCCATGAGAGATGGGGCAGGGGCGGGGGGGCGCACGCACACCTCATTTGGTTGTGCTTTGCTTCACTGTGGTTTGACCATGTGGTGTTTTTTCACCAACTGAAGTTTTGCGGCAGGCCTGCATCAAGCAAGTCTTTTGGTGCCATTTTCCCAATAGCACTTGTTCATTTTGTGTCTATGTGTCAAATTTTGGACATTCTTGAAATATTTCGAACTTCTTCATTATTATTGTATTTGTTATGGTGATCCGTGGTCAGTAATTAAAACTCCATGAAAGCTCAGATGATGGTTAGCATTTTTTAGCAAAAAGGTGTTTTTAATAAGGTACGTACACTGTTTTTTTTAGACATGATGCTATTACACACTTAATAGACCACAGTATACATCAGCAGCCACACATTTTGCCGAGTACATGAACTACTTTTACTTGCACTGGGAAACCAAAAAAATTCATCTGGCTCACTTGATTGCAACAGTCCCCTTACTGCGGTGGTCTAGAACCAAACCCCCTTACTGCGGTCTAGTTTTCTCCGAGGTATGCCTGTACTTGCAAGAACAGGAAATGACACCGCACGCCCCAGTAACCGCTGCAGAGGTGCTCAGGCGTGTGTGTCTGCCCTGGGCTGTTTCTGGATTAGAACACAGGTTGTTACCAGGAGCCTGCCCACCCCTCACCTGGAGACGCTGGAGGAGACTGGCAGCAGCTGCCAGGATGACAGAGTGGGAAGAACGGGTGGCAGGGACAACTCTGGAGGGCAAGGATATGTGAACTTCCCCGGGGACTGGAAGACCAGGTCAGGAAGAAACCAGGCTCCCTTCAGAAAGGACAGTGCATATGACGATCGAAGGTCAGCTGGCGGAAAAGACCTGAGGCAGGAGCCGAGGTAGGGGTTACAGATTAGCTGGACAGAGCATCAGGGAGAGATCCTAGTGGAGGTCCCTAAGGGGACAAGCAGGGAAGAGGGACATCTCTAAAGAACTGCTAATGTGCCGCTACATAAAGGCTAGTCATGGCAGCCAGGAGGGAGCCAAACACACTAGTTCAGTGAAAGGCTCTGCTTCTTGTCCAATGTCTCCATCCCACGGTCCTTGATTGACTCAGTGAGGCCAGAACCAGAGGGAGCAAGAGCAAAAACCTACCAGAGGATGCTGATGCTAACCCTTGTGTACCACTAGTTTCTGAGATTCTCAAGCCTGCTAGAAGAGAGAAGCTTTAAACTGTCTTTGATGTGAAGTAGACTTTTTTTTTTTATAAATTTATTTTTTATTGGTGTTCAATTTGCCAACATATAGAATAACATCCAGTGCTCCCGTCAAGTGCCGAAGTGGACTTTTTCAATGCTGGTAATCTGTTGGAAATCTAGGCGATCTGCCTGAGATGCTCTGAAGAAGCAGAATGGGATGTGTCCATGTTGCCACTGAGGACAGAGATGGGCTCAAGGCAAAGCTGATTCCTGAGTCCCCTCCAAGTTCACTCATCTAATAATGGCCTACCTGTCACTTCATTTAAGACTCAACCATAACCCTGCAGAGAAGGTACTGCTGTTATCCTCGCTTTATAGCCAAGGGAACTGAGATGGGCAAAGACACGCCAGACAGGTCTTTCAACTCAAAGTGGTCATTAGCCAGGTGATCCTGCAGCTAATGCAAGAGTAGAACCAGAATGAACTCCAGGTTCTGATTCCAATTCCAGGCTCTCTGACACAAAGACAGAAGTGGCAGCTGTCGCACATAGTAGGTCTCAGTGAGACAAACCTCACCTTGCCAATCAAGTAGAACAAAGCAGTTCACATACTCTGCAAAATGTATGGCTGCTACCCACCCACTTCTTCTCAAAACCTCCACTTGCGGGCAGCCTGGGTGGCTCAGTGTTTTTGTGCTGCCTTCAGCCCAGGGTGTGATCCTGAAGCCCTGAGATCGAGTCCCACATCAGGCTCCCTGCATGGAGCCTGCTTCTCCCTCTACCTGTGTCTCTGCCTCTCTCTGCGTGTCTCTCATGAATAAATAAATAAAATCTTAAAAAAAAAAAAAAAAAAAAACTCCACTTGCTTTGCAGGTGGAGGCCACAATTCCCCTCTGGAGTCCAGAGAACATGCTCCCTGGGCCACCACTGGGCACACGGCACAAAGTGCCTCCCACTTCCTTCAACTTTCGATCTGCTCTGACCTGTCTCTTCTGCAGGACTTGGCAGGTGAAGGCCACGTCTCACACTTTGAGATCTCCTGGACACCCAGGCCAATGCCGAGGGTCTAAAGACCACAGGAGATGTGCATGATCACATAGATCCAAAACCCTCATCCGTCTCCCTGCAGCCCAGGGGGCTCTACATCGGAAATCTCCCCAACACATATGTTTTAAGCCATGCTTCTTATAAAACTCAGGTGAATTTCCTGTCTTGCTGAATATACATCTGGCTTTGTCATCCAGTTCTGACTAATCACCAACATCACCCAGAGCACTCCTGGGGATTCCACCCTCCAAGAGCTGATATACCATGGGCAAATGGCAGACAACACACGGATCTATCTCTAACAAATGCTGAGGGACCCTGCACCAGACCTAGAACAGTGCTAGCAGCTTTTAGAAGACAATTCCCCAAAGTGGCAGCATTTGGACATCTGAGGACTTAGAAACCAAATGTAAATGATCAGCTTGCACACACGCATGGCTTCCGATGTGCTTCCAGTGCTAAGTAAAGACTGACTTATATCCAATAATTACTTTTCCTACCTGTACAGACACCTCCTGAAAACAATGTAACAACTGTAACTCTCTTTACTCACCCTGCTGATGCCTATCTGCACTGTATCAGCCAACACAAACACTGAAAAATAATGCCTTACTTCTTTGCATAACAGCTAACATTTATTCATCCACTTAACAGAAATTTACTGATGTCAGTCACTGTTCTAGGAACTCAGGTGAATACTTACTAGGTGCCAGGCATAGTTCTGAGTACCTTATAGATGTATCCTGTTTAACTCACTTAACCTGATGATGATAACGATGATAATAATGATTTTCTCTACCTGATGGATAAGGAAACTGAGGCAAATCAGCTGTGTGATCCAGGGCCACAGCTACAAAAGTCAGTCATCTGCTGTCCCTGTCTTGCTGTCCGTCTCTGTGTCTGTCCCTCTCTTTATCCCATGTCTTATAACTGTTTTCACATACTAATTTTCATCTCTGATGGCCCTGAGTCCATCTTCCCAGTTGCTGAGAAAAGAAGACAGTAGTACCTCTTGGACTCTGAATAAGCCCACTTCAAAGCCACGCGCCTCTGGAGCCGACACTACAGGTCACTCCAGCAACTATTCCTCCACCCGTTGCAGTGCAGAGGCACTGCTTGGAATAAATCTTTTCACATTGTGCACTCCCTCCCTGCTGCTGATGGCATTTCTTCCTGCAAGAAAGAAAGGGCTTCAACTTGACGTGGCTGCCAGTCTGCATCAAAGCAGCTGCCTTGGGAAGTTCAACAAGTCAGTAAATTCAGAAAAGCTAGCTGCTGCTCTTTGCCACTGTGTGATCATATAACTGGGAGAAGTCTCCCTAAGGACTGTGGTGAAAACCCCAGAACCTCAGCCCTGCACCCAGACTGTGGTCCAGCCTCCTTCGCTATCCACCCCCATACTTCTTTCCTTTCTCGATCCATTTCATTTCCTTGTTTTCTCTCAACTGACCTTTCTTAATGCATTGTTCAATCCTCTGCAACTACAGCTTGAGGATTGTTGATCACTGGAAAGTTATTTGAAAGGGCTTCCTAAACAGAGAGATGCTAGCTCTCCCTCTCCACGTCACACTACAGACCAGCTCCTGAATTTCACAGCTGGGTGTGAGCGTTTTAGTTCAAACGAGACCACTCCACCGTTAATGCCTTGATCATCAGCTGGGCTGGCTGCCTGCACCCCTGCCCTAAGCCAGAGGGCAAGTCCCCCTAATTCCCACACTCGCCTAACAGTATGTTCCCTTCATATCAAGATAGTAAAAAGTCTTCCAGATCTAACTTCCAGCTTATTAGAAACACAAGCTGAACAAAGCAATAACCTGTAAAGCAATCCTGGGGCAAATGATTCAGCTCCTTCCACAAATCAATACCTTGCAGAAAGAAAAGTCAAAGTCGTCTTTGACACCACAGGGGAAAACTCAGACATGGGCTGGGTATTAGGTGATACTGAAGAACAGTTATTAATTTCGTTGATGTGCTTCTAACACTTTAAACAACTTTTAACATGATATTTATGTTGAGGAAAAAAAAGAAGGTATTCTAGTCACAGATGTATACTAACATTTACAGGAGGAGGATGCTTGGACTTTGTGTTAACATACTGCAGGGAAGAGAAGGGACAGGCAGAGAAGAGGATGGGAATGGGAAGGAAAAGTTGGGCTTAGGGAGGATTACTGAAACCAGACTGGCAATTGCTGAAGCTACGCAATGCTACTTGCATGCATACTTGCAAGTTTAAAAAAAAAAAAAATTTATAAAGACCAGGCTCTGCATAAGGCAGTTACTTAAAAGAAACCAAAGGCCAAAATATGAGCCAAAGAACTAAGTCAAAGAAACCATGTTTCCTAGTTGGCAATGGGTCGGTGACGTCATCCCAATGTCCCCTATGGGTTTGTCACTGCAGGACATGAGAGGGAGTAACCAGACTTGACCAAGAGTCGGACCTGCCTTCAGGAAGCACACACTCTCACTGTGAGCTGGCTCTCACACTCCTGAAGTAATGGCTAGTCGCGACAACTAACTTTATTAAGAGGGAGCCCTGGGACTCTCCAAAATAGCAACCACCTAAGGAACCTGTCGTATTTATAGGATACTGTACTTACTTTCTCCATCAGCAACTGCAAAACAGATCAGCTAAAATTAGCAAGAGGACTACAGTGTTCAGAATCTTTCCCAAATGCTTACACAAGACTTTCTGTTGAACTCGGAACTAAGAAGGCAGCCAGACACTCTTCACTCACATTCCTCTGAGTGTAATCCTCTAATTAATACACACATAGAAAGAATGGGGCTTTGTATCACATTAGTGCAACACTAGCGCAGATATTTACATTGTAAAAACCCAGGAATAAAAAAAGATAAATGCATCTCAGCTGTCCCTAATACACAGGTGTATGGCATCTGTTTGTTTAAACTTTTAACCTTAAACCATAAACTTCGGACCCGTAATTCCTAACCCAGATCCAAACCCCAAATCTCCAAAGCTAAGGGAACAGAGAGCATCCCCTAGCTATCTTTCATCTTTCAAAAGGTGGGTTAGAAATATTATATTTGACCCACCTAGGAAAACAGAGATTGTGAAAACAGTTCTCATGTTTGGGGGTTAAATTACACCACCTCAAAAGAGAACGCTGGTTATCTCATGTTGATCAAAAACTGTGCAGGGCAGCCCAAGTGGCTCAGTGGTTTAGCGCCGCCTTCAGCCCAGGATGTGATCCTGGAGACCTGGGATCGAGTCCTGCCTGGGGCTCCCTGCATGGAGCCTGCTTCTCCCTCTGCCTGTGTCTCTGCCTCTCTCTCTCTCTGTGTCTCTCATGAATAAATAAATAAAATCTTTAAAAAAAAAAAAAACTGAAACCAGCATTTTTGTGTCAAGGATTTTTCAGAGGGGAAATCAAATGAATTGTCATTTAAGAAATGCAGTTTGGTTTAAATACAGAATTGTTTAAAACATGTTATCTTTGGAAGGAGAAATAAATTATTCAGCATTAAAATGTGTGAAAGCATGGTCTCAAATTGCATAAGATCAGGATTATATTTTTGAAGAAAGAAAAGTGTCCTTTTATAGTGAGAGGTTTTACCCACTACAGATGCAATTTAATTTTAAAAATCAATTCAACAAATTTATGTAGAAATGGCACTGCCCAAAACAAATACCACAAATCTTTTTATAGATGAAAATGTGCCTCACGCATGCATATTTAAAAATCAGATTTCACCTTGGTCGGTAGAAGACCAATTTAATACCAGGAAGCATGTCATCTAGAAATGACCCAAGATGCAAGACAGAGGCATGGAGCCACCTGGTGATTCTGCAAACGTTACAGGTCCCCTTTTGTCATCTGCCTACACTGTCCACACACTCATGCACTGGGAAACATGAAGCAAATGCTAGAACCGTTAGGTAAGTAGGATGGTGTAGGGATCAAAAGCAGACTCATGGGACACCCTACCTGGTGTTCAATCCCAGCCCTGCCACTCTCTGGCTGTGCAACTTCAGGCAAGGTTTCTGTGCATTTGTGAGCACAGAGAAAGACCCTGGCCTTGCGTTAGCAATCCTAGTTATTAGCATTGCTGCTGGTGATAGCCCTGTAAAAAGTCACTCCTACCATAGGGCTGCTACTCCTCTCTTGCTCTCTCCCTTCCACCACACATTCCTCTTGTGATCTCTCCCCTTCTCTGGTTTAGCACACCTTCTTTCTTCTCTTAGGGCATTTCAGGCACATTACAAGTCCCAAATGCCAAAGGCCTGGAATAAGGCCATCTGGCCAAAGGGCTCCTGACCCCTGAGAGAAGAAAGAGTCTCACAAATTGGTTTCTCTGAAACCAATTGCCAAGTGAAAATCCTGATGCCTCAGAAAGTAATTCCCTCCACTGTCAAGGGGAATGAAGATTTGACCGTGAATTACTTGTCTATTAAAGAAACAGCTTAAAACTGACTCCTCCAGGGCCACGGAGAAAATCATATGGTCAATTCAAGCTCATTTTGAACATTAAAGGGATCCTATTGATGCCCAAACCAAAGACTCACTCACATCCCACTCAGCTAAATGGGTCTTCCCCACCACTCCCAAAGATGCACATTATACTACTCATCACATCCAGGATTCTTTCTCTAAGACCACTAGATCATGACACCACAGAGCAAGAAAGGATTTTACAAATCATCTAGATCAAAGGTCACACGCCCAAATACAACAGTGTAGCTGCCAAGTCATGAATCACAAAGGGACTAGAGCCAGATGGGAACTGTGTGTCCTGTTTGAAAGGAGGGCTGCCACTCAGCTCCAGCCATCTGCTATTACGGGCCTGGAATTGTCACAGGGTCTGACTGATTAAGAGAAGCTGGAAACTCTGAGATGCCTGGGTGGCTCAGTCGGTTAAGCGTCCAACTCTTAGTTTCAGCTCAGGTCATGATCCCAGGGCCATGAGTTCAAGCCCTGTGTCAGGCTCCACGCTGGGCATGGAGCCTGCATAAGATTCTTTCTGGCCCTCTCCCCCTGCTTATGCTTGTGCTCACTCTCTCTGTCGCTCTCTAAAAAAAAAAAAAAAAAAAAAAAAAAAAGGGCAGCTAAAAATTCAGATGTTTATGTGTAGGCCAAGCAAAACACACCTACAGGCCAAATATGCCCCAAATGCTGCCAAATTACCCAGATTGAGCCAGACAAAGCAGGGGTTCCCACAGGCAGGCTTCAGCCCCCTGGAGATCACAGAGCTACTGCGTTAACAGTCACTAAACTCAATGGTGGGGAGGAGATGAGGGCTCCGAGCAGTCATTGTTCATAGAATGAATAAATAATGTACTTTGCTCATATAAGAACTACTTTTTTTAATGTAAAAGGACATTTTAATACTAACAAAACCAAACTTGATTTGCAAACATCACTAAATTGGTAATTTTTTATTCCATGTTTTCTCCAATGAGGAGATTCTAAAAACACAACAGGCATGTCATAGACACAGATTTTATTTACATCAGAGAGAGAACCTCTTCACACTTGGAACATTCACAACCACCACCTCGATGAATTCTGGCTTTGGACTACTGGGATTGGATGTTTATGTGACTTGCACAGAGTCTCACAGCTCCTCACAGAGCAGGAAAGAAGCCAGAGTCCCTGAGTCCCAGTCCGCCTCCTTCTCCACCAAGGAAGGTGGTCTCTGACTCGAAAGTGGTCCACAAAGTGCCATAGCATGGATGAAAACCCAGGATAAATGTGATGAAAACAAAATGTTGGACCACGTTGTTTTCATCAACACGTCTTCAAGGCTCCAAAGGAGCTCAAAGGTAGAAGAAGCCTGGACAACCCCTATAGCCCAGCTCCACATCCAAACCATCCCTTCGACTACATCCCAGATGAGGGTGTTCCAGTCTCGATGGATAAGGAACTCGTTATCTTGCCACGCTGGGTAGCAATGCACCTTCCTGCCTCCACACCACTGTGATCTCCCAGCCTGGCCATTAGGAATCCACCCTCTTTAACCCCTACCTTCCCCCCATCTCCAAACATCACCTCTAAATGCTCCCTTCATACTCTCCCATCTCCCAGTTGCTCCACTTCCCCAATGAGCTGGCTTCCCTATGAATAAGAGTTTATTCACTTTCGCTTCTTGCTGTCAATCTAGTTAAGGTCGACTGACTTACAGTGGGAGCACAGAGGCCAACATATGAGAAACAGATCTGCCTACTAAGTCAAGACAGAGCACTGAGGTCAGAGCAGGTGGTGAGGAAAAGGGGTATGCACTCCATTCAGGCTGCCTAGTGCAGCTATGCAAGCTATGCACTGCAGAATTTCAAGGAGACCACTCAAAAAGACTAGGTTGTGAGCAGTGCCCCCTGGAGTTGTCCAACGGAGCTACCCAGGGAGGGGTGTGTAGCCCATTCTGCAGACACAAAGAAATGTAAGTCTGGCTTTTAGGAGACGGAATGCATCTTTCAGTTATTCTATCAAGGAATAGTGATTGAATAGCCAACTGAGTTTCTCATACCTGAGTATATTGACAATCCTCCTAGCAGCTTACCAAACACAAGGACTGCCCACACCTCCGCAGAGCTTCAGAATCCTCAGTTCTGGAGGTGGGAACGGGATGCAGAAGGGAATGGAATAGGAATGTGTGTGTGTGTGTTGTTTCTTAACAATCAGCTTCTTGAGAAATCGTAGCAAACAAAGTTGAGGTTTAGGAGAAGACAGATATTATAAGGGCCAAGATCATGTTACCAAGGAGAAAACGTTTAAATTTGTGTAAGGTTTATTGCTTCCATCTCAGCTGTATTTTACAAAGAACAGTGTTCTGAAAACTGTTAATGATGACTCTCACATATAATCCATAAAGCAACTGTCACTAGAAACACCAACCCTAGCTATTTCCTACCACAATTTCTCAAAAGCACAGATACCCTACACTCCAAAGTGAAATAGCTATTCTGACAACTGGCTATATCCATAGCCACCATTTGCCAAATCATAGGAAATACACATTCTAGCTGGTAAAGGTCCCTCCTACCTACATATCAGTGTGGCAAACACTGGGACACATACCTTATGTTCCTCCTTCATCACCTGTTCAATGAGTTCAGATTTCACTGGAGGTTTTGAATACTGGCCTGAGAGAAGGCCATGTCCTAACTTAGTCCTGGACAGGAGGGAGAAAGACAAACAAAAAGGTCATTGTTGTTTCCCCATAGAGACATTAACATCATCTATGAATGCTTTTAGGTGGAACATTTTATCTTGATTACTCAAAAATAACTTATTTGATTCTTCCTGATAACTGATGCCATTTCAAACTACCCTCAGTACTTTATAAAGAACTATTAATATATTTCTTCTTCTAAAAGTAACACCTGCTCTTTTTAGAACACTTCTAATACAGAAAACAAAAAAGAAAAGAGATGTACCTTTAATTCTGCAACCCAGCAATAACCATTATGAACATTTACTGGACATTTTCCTTAAAAATTTTTTACCTTTCAATCAGCACTTACATCTGTGTGTTGAAGTCCTGTGTTGGATCTAAAGGAGAGTAGTCAAATATTCTTGGAAGATTCCCTACGTACCTAGAAAATGAGAAAGGAGAGTCAAAACATAGGGACTGAAAGAACAGAAACAAAATAACCTGTCATCCTAGCGAAGACCTTGCCTTTCTGTCAAAGTGAAATCATCCACCTAAAGAAAACTTTTCCTGGGACACCTGGGTGGCTCAGTGGTTGAGCCTCTGTCTGCCTTTGGCTCAGGTCATGATCCCGCAGTCCCAGGATGGAGTCCCACATTGAGCTCCCCGAAGGGAGCCTGCCTCTCCCTCTGCCTATATCTCTGCCTCTCTCTCAGTCTCATGAATAAATTAAAAAAATCTTTTTTAAAAAAAGAAAGAAAGAAAACTTTTCCTGAGATCCCACCTCTGCAGCCATATTCATGGGCTTCCCTAAAATGTTTGTGCTTCTATCTGTGGGTCTCAACTCTGGGTGCAGGTTAGAATCACCTCGAGTTTCTTGAAAAAAAAAAACACCAAAGCTAGAGCCACCCCCAGATGCTCTGATGTCACTGTCTGAGACTAAAACCTGAAATCTGCAATCTTTTCAAAGTCCCCCAAGTGATTATAACATGTAGCCAGAATCAAGAACTTCCAGCTTATGCCATCACATCTGCCATCTCAAAACCAAACGGTAAGAGTAGGAATTATGCCAATGGTATCAAGATATATAATAATAGCAGTGACAACTACTGCTTCTTGAGGGCTCTCTGTATAATCTGCTTGGGTCTTCATTACAACCATATGAAGAAGGGATGGTTATGGTTACCCATTGGAGAGATAGAAATCAGGATGCTTCCAAAGCTACGCAAGGAAGAAGTGATGAAGCTCAGAGTACACCCAGGCAGCCTAGCTCCAAACCATGCTCTGAACCACTCTGTCCTGTCCCTGCTCCCATAAGCAAGCCCAAACCCCCTCCTTCTGACCAGTTTACCTGGACAAGCAGTGCCAACTTCCACCACCCTCTCTAATCTCAATGTACAATGGTGGAAGGAATGACAAAGGAATATTCCTTTCACTTCTTAAGTTCATTTCCTATTCCACACCCTCTGCTTTGTGCTGTCCACCTTTCCATCTTCAGGCTTTGACTCGCTGTGTGAAAGCTCTAGAAAAAAGAATCCAGAAGCATATCCCTTTCCTTGGCACTTCATGCACTCTGCTCTGCCCACTTCTTTGACCTCATTCCCATCCCTCTCCCCTAGTCCACAATACTCCGGCCAAATGCCCTTCTTTGCCAGGATATGCCCAGTTCACACCTGCTTCAAGGTCACGCCACCTGCTGTCTCTTTCCCAGAACATTCTCTCCACAGACCTTTGCCCCATCATCTCAGGTCTGTTTAAAAAGCACCTCCTCACCGCTCCTAATTCCCCATCACCTGACCCTGGCTGACTTTCTTCTTGGCATGTATTAACATTTGCAATTTCTTGATTATCTCCTTGTTTATTATCTCTCTAGAGATTATATACTAGAGTATAATCTCCATGAAGACAGATACACTATCTAAATCACTGCACCTCCAGCACTACAATTGCACTAGACACGCAAAAGACACTCAAAAAATATCTGTTGAATGAATACATTTATATCATGTAGTCCATCTAACCAATTTTCCATAACTGACTACCCATAAGCCAACAGAAAAGGCATAACTGCAATAAAGCCCTAGCAGAGAACCATGATACACTAGTAGTTAGCAATGACCTCTAATCAGACCCCTCAACTACTGGACACTTGTAGGCACCTGCTGTCTACAAACTCAGAATCTGTACCCCAGATTATGTACCTCTGTCAAAATTAAAAGAACCCACTTCTGGTACAGTCCCTTTCAAATGGCTTTTGGATGTGTCACTAGGGCAACAATTTCATCTAGAAATTTTCAATGGACCAAGAGCCAAAAAGACCAACCAAACTTTGTAACCAAAGCATCCACAGCCAGAGGTTGCACTGAGGAATTGTTTTGGGTTTTTTTTTAAAGAATCTATTTATTTATTTGACAGAGAGAGTGAGAGCTAGAGAGAGTGAGAGCTAGAGAGAGAGAGCAGAAACACACAGAGGAGGAGAGAGGAGACTCCCCACTGAGCAGGGAGCCTGATGCTAGCTAGATCCCAGAACCCTGAGATCATGATCTGAACTGAAGACAGACACTTAGACGCTTAACAGACTGAGCCACCCAGGCGCCCCTGGTCCCTGATTTTAAAAAAATATATTGAAGGAAAGTCCTTGCGGAGGTGTTGTATAATTATTATTTCTTTTCAAGTAGAATGGAGGGAACTTGTGCTCTTTGGTTACAAAATCCAACAACAGTTTCAGGGGGGGCAGGGACTGGGTGACGGGCACCAAGGTGGGCACTTGACGGGATGAGCACTGGGTGTTATTCTATATGCTGGCAAATTGAACACCACTAAAAAATAAATTTGTAAGTAAAAAAAAAAAAAACAGTTTCAGTTCCTTATAGTCGCTAAGTTTTGAAAATGCTTTCTGCCCTCCAAAGTTTGATGAACAGTCACCTTTCTGAATTTTTCTTCTCTCGTGAAAAACTATACCTCACATCTGTGTTTTGGATTTAAGATTCAAATCTCTCACCTCAATGTTGTTTCAAGAGTCTCAGAATCGCGTGTTACCGAATATTTAATATTCTAGTTTCTAAACATTTACTGTGTCTATTAGAACATGAGCAACCTACTCATCATACTTATCCTCAGTCTGTTTGTTCTTTTACTAAACATCACTTGATTGAGCGGGACTAACTCAGTGGAGTTGGGTCCAGGAGCAGTGTTTTCCATTTTGTAAGTAGAAAGAGTGACTCACGGAGAGATTAAATGACTTATGCACAACCAGAGTGTAATTCGGAAATGTCAGCCTGACTCCGTGATACTCTGTCTGCCACTAGAGCCTCGTTTACATTTCAGAATAATTCTGATGAGGATCAAATCTAAATAAACTAGTGTATAAATGAATGAGAGCTAAGATCGATGGTCAGATAGCAAAACTATACTTTTTTCTTTGAGAACCCTAGACTGCAAACTGAAGTTATAATACGTATTTTTAGAAGTATCTAGCATTACTTCTGCATTTTAATATAATTTTGTTGTAACAGAGGCTATTCCTCATAATTAGAAAAATAGAAACTACTAGTAAAATGGACTTTTCTGACATCAAAGATTTACCACCTTTAATTTTTCATTCTTCTCCATCAATCTTGCCTGAAACCATAATCCTTTTTGCTAATGTTTATCTTCCTCGTGAGGTTTTCTTATCTTGTCAGCTTTTGAAATACAATAAAGACTGGCTTGTAAGAGAGCTAATGAGTTCATCATGTTGGATATTAACAATTCCTCAGTGCAGGGGCGCCTGAGACGCTCAGTCCATTAAGCGTCTCAGCACCCACCTTCGGCTCAGGTCACTATCTCGGGGTCCTGGGATTGAGTCCTGCGTCAGGCTCCCTGCTTGGTAGGGAGTCTGCTTCTCCCTCTCCCTCTCTCTCTGCCCCTCCTCCTGCTCTCTCCCCCACTCTCTTTATCTCAAATAAATACATAAAATCTTAAAAAAAAAAATCAGGGACCATGAGATCCATAATATGAAGTCACACTCTTCCCTAATCAAAAAATAATACAAGTATGAGACATGGACAAAAATTTTAAAATAATGCAATGTGTGATGCATACCTTTGAAAAAGTTTTCCACCTCAAAGCTTCAAACCTGCTCTTCCTCTGTCCACACTCCCCTAGCATACCAAAGCATGTGTCGCTTCATGTACCCTTTCTTCAGAGAGACCCTCCCTGACCACCTCTTCCCCCCTTTCATTCATGGAGCTCATGGTTTATAACCATGCCATTATTCTTCCGATTATTTATTCAGTCTGTTTCCTCAAATGGGGCCAGGCACCACGTCCTTTTGCTTACTGCTGAACCCCCCGCCCCAACCCAGCACATTGCTGAGCACAAAAGAACCCCATATTCCTCGGCTGGATGAGAAATGAAAACTAGACCAGAAAACAGCAAGAAGAGTAAGTCTTCAAATACCAAGAGAAAAGAAAAGGAGATCTGATATCTGATACACTTTTGCTTAACTACCATTAAAGCCATTAGCATTTCCACTCATCCTGGGTTTAAAAAAAAAATAAAATTGCCCTGTGCTGTTCCTAGCGTGCTATTGGCGCTTCCGTCTCAGTACATGCGTGTCCTCTCCCATATTTGAACCATGGTGGAAACTAGCGTGCCCTGGAATATGCTAGAGATAATTTCCTAAACTTTAGGCAGCAGTTGCCCATGAGTGCACCAGCCTTGGTCCCAGTGTGCACAGCTCCCCATTTTGGGCCCAGCCGAGGGAAGAGAGGGGTCACAGACACAGTGGCTCTGCCCTCCGTTGGGGAGAAAGAAGGCAGCCTCGAACATGCACCAGTGCCTCCACGGCATCTGTAGTGAAGGGCCAGCTTTTTTGTTTATTTCAACTCTTATAGATGAACTCCTTTAAAATTTATAATGAAAGTAAATTATTAGAAAAATGAAACAGCACTGATAACGCATGACAATGTTGACTTGCTACAAAAATTTCTAAACGCTCACTCTCAGTTTCCATGCCCAGGAGTCCAAGGACCAGCACCAGTTCTGTGAGCCACATTTTGAGTAGCAAATAACGAAAAGCTTAAATCCTCGGAGAAACTCCACTCGCCAGGAGGGCAACACTGACCAAAGCGATCACTGAGTCTCTCCTAGCACATCTACAGGAAGGAATGTGGCAGGCTGGCTGCAGAGATTGATAATTAATATTTTCTTGGCATAGAGGGCAACTGATGGGCTAAAACCAGAAGCCATCACTAATATGACCAAGCCCCTGTGAGGCTCTCGGTTACAAAGCTCTCCTAATCTCACCTGATTCCCATCACACTTGACAAGTGTTCTCACCCAGCCTCAGTGCAAGAAGTCACACCATGAGGGTGCGGTGAAATGTCCTGCAGCTGATGAGGACGGGCTTCCCCAGCATGTGCTGGAGCAGATGAAGGGCAGCACTTCGCGCCCAGGCCACAGGAGGCCACTTACGCTCTCTGGAACTCTGGGATGCTGAAGATGGCCTGCATGACAGAACTCAGGTAGCAGCTGTTGCCCAGATTTTTGAGACCCGTGTATCCGGGGCCATACATGGGCTTCAGCTTCGTCCCCGTCTCCTGGATCACTTCCCACTCGCTGACCCGCGGCTTCATGTCATTGTCCCGAAGCCCGTTCTCTGTCTGGGACAAAGAGAAGGAAGCCAACTTTAATTGTCATTCTCACCCAAAGATCAAGTTCCAAGAATTATTTCTGACAGCCATAGATGTTTCTGCCCCTTTTTCTCCCGAAACAAAGCAAAAACAAAAAAAATACAAAAACAAAAAAAAAAAAAAATCACCTAAAGAGACTGAGATGGTGATGCTGAACAAAATCCTAATGCCACACAGAACCTCACACTTAAAAATAGTTAACAATCATAGGGACGCCTGCGTGGCTCAGTGGTTGAGCATCTGCCTTTGGCTCAGGGCATGACCCCAGGGTCCAGGGATCCCCAGAGGGAGCCTGCTTCTCCCTCTGCCTGTGTCTCTGCCTCTCTCTGTGTGTCTCTCATGAATAAATAATAGAATCTTTAAAAATAAATAAAATAAAAAGTTACAACGGTAAATTTTATGTTTTGTATGTCCTTCCACAGGAAAACACACATACACACATTTAAAAGATTTAAAAATGAAAGGAGAATGAGGCTGAGAGGTAAGAGGATGGCAGCAAGAAAGACAAATAGGAATGGAAACAAAGAAGCTAGTAGAATAATTTCAAGGGAAAATACAATGCAGGGGCACCTGGGTGGCTCAGTGGTTAAGCATCTGCCTTCAGCCCAGGGCGTGATCCCGGGATCCTGGGATCAAGTCCCCACATTGGGCTCCCTGCAGGGGAGGGAGCTTATGTCTCTGCCTCTCTCTCTATGACTCTCATAAATTAATAAATAAAATCTTTAA
The DNA here is from genome assembly GCF_053574225.1 of Canis aureus. Taxonomy (NCBI): domain Eukaryota; kingdom Metazoa; phylum Chordata; class Mammalia; order Carnivora; family Canidae; genus Canis; species Canis aureus. The sequence goes on along the minus strand of NC_135641.1, from coordinate 17,704,027 downwards.
AAAAGAAAAAATACAATCCAACACAGCAAACAGAACGGGAAGGCAGTTGCAGAGGGAAGTGAAGGAAAAATCACAGGCCCTGGAAGTGCCTTGAAATAGGAGGGAGGTTTACAGAAGCGCAAAGGACATACATTAAAGGGTGCCATGAGTGAGGTGAGGACGAGGAGACAGAAGGGAGGAGAGGCTGAGGAGAAGGAGATAGGCTGGGAGGGAAGGGCCCAAGCAGAGCATGCACACTGAAGCAGCTCCTCACAGGGACGGATGTTACATAGTCATGACACCGGCTTGAAAACACAATATTAAATGAAGCACAGCCTTTTCCCATCAACAATATGTTGGCTTATTCTTTCCACCCCCGAGCCCTGCTTCCCTTCCTGAAATTAATTAAAGTGATGTTGGTCACAGACCATTTTAAAGGTCATCTTCCCGTACCTTCTCGCTTCAGTGAACAAGGAGTGATTCATGCAACTCTCCATCAAAGGAGACAGAAATTTTACCAGTAAACTCCAACCGAAACAAATGGTACTCGACGAGGTGCCATTTTTATTATAGCATGAAAAAAAATTAAGCTGATAACCAAAAGAAAATGCTAATTAATTAAATTCAAGAAGTAAATGCAAACATGAAAACCTAAAACCATTAAAGTAGGATTCCTGTCACAGTAATTACGTATTAAAGAGACCAAAGGGTTCCCTCCCCACCAGGTGGGAATAGAGACAAAGTGGACCTTCTTACCCCATGCATATGAAGCATATCAATTCCAAAATGCGCTAAGTGCTTGGCCAAATGAGGATCCAAAACGGGTTCCTCTTCTTGAAAAGAATAAACATCTACAGGGTGAAGAGAAAACAAAGAGTGAGATATTTAACCAAGTCACTCAATATTCAACATATATCTATTGAGCTCCCGCTACGCACTTGGGATACATCGATGAATAAAGCCAATGGAAACCTCCTGTGAGTACACTCAAGGGGAGAAAAGACAGATGATAAATAACAAACATAGTAAATAGGTATGTTTTGTAATTATACCCATATATCAATTTCTTTTGACATTTCAGAAATTAATTTTTAAGATGGTTTTCTGAGGGGTGCCTGGGTGGCAAAGTTGGTTAAGTGTCTGCCTTCAGCCCAGGTCACGATCTTGGAGTCCTAGGATAGAGCCCCACTCAGGATCCCTGCTCAGTGGGGAGTCCACCTCTCCCCCTACTCCTGCTCTTGCTTGTTCCTTCTCTCAAATAAATAAAATCTTTAAAAATAAATAGGTTTTCTGAGACAAAAAAAAAAGCAGTGTCTAAAGTTAAAATACTTGAAATTAGACAAGGGTAAATGCCTAACAATTGATTTTGCACCCAAAACCACACTGGCATAATAGTGCAGGAGGAGGGAAGGGTGAGGGAGGAGAGTGTGGTACCACCTGCTGTGGCAGGGGGAGCCTGGGAGGGAACAGAGGTAACACAGGCCCTCGGGAGCAGCTCAATGGCTGCCCTGAGATGTTGGGTCCAAGACAAAACAAAAGTCTGCCTGCAGAATCCTCAACAGTCTCAGACCCACCAGCTCACCAACTTCCACCTCCCACCTGCCGCTTCATCCCTTCTTCCCAACTTTGGTGTCCACACCCCACGGAGCTGGTGAGGGACTCAGTGAGGACTGTTCAGCACTTCCCAAGTGTGTCCACCTTGTAGCACACAGAGCAAATGAGGATGCATGTGGCACAGCACGGTAACTTGGGAAATTCCAGCCATCCCAGGCCCGGCCCACTCCTCTGAGGGCATCTTGGCCTTCAAGGCAAATCCCAAAAAAAACTACCCAAACCACCATCTTACGTGTCCTCACACAGAAGTGCAATGTGGGAGGGGGGCCAATATCTTTAGGCCCAGTCCTTTTTCCTCTACACCAGACTATTTCCTTAGCTCTTTCAGGAGACTCAGTGATTTGGTGAAGCACCATCCCATGCCCTTAACAAAAAGAGAGAGTTAAAAACCACAATTTCTTCACTCCTAAACTGGAAAAACAAAACCTATTAAAAGGAAAATAGATTCAAGATACCCTCCGAGGGGGGCTCAGTCAGTCGAGCATCCATTTCCACTCAGGTCATGATCTCAGGGTTATGAGACCAGGCCTCATGTCAGGCTCCACACTCGTCAGGCTCCACGCTCAATGTGGAAGCTACTTGAGATTCTCTCTCTGCCTCTCCTACACATGTCCTCTCTCTCTCTCTCTCTAAAATAAGTAAATAAATTTTTAAAAAGAAAAAAAAGATACTATTCTTTAGGACAGTAAAAGATAGACCATCCAAGGATGTTCCTCCCCTTGGGAACATCACCAGGAGAAAAAAAATACACACACACAAACTATAGTGACATTCTGACCCAAATACAGGTATGTGGAGACTCACTGCCATGAAAGAAAGTCACCCTTTCTATTATTAATTGACTAAATGTTTGGCTTTCTCTGCTATCCCTTGTCCTCTAGGGGCCCATTTTAACTTATAGACAGGCAGCCTTCATTTATATTCTTTCTTTAGTATATAATTCAGTGCTCTCAAAACAAAAGGCAAAAATCCCCAGCCCAATCAAGAACCCCCCCAAAAAAATAAAAAGAAAAACTTCCCCAAAAGTTTAAAAGCTAGAAACACCAACAAAAATGAAACTTGAAACAAATACATAAACAGTATTTTTTAATCTATGGCAAGTGACAAGAAAACTGCCACTCAGATACTGGCTGAAGGTGAAAATGACATCCCCTCAGCACTTTAACTTTGGTTATTATTAACTAGTGAAATAATTTTGAAGACTTAAAAAACTTTAAGCCTGTAGTTATTCGAGCTTTATTAGAAAACAATAAAATTGCCAGAAATGGAACAGTTGTCATTGGCCTAGGATTTTGAAATAAGTGAAAAATCACACAGCACTCTAAAATTTTTCATTTGTTAGGCTCATGCCATACTGAGAAATTAATGTTTCCTACCTCCAGTCATTAACTGCTCCAAAGATGTGACATGATTTGGTTGGACACAAAGTTTTTTTACCCCAATGACAAAAATAGTTTAGTAAGTAACATACAAGACATCTAAAAATGAACTGTGATCCTCAAATTTGGCAATCATGAAGAATTTATAAATGACATGTAGTCATAGAAAAAATTATGAAGTGGATTCAGGAAAGATCACCCTAAGATGCTGCTGAGCACCATGGTGCAAGGGCCAGTGGGACAGGCAATTTCACAGTAGCTGTGGGCATCTCCAGAAGCTTCTCCTGAAACCACCAAGGTACTGAGACTTCTTTTTTTTTAAGATTTTATTTATTTATTTGAAAGAAAGGGAGCATGAGTGAGGGGAGGGGTAGAGGAAGGAGAAGCAGACTCCTCACTGAGCAGGGAGCCTGACTTGGGGCTTGATCCCAGGGTTCTGGGATCATGACCTGAGCTGAAGGCAGATACTGAACCAACCGAGCCACCCAGGAGCCCTAGAGTGATAACCTAGCTTCGCAACAGAAGAACAAAACACCCTCTCCTATCTCTGTCCCTCCTCACTCCCTTCCCACCCAGAATCTCATCCTTGCTTTGCCAAATCAACATCTCCTCCCACAGAGGAAAGCTCTTTTTATTTGTTTGTTTGTATGGTGATCTGTTTCCTGGTTTGTTTGTTGCTGTACTCATGGAGACCCAGAATGGAATTTGATATGGGACCCATTTTACTACCCATGACACCACAATGGCTTCGCCTAGGCAGTCCAGGCTTCTTGGAAGAACCAATTCTAAATTGTGACCTCAAGGTGAGTAGGACTTTCTCACCAAACAGGTATATCCTTATTGGGGAGAAGGAAGCCAGGAGGACCAGATCACATTACCATTAAATAGTTGAATTCACAACCTGCTTGGATTCCATGTTCACTAAGCAATATTCTAAATATAAGTTAGCTCCCCACAGGAAAGGAATGTACTGGTCAAGCCAACATAAACATCTCACATACAAGCAGTTGTGGTTCTCACAATAAACTAAAAAATAAACACTTTCTCTCTTGCAAATTGAATTAGCCTCAGTGAGCCTAACAAATATGGAAATGGGAAAATTGGCAGTGGTACCTTCACCAGAAGGTGGCCATCCAACCCTAGACAGAGGGTACCCAGCCCTCTGAGGCCTCCATATCCACGAGGTTCATCATCGGACATTAAGGAAAACTTCAGGCATGTTTTCATTAACGTATTTGGCTTTAAAATAAATGAGTCGCAGCTAGCAATCTATTAAACAGACTTAATAGAAATTAACATAAAATTGATGCATCCCATAAACTAAATGATAATTCACTGGAAATAATCATTTTGTTAAAACCAACTCTGCACAAGACAAGCAGTAATCAAACCCTGATCTTTCTTCAAAAAGTGAACATTATTTCAGGTGAATGAATCCAAGAACCCTCATCACAGGCTATCTGATCTACATTGCTGTTTGTTTTATGCCTTCTATGATAGAAACATGAGTATGGATTCAAATACTCTCAATTACATCAGGAAAACCCTGAAAAAAAAAACCAAGCACTTAACTATGGCAGATAATGAATTAATATTCTTACTAGCCACAGAGTTTTTTAAAACCAGTAAGGAACAACCTACACACGCCTACTAGAAAATCCATCTAAGAAATTCACAAAGAGAATTACAAATGACCAAAAATACTATGAAAAATGTTCAGCCTCACTAGTAAAGCAAATAAAAACAAGATATTAGATTAGCAAAGGTTTTTAAAAATGGCAAATACCCAAAGTTGTCAAAGATTTGCTGAAATGAGTATTGTCATATACTGCTAATGAGAATGTAAATTACTATGACTGTTTAAGAGAAATTCAGCAACAGAAAATTTAAAAGGTTCAACCCTTTGTTCATAAGAATTTATCCTAAATATATCATTAGACAAACGTCCAAAGATTTCCATATATACAAGGATACTCATCAGAATAGCAAAAAAAAAAAAAATTGTGACAACTAACTAGAGAACACTGAAAGGACTTATGGAACTATCGAAGGATACTAAAGAATATTTAATGACATGGAATATACACATATTTAAATGTTAAATAGAGGAAAATAAGGAATAGAATTTTATATAGTGTGATTCCATTTTTGTAAAAATGTGGGGCAGGGGCAACATGGAGGCATTGTATAAGAACTAATCAAGGCCTGGGATGCCTGGGTGGCTCAGTGGTTGAGCATCTGCCTTCAGCTCAGGGCATGATCCCAGGTCCAGCGATCAAGTCCCACATTGGGCTGCCTGCATGGAGCCTGCTCCTCCCTCTGCCTGTGTCTCTCCTGAATAAATGAATAAAATCTTTAAGAAAAAAAAAGAATTGATCAAGGCTTAAAACAGAAAACAAAACTGAAAGGAAATACCCAAATTGTTAAAAGTGTCTGTCAAATGACAGTACTAGTGATTTTTATTTACTTCTTTAAATTTTTCTGTTTTCTAAATATGTTACACTGAATACCTGCTTTTTGTATAATCAAGGAACAAACATAAAATGTTTCTTCTTCAAGTTGAAAGGAAGAAACCTTAGATAAAAAAAACTCTAAATCATAGTGTAAAAATAAGTTTCATGCTAGAAAAAAGGCTTCTAGAAAATTAAAGATGTGTGGAGAACAGATTTAACCCTTGCCTTTATTATTAGCATACATTTAAATAGGATCTAATTATTTAAATGCTTACATATAGTTGGTTTATTTAACAAAAGTATTTGCACCTACCATATATAAGATTTTGTATGGAACCCAACAATAGGAAGACATAGCTCTGCCTTCAAACAACTGAAATTTTAGAACCTGGCCATGTATACAAATAATTGTAGTTTTAGGTTGTTCTGAGAACTGGACTTCTAATAACTGGTCTTATCAAAGCACTACAAAAAACAACATAGAAAGGAGACACATTGGAAGTGCCTGGATGGTGCAGTCAGTTAAGTGTCTGACTCTTGGTTTCAGCTCAGGTCGTGATCTCAGGGTCATGGGATCAAGCCCTGGGTGGTGCTCCACACTCAGCTTGGAATCTGGAATCTGCTTGGGATTCTCTCTCCTTCTCCCTCTGCCCTCCCTCGACCCCTGTGTGCATGCTCTCTCTCTTCCTCAAGTACATAAATCTTAAAAAAGAAAGAAAAGAGACACATTCAAATTATTCTCCCCTCCCAATTTTACCCACTAGAATTCCTATATTACAAACCCTTCCTTTTGTAGCCTTATGATGGTTGCCCTATACAGCAGTGATTCAACGATAGCTAAGACCTGAAAGCAACTTGCTGCAACCCTCAATCCAGCTTCATGTCCTGAATTTCCTCTTCAGAATTTGGAACTCATAGGATTTACCCTGGCTTATATAGAGGTATACCTACTAGGGGAGGGGAATGTTTGGCACCAGGATGCGGGATTTTTGCAGCTACTTGTCTCTAATGAGTTAAACATCAGTCCACTAACTTTGGAAGCAGGAAATTTATCCAAAATATAAATGAAGAGAATCTTTACATGACCCAACTGTCAACCCTCAATTATAAAACAAATGAAAAACAAAACCAGTTCAATGGAAAAAGTATAGTAAACAAGAAGTGTACCATATATAGTGAAAACATCCTAGGCAATTAATTCTGAAGCAGGCTAATTCAGTCATGGAAGAAGACACAAATGTCTTTGCATTTCTCCTAAAAAATCATCTGACCTTAAAGTAAAGAAGAAATCAAGGCTAAGACTTGGAAAAATGAAGAAGACTGTTCTAGGTGTTGGTCGAGATCTACATTTAGTACATGTTTTCAGTGACGCTTAGATGATGGATTCTTGTGGCCATTGCTCAGCATTTATGTTTCTTATTATGGATCCTGATATTATTTCCCTTTTCCATCACAAAATGATAGATAGAATTCACTGTACAAACATGGCCAAAAACCAACACCTGAAAGCATACAGTGTGAGAACATAAAGAAAGAGAACCACTTCTGAAGCTGATAGTACAAGTAGGAAACAAGAGGTTGACACAGGGACTCTGACACACAGCATCCTTCAAGATCCCTCTCCTTAATGAATCCCTGCATTTCTGAAATGATACCCCTGTAATGAATTCTACAGCTTCACTCTACTCTTCTAATAGTGGATTTGATTATCCCTGTTCACTCCCAAGTCCTGGTTCCTACTCCTGTCCTCTTAGCTAAGAGATACACAGAAAGACAGTAACAGTCAACACTAGCAACTAACTTTTACTCAGGCCTTACTGCATGCACTGGGCTAAATGCTTTATGCACATCAACAAACCTATGAGGGAGCTACTGCGATCATCCTCAAGAGGAAGAACCTGAGAAGGATTTGAAGACTTGCCAGTGAGAGATAGAGTCAGGATTCTATGCTGCACTGTGTCCAGAGCCCACATCCTCCAACCCAGGAATGAAGGCACTGGTTCAACCAATTAAGGGGAGCCACTGCAAGTTCCCAAAGTTGGTAAAGGCATACTCACCTGCCCCATCAGGAGTGATGGTTCCCAGTTTCACAGCTAGAGGGTAGCCCATGTCTCTGTAATGCTCCAGTGCGTGGCCGTTGCCTCCAGAGCTGTCAAAGAACCATTTCCCGCACAGCACAGAGCCATCGGTCAGATTCAACCAGAGGTTTTCCCGCAGGTCACACCTGGCACACTTCCAACCACTGAAAAGTTATAGAAGAGCAGTTAGGATCGCTGGAACGTGAGGCACAGCTAGAAAATTAACATTCAAGAAAACAGAGTGTCTCCAGCTGCTGGGGGGCAGGGAGGGATCGAGGAGGGGGGGTAAGGGCGCGAGGAGGGGGTGTCACAGATAATGGTCAGCGGAACAACAGAAACCAGTGCTTCCTCCCCCCTCTTCCCCTTCAGAAGATTAATGTCACCCCTCCCAGAGCAGCAGGACCAGTCAGTACCCTGCCTGCCTCTGCTATGGTTCTTTTACTTTAGAAAACAGACACAGAACCTGAGGTTACGAGGGGAGGTCGTTTCCTTAAAATTCCTACGCGAAGGACAGTGGAGTTCATATAAGTCTAAAACATTAAGGATCCCATGTGCATAAACATGCAAAGTTCTAAAGATTTTATTTATTTGAGAGGGAGAGACAGAAATTAAACAAAATCCTACTATGCAGCAAATCTGAATTAAGCAGAATGTCAACTTTACTGAAGGTTAAATGTCAGGTTTGTGCCAAGTATCTTACAGAAGTTTGATCATCTAATTCTGTTAAACACCATTCAAAATCAGTATCCCCATCCCCACTGTCAAAGGGAGAAATTGAGAAATAGCCTGCCTTCCCCTAGAATAGGAATGCAGTATAGGCAGGTTTCAACAAGACCAGACACCTGCCTAATCCATCTGCTCTTTCCCTCAAGCACCTGCCTCTGTCAACACAACAGACCTAACAGGAGATGCTAATGTAGCCCAAAGAGCATTCCAGCCAAAAAGTTGACAACCAAAGACTGTTGGGTTCTCCTGGAAGCAGACTCTGAAACAAAGATCTGAATGTAAATGGCTTGTCTGGGAGGTGATCCTAGGAAGCACTGCAGAGAAATAAAACTGGAAAGGGCAAGAAGCCAGTCCAGGTATGTCAACAAACAGATGACCACCATGGGCAAGTGGGGCTCAGTCCAGGTGGGGAACTCCAGGAAACAGCCCTCTCGAAGGGTAAGGGTCCAGGGTGTGTATCCATCCACTCCACAGTCACTGGTTGAGGGCTGTTCCAGGAGGACAGAAGGGAGCATGAACTCTGTGGCATTTCTAACTGTCCCATGCACAGGCCTACCTGGCCTCATCAGGCAGAAAAAGCCCTCAAGCAAAGAGCTGCAGGTGCTAGCCACTGAGAGCTAGGGGTAGGGATGAGCTCAGGGGTCTGCACTGGCCAACTTCAGCCTCTACAAAGGTACAGATAATTTTAGAAAGAATTTTGAGCTTAGTTTTGATCAGAGGCATCCAGTAAAAATATATATAACTGCTAATTCAGAGAAGAGATAGAAAGGTAAATATTCCTTTGGCCAGTTTTTTTAAAGATTTTATTTATTTATTCATAAAGACACACAGAAAGAGAGAAAGAGGCAGAGACACAGGCAGAGGGAGAAGCAGGCTCCACGCAGAGCCCAACGTGGGACTCAATCCCGGGTCTCCAGGATCACACCCCGGGCTGCAGGCGGCGCCAAACCGCTGCGCCACCAGGGCTGCCCTCCTTTGGCCAGTTTGAAGGGGTAAAGTTCCATTTCACTATCTAACACTCACCTTGGAGGAATCCTGACTCCGTTGTCCAATTGGGTAAGGTTATTGGCGTATTTGGATACTGGCAATTCATTTTCCCATGTGTCTGGGTCCTGCTTTCTATATGGAGATTTTGAACTGAGAACCGCATCACAAGCAATTGTTACCTGTAAGACAAGCCCCAATGTCATACGTAAATCTGTTTGAGAGAATAGCAAGTTCTAGAAAACAAATGTAAACTTTATTAATAAATACAACCTAATCCAAGAAAATTCAGACAGCAGTTACCATAAGAGCAAGATCCTAGTTAGCTGATTCCAGCAATTTCTCCATGAATCTAGCTAGATTTTGTCCCTAACCTAGAGTGTGCAGTATTGACAATGATACAAGATAGCAAGGAACACAATCCAGTTTGTAAATCCAAGCACAGAAGTCAGATTTAACAATTTCTTAGCAAGCAGAGTTAAAAGTATACGGCAAACAATTTATAAGAGTGAAATTAGCTACAGGAATGCCTAGGATTAACCCAAGTGGTGTGTTTTCCTCCTAACAAATAAATACCCAGATATCCAATATCCTCAACTCATCACACAATGGCATGTGGTCAAAGGCATTTGAATGGAATGCAAACAGCATGGCTCCATTTCTTAATCTGGTGCAAATGTGACCCTGGATGGGGACATGTCTAGGTGTCTCTGTGCCAGATCAGTCTACATCATGAACAAATCTGTGATGTCCAGCTTGCGGCCAACTGACCACAGAGGAAGGGGGTGCAAATTCTCTGTTTTCTCCCAAACCTAATTAATCCGGGACATATGCCTACCACCACATTTGCTATTTGCTTAATGCTATAATAACTATTTCTGTCTTTAAAAACAGAGCCTGGTGTGAATGTAAAATGGCGCAGCCACTTTGGCAAACAGTTTGGCAGTTCCATATATGGTTAAACAGAGTCACCATACAGCCTAGCAATTAGACTCGTAGGTATATATCCCAGAAAAATAAAAATATGTGCCCCTGCAAAAACTTATACACATATGTTCACAGAAGCATATTTATAATAGCCAAAAAGCAGAAACAACCCAATTGGCCATTAATGACAAGTAGATAAATAAAATGTCATATGTCCACACAATGGAATGTTATTCAGTAGTAAAAAGAATGAAGTCCTGATACATGCTACAACATGAGTGAATCTTGAAAAGACATACTAATTTTTAAAAGCAGTCACCAAAAAAACTATGTATAATGTATTACTCCATTTGTATGAAATGTTCAGAATAGGCAAATCCATGGAGACAGAGTAAATTAGTGATTGCCAGGGGCTGGGAGGGATGACGGGTGGGGGGCTGATGAAAACATTCCACATGGAGACAGTAGCAATGGATGCCCAACTCCAAATATAACAAAAGCCACAAAATGGTTTTTAAAAGTTTTTACACCAACATGTCCCCACATTAGTAACATCTTGCACAATTAGCTGAACACTGTGCAGAGTATTTTCCCCTGGGTCGCCCTAAAACTCATCAAGAGACCATGAAGGAAGCTCCCTCAGCTGCTATTTCACTCCCACTCAACCCATGAGCAATTCCTCTAACTCCTACATCCAAAATCTATTTGGAATCTTCCTCTTCTCAACTTCACTCACACTCATCTTGGTCCCGGCCACTAAAACACCTCACCCAGACGGCCACACAGCAGCCTCCTCACCGGTTCCTCTCTCCCACTCCTGCCCCCTCCTCCACACAGCAGCCACACTGGTCTGCTGCGAATATCAGATTGTCTCCTGCAGCAGCCTGAAACTCTCCCAGGTACTCCCGACTGATGACACTGAGCAAGGCACAGTCAAGAAGAAAGAAGAGGTCTCTGCCCCCTGAAAGCTTATACTCCATTACATGTCAGGCATCCATAAGTATACTTAAACCTTTTAAAAGAGATATTCCCATTCATCTCTCACCACAAGCACTTGTACAGAATTACCCATTTCTTTCAATTATCAAAGTCAGGGGCACCTGGGTGGCTCAGTTAATCATCTGCCTTCGGTTCAGGTCATGATCCCAGTGTCCTGGGATCTGAGCTCTGCGCAGCAGAGAACCTGCTTCTCCCTCTTCCTCTGCCCCTCTCCCCTACTCCTGTTCTCACTCACTCTGCTGTCTCTCTCAAATAAATAAATCTTTTAAAAAAATTATCAAAACTCATCTCCCACTTCCTTCCAGGAATGCCCTAGAAACTAGTGTTGAGGTCACCACAAACCCCTTCCTGATCCTACAGGTTTGGGCTGCCTTAACACTTCCATGCTGCCTTAGCTCTTTTGGCTACACATCCTAATCTTTTTAATCTGTCCTGTTATTACAAGCTCCTTGTTGCTTCAATGACTATCTCAATCCATTCCCTGTCCTCCTCTGAATCCTTCTCCACAATGCACAATAATGCTGACCAAGCTTTGAACATAATATTCTCTCTTTTCTTTGAATATACTTGTTGGTGACACTCAACAAAACTTCCTCAAACTTCTGGGCCACTATAAAACACTAATCTAGTGTTTTCAGCGTATCACCTGAAATCATTTAGCAGCCCTTCATATGGACCATAGCTGAAGAGCAGGATCTATTACCCTATAATTATGCCATGAATTCTCTTTCCCCAGATTTGTTATCTAGAATGAAGGAAAAAACTTGGTAATAGTCCTGGCTCCATCCCAGGTCTCCTAGGCCTCAAATTCAGTAGTGTTCTGGAACTGACTCAAACTGGCTCACAGAACTGATTCTTAAATTTTAAGAAATTCTGCAAGATGGTTGTTAAATACACCCATTACTGAAAATTAAATTATAAAAACTTACAATCAAGTAAAATATATTTTTTAAAAGTAAAAATATTCAAAACTCTTCACTTTTCATTCTACACTCATACACTTTCTGTATGCTCTTAAGGTTATTTATATTTACATCATGTGACATGGAAACTCTATATAATGGTGTGCTACTGCACATTCTCTTTTCAACACTGCTTTCGGAGACATCACACTAATCTGAAATCAGCCAGGGTGCAAATATTACGCCATGGAAATCATCAAACACTACAGAGCAGGTTTTTTCCCCCAGGGAGCTCATTGCTAAATATTTACAAGCACACCACTGCTTGAGTTCCTGATGTCTAAAAAGAGGCACTGGATTTCAGGTTATCAGATCCCTACTGAGTTCCAAATGCTATTATCTCTGTGAATTCCATATCACTGAGAGGTGGTTTAGCTTCCTGGTACAATCCACGGAGTTCCTATCTGAAACAATTTTATCTGTGCTGAGAAGCTCAAAAGATGAAGGAAGAGTCATCTGGTTGGATAGTTTTCAGCTCAATAATTCTTGCTACTTAAAAGCTTAAAGAGAGTCTGCCTTCAGCTCAGCTCATGACCCCAGGGTCCTGGGATTGAGCCCCACATCGGGCTCCCTGCTCAGTGGGGAGTCTGCTTCTCCCTCTACCCCTGCTCATGCTCTCTCTCTCTCACTTGCCCATGCTCTGTCAAATAAATAAATAAATATCTTTAAAAGCTTAAAAACAGAATATCAAACACAAAAATGTACCAGAAGAATGAAAAGACAGGAACTAGCACCTATTATATAAATAAGTCCTATTATATAAATCAATCCTATTAGATACCATCAGATAAGACCAGGCTTTTCTTTCAATCTCTCCACCCCAACTTCCAAATAATTCTCCCTCTCCTGGGGATCCCTGGGTGGCGCAGCAGTTTGGCGCCTGCTTTTGGCCCGGGGCGCAATCCTGGAGACCCGGGATCGAATCCCACATCGGGCTCCCGGTGCATGGAGCCTGCTTCTCCCTCTGCCTGTGTCTCTGCCTCTCTCTCTCTCTCTCTCTGTCTATCATAAATAAATAAAAAATTTAAAAAAAAATGTTTAAAAAAAAATTCTCCCTCTCCTTTTTAAAAAATTTTCATATATTTCTTAATTCTAAAAGACTCTATTAAAAATTATAACATATATTGAGGGATTCAGATTTCTACGACACTTCACTTTAAGTAAAAGTATTCACACTTTGAATTATATTCTGAGTATGGGAATAATTAAAAAACACTTAAGGCCTCTTTCATGAACTCTTTCACATAAAGACTTTTTCCTTCCTAAGTGAGAGAAAAATCATTTCTCATGACATTTATTCACAATGTGCTTCTTTATTTCTGTTCTGACAGCAGATGAAAGAGCTATGTTAAACAGGGCAGGCAGTAAGAACTCTCAGGATCCTGGAGATACAAGCTTTAGTATATAATTTCAGGTAATGGGACAAGGTGAGACCATTTTGCCACTCATATATTTTATCCTTGGTAACAGCCACATGAGTCAACACAGGGAACTGGAGAAACGAGAGGTAATTTAATTCTCTATGCACTGCTAAACACTGTGCACTTAGCGCTAAAAAGGATATGTCACATATAATAATTAGAGGAAAGAGCTACAGTAGCTAAATACACAACATTTTCATTTCTATGGTCTTATATTTAGGTATAAAGTAGGTCAGGGGCAAAAGAGGTTGAATGGTAGAAACCTGGCCTCTAATGACATGGGAACCCCAAGCACAAACACGGCCCCCCCTCCTGGCAGAAGCAAGTGAGCAGGTGGCTGTAGATACAAAGTCACACAATGTCCTGAAGATTCCCAGCCCGAACACCTGGCTTTTGTGCTGGTGAAGTGCGAGAAGGGAAGGAAAGAACTAGCATGCCTGAACTCCACTGACCCTGACCCCCAGCCTCCAGTGGCCAGGCTCTGAGAAGTCTGAGTGTGCAGAGAGTGGAAAAGAGGAAAAAGGGAAGAGAACAAAAGAGAGAAGGATGGGGTGGGGAGATAATACGAGAAAGGAAGAATGAACACGAGGAATGGTTGGGTCCTCATCGGAGCTCCGCACCCCTTTACAGGATCAAAGTAAAACAGAAGCTGGCCTACTCACATGGCCACTGCCGCCCCCAGCTTTCTGTTGTTCAGAAAGGTGAAAGTTGCTCCATAAAAAAACAAGGGAAGAGAAGAGGAAAAAAGAAAAATTCACCACTAAATCTAAATGTTAAAACCTAGAAAGTAGTCTTAGTCTTCCTGAGGAACAAAACTTTCAAGGAGTCTCACGTTACCACGGAGCTCCCGTAGACTTGTGATTTGTAAACATTTGGTTATTTTTATAATCATGTTGCTGTTGTTTTGGCAGAGAAATCCTTATTTTTCCCAAATGAAATCTCACATGGAAGTCTAACATACAGAAGAGATAAAAATATAGCCACTCCTCTGATTAGAAGACACCCCTTTCAGGGCGCCTTGCTGGCTCAGTCAGTTAAGTGTCTGCCTTTGTTCGGGTCATGATCCAGGGTCCTGGGATTGAGGCCCATGTCGGGTTCCCTGCTCACCAGGGAGTCTGCTTCTCCCTCTCCCTCTACCACTCCTCCTGCTTGTGCTCTCTCTCTGTCAAATAAATAAAATAAAATCTTAAAAAAAAAAAAAAAAAAAAGGAAAAGGAAGACACCCCACCCCGTCCAACAGCCCCTGTACATCTCAGGGGCACAGTGTTAAAATCTAAGCAACAGATTGTGAATTGCAAGTGGCAAGAAGCCAGCCCACCATGAGAGAGGCCAACCCACCATGGGGGAGGCCAGCCCACCACGGGGATGTGGGGAAGGCCAGCCCAATAGGGAGCGACCAGCCCAATGTTTATATGCTTACAGGCCCACACAGCAATGGAAATCACAGGCAGCAGAGAGTATCGGGCCCAACACTACTAACACCTCACCCTGAAAGACTCTTTCACAGAGAAGAAGCAATCTGCTCATGTTCATGCTCATTCTTCTCCTCTTCTCTCATTCAACCTGCTTTCCCCACCCCCGAGTACACACACACCGCACACACACACACACCTGACACAGAGAGTCACGCGCATCTAGCTAGCAGCCGTGCACACTCACTGACCAGGGCTGGTAACTCCTCAATATTTGGTAGTGCTATTTCATAGTGGTCTGGGAATATAACAAGTTTGGCTTCGTCTTCATATTCATAATCGTCGCTATTTAAATCGTCATCAGTATCTAGATCTGAGGAAAAAACAAAAACAAAGAACAAGAAGTGAAGACAGAACATTCTCCACTGAGGCAGCACTCACTGGGAAAGCCAGAAATCCACAGGACTGACAAACCAAGAGCATGACATTTACGATTCCCTCCTCTGATGACCATCCGTCTGCCCCAAAACAGGAGTAAAGGGCCTACCATCTTTCCTAAGTTACAAACACTTATTAATAAGTGACGGATGAATAAAGACAGTCCTACCATACAGCTTTATGATTAAAATAGATACGGGTGGGACACCTGGATGGCTCAGCGATTAAGCGTCTGCCTTCAGCCCAGGACGTGATCCTGGAGACCCGGGATCGAGTCCCACATCAGGCTCCCTGCACGGAGCCTGCTTCTCCCTCTGCTTCTGCCTGTGTCTCTGCCTCTCTGTGTGTGTCTCTCCTGAATAAATAAATAAATAAAATCTAAAAAATAAAAAAATAAAAGGATGAGAAATATTTTTAAAAATAAATAAAATAGATACAGGTGCTAGATATTCAATTCTTAAATATTTTTAAAGGAGTAAAATCGTTAATTATGACTTGTTGGGTACCTGGCTCCTGATTGCGTAAGAATGGATTGGAATGTTCTTCACAACACTGTCATATGGAAGAAAGTAAAGGGTTTTCCGAATAGATAAACCAAGGTTCAAATTCCAGTTCCAAAATTTAACGTAACTTTGAGCAAGTTACAAAGTCTCTAATTCTTAGTTTCCTCATTTGTGAAATGGAGAAAACAGATCTTATCTCACAAAGCTTATACGAAAAATAAAATAAGAAATTATAGACAAGAGACCTGGCACATAATAGGTAGTCAATAAATGATAGCTATTATTTAAAAATAAAATTACAATTTCCCTCTCTCTGTCTCTCCCTCTCTCCTCTACCCCTTCTAGGAATTATTAAGATATTGCATCACAAACCAGAGGGGAAAACCCCATAATATAAGCAGTCCTGTTGTCCACAGGATGTACAGAATTTTTAGTAAGAAACTTGGGCTCCTCTAGCCTATTATGTATCAAGTCATCACCTGTTTGCTTGGCTAACCTCTGGTGAAGGTTTAGTGAAGGCTCAAGGAAATGTCTTGTCACAATATTCACATGGACACTTCAGCCCTACATTTGCATGGATGCCAGGATCCCAGATCAGGTTTGTCTATTTAGATGTTTGAAACTATGGTGACAGGAGCTATTGAGCCATATTCCACTCACATCACACATAAACAGGTACACAAACATGAGCCTGTAGACAGAAAAAAAGTGACTTTCGTAAATGAAGCAAACACCTGAGAACCAAAGGATCTAGGTTCTCTTAATCACCTGGTTGTTTGCCTCTAATCAAAAAGCATATCTTTTTGTGTACAGCTCTGCTCCTTAATTCTCAAAAGGAGGCAGTCTTAAGTGGAAAATGAGATACAGGGAAAACACGATCTTGACAATTTAATAAAAGATTCCAAACAGTAAGGGTCAGAAATGCCAAAATGAAGAAATTGCCAATGTTATTAGGTAGCCATAGAGGTCAGTTTGACAAAAAAGCAATGTTAAAAATGCTTCTAAGAGTTTAGGGAGTTGTTAAAGGTGTTATTTGCTAGATGGGATGCTGCCCAATTCATGAATCATGTAATAAAAGCAACTAGATCTTCAAATTTTTTAAAAAGTAACAAAAGGCATTTATTTGAAGGAAATGATTCAAATAAATACATTGTATATGTTCAAAATGTGAATGCCCCAATATCTATAATAATAAAAATTAGGACCTAACTGTTCAATGAGAATGGTGTTCAACCCAATAATATTATTTAAATGATATTTATTTAGGCTATGTAGAAACAGGGAAATATTTATGCTATGTCAATGCTGAAAATACATAATCCATCTCCACTGTAAAAACGACTTTGTAAAAGTTTTATGCTCATAGACAAGAAACAGAAGGAAATCTGAACAAATGAAAACAGTGAGTGGGTGAGCTTTTTTCTATTCTTAAATCTTTATTACATCTTTTATAACAATTTTAAGGAACCAAAGTACAACTCTTTTGTTTTTATATATAGATTTGGCTCATATAACGTTATTACCTAAGCGTCTCTTGTCCACAGAAAACACATTCACTTAATACTAAGTCAGATCTTACCTGGCCAAACACAATGATAAACTAAGTCTAAAAAAATCCTGCTCTAACTAACTGTCATTTACTAACTATGTAATCCTGGGCAAGTTCTTTCCAAGTTCACTTTCCTCAGGAGTAAACCATGAATAATGTTATTTACCCCCACAAGATTATTGAGAGGATTAAACAAGGTAAGGTTTTAAGGCATCTAGGATAGGACCTGGCAGGTCTTAGGGGCTGCACAGATAGCAACCCCCATCATCACCATCACCACTTTCTCTACACACCTGACAACCAACCAAATCGAAAGTGCTTTCCCCTCCCTGTGGCTCATCCCAAAGACGAAGACCATGATATCACGTGGAGATCCTCCTCTGTGAACATATGAATTTCAGAGGCTTCTAGAGAGGAAACTGTCAGAGCAGGGAATGGGTCTTATTCACCTTGGATATGTCCAGCCCCTGCACAGTACCCAGCACACACCACGCACTCAGTAAATGTCTGTGAAAGATTTCAGGAAGTTAAAAACCCCAATATGCTAAGGACAACAGCAAAGCAGGAGCACCACAAGGATACCTGTGGGTTTGGGGTTTTTTAAATTGGTTAACAGATATGTGTTTAAAAATAAGCAAAGTACTGTCATGCAAAAAAAGCTGAACTTTATTGGGCTTCTTTACACTTCGTCTATTGTCATTTTTATTTTTATTTTTAATTCGATGGGATATAAGGGGACCATGATCTTTCCCAAACATCTTTATCCAAATTAAGGAAAAATCAGCAGAAGTAACCTACACCCTAGTTTTAAAGGACAAATTTAGGGTTTCTCCTATATGACCTCACAATCCTAGGTAAAAATCTACAAGTTCCAAATTTCCCTAGAGTCTTACCACCCCAAAAATATCTAGTTGAGGAACCTGCAGAGAAATTATGCCCTACGGACCAGTAGGTCTAGGATCTCCAACCAATCCAGCAGCTACTTTCCACTATGGCTATTAACTGGCAATACCTGAATGGACTCTTTTTCTATATTAAAAAAAAGGTTTTAAAATATCTCTTCCCAATTCTACTTCAATGGTCCTCTCAGATCCCTGGGAGAAGTGGCTGGGACCACAGCCATTTCCGAGAAGTGACTTACCTAAGCAGCACTATGGAAGAAAAAGACCCCTAAATCAAACCAGGACTCTGACACCCAGCTCAGAGGTGTCCCGGCCTGACCAGACTGACTAATCTGTGGGCTAGAGGTGAGAGGTCTCACTGATCCAGTGCTGCAAAATCTGACCAACCATTCACCATCACAAGAAGGTATGGGGGAAACCTTGAACGCAGACCCTGTTCTGGGGCCTACTTCAGAAGGAAGTGGCAAAATGGAGTTTACTAGAACCTTTTGGCCATTATAGATAACAGCTGGATTATCTGAGGGAGTTCCCTAATAGGCCCATTCCTAGAAATTTCTACAAATGTTCTGTTTTAAACCCGTTTCTCATCAAGTATGAATATGAGGTCTAAAACCAAAAAAGTGGAAAGTTAAGCTCTCTGAGGTTTGGTGGTGGTTTTTTGACGTCTCAGACTTCAGACACAAAGAACTTGACTCCTTTACTCCTATTCTGAAAGCTGATGGGAAGGAGGAGAAATCAATAAAAATGTGAATATTTAAAATTGTTTGAATGACATACCAAAGATACGTACTAAATACATTAGCAGTTATTTACACATCTATATGCATTTGTAGCTTGACTATAAAAAATATGTAAGATTAGGCCGGAACTACATCATGAGTCCTGGGGTATTTTTTGAAGATCCTGGACTCCCTTATATCCCCCCTTCTCTCCTTCTATCTCATCAAATGGTAAGTTTGTATCAGCTGAGTCCAAAAATTCACAGTCTCCCCTATTGTTATAAGTTATCTTTTAAAAGACAATCTAACAGTGTCCCTCTCTAGCTTAAAAACATTGACACAGAGCTACCTAATTTCTCCGTACACAGAGGCCCTAAGCCAAAAGAAATCCCCTATAGCTCCATTTATTTAGTAGTTGGGTCCAAACAACTTAAAAAGTATTTATGTTCTAAAGACTTAGTAACTGGGCAGCCCCAGTGTCACAGCGGTTTAGCGCCGCCTGCAGCCTAGGGCGTGATCCTGGAGACCCTGGATCAAGTCCCACGTCGGGCTCTCTGCATGGTGCCTGCTTCTCCCTCTGCCTATGTCTCTGCCTCTCTCTCTCTCTCTCTCTCTCTGTGTCTCTATGAATAAATAAATAAATAATCTTTAAAAAAATAAAGATTTAGTAACCATCCGAGAAAATAATATACATAAATGGAAAGACAGAAATGTTCTATTTCACTCTGAAATAACCACAGTCCCTTGTTAATGGGATATGTACCCTTGTTGGACACTGCGCAACTTCTCTTTGAATCACATGGAACACTGCCACCCTCATTTCCTGTCCCACATTTACTTTCACATGGTACTTGCCTTTTATCATAGAAACCACAAAAAAAAAAAAAAAAAAAAAAAAAGTTGCACAAAGAGGTGAAGTCGGGATCCCTGGGTGGCGCAGCGGTTTAGCGCCTGCCTTTGGCCCAGGGTGCGATCCTGGAGACCCGGGATCGAATCCCATGTCAGGCTCCCGGTGCATGGAGCCTGCTTCTCCCTCTGCCTGTGTCTCTGCCTCTCTCTCTCTCTCTCTGTGACTATCATAAATAAATAAAAAAAACAAACAAAAAAAAAAAAAACAAAGAGGTGAAGTCACTGAAAGGAATATAGGATACTTCGATAGTAAAACTATACCAGTTAAATAGTTCATGCAATGTTCAAGCATCACTGCTGTTCCCTTGAAGTGTTAAAATATCTGTGGTGCACCTGTGAGTTCACTGTGGCACTCCACTGTGCCTCAGAGCACAGTTTGGAATCTAAGTGTTAATGGTCCCCAACTGCCTACAGTAAAAAAGTCTAAAAGCATGATATATATCTATACTAAGAATATATAAGATATATAAGAATGTGCAAATAGAAGATACTATTTGTCCCTAGGGAGAATAACCAAGTAAGCTAGGAGGCAGAGAAGCAAGAAAGACTTACTGTTCATTATCGAGCCCTTTATAACTTTTCAATTTCAAGCTTTATCCAAAAAAACATTGTTCTAAAAATGTTTTTAAATCCTAAATATAAAAAGCCTAAAACTTAGTGGTTCAAAAATTAATAATTGTTATTGTTGATTTAAACACACACACACACACACACCAGCAAAAACTAGAGCTGAGTGAAGGATCCTTAACTGTGACTTCCCCTGAATGGACAACAAGGTAATTGGGACGAGTGACTTCAATGCTAAGGGGCAAGATGGTGCTCAGGAGACTTGGATAAGCCATTTTGCACCAGCTAATGGTCCCAGTTTCTCTTATAAAATCAACACTGGAGGCCATAATGGAATGATTCAATGAGTTCAATGTCACTGTTGAGCCAGTGAAAAAGGAACTGGTCACAAAGTCATGAAGCAACTGGGGAAAAAGAAGATTCTGTCCAGGAGAAATCATTAATCAGCTGCATCTACTTTGTGAGGAGAACTGGGGCATCATGAGGACATTTCAATAGCGTGAAGAAGTGCTTTCTAGTCAAAGAAACAAAAAGACTGCAAGAGAGTTCCGAGTTGTCTTCCTCTCCCAGAAGAGACAACCCCAATGTCCCTCTTGGGAAGAAGTGTGTGCAGAGGCAACTAGCTCCCATTCTCCCCTTCTTCCTCAAACAGACTCTATGAAACCAGTTAATAAACTTTATGTACTTTATGTACAGCACATGGTATGGCCACATGATCAAGTTCTGACAGGGGAGATGTAACCTAAATTGCTGCTTAGAGATCTCTGAGAAGGCCGCTAAATAAGGAAGCTGATGACTCACAGGGAGACTACATTTTTTTTCCCTTCCCCCTTCATCTTTCCTGCTTTCTGGAATGAGGATGTAATGGCAGGTATTCCAGAAGCCATTATGGACCATGAAATGACCATGGGATTAGAATCATAAGGCAGGATGGAGGGTGAAGCAGAAATACAGGAAGAGTCTAGATCCTGATGAACATGAGGCCATCACATAAGCCTGAATTTGCTGCTTCCCAATATCCTCTACATGAGAGAGAAATAATACCTTATTTAAGGTCACCAATATTTTAAATTTTCTGTTATATAAACCAGATTGAAGCCTATATGGTCTTTTACTTGAAATTAATGCACAGGCCACGTCAGCTTGAAGACCGCTATGATCAGTATGACAAGAGAAAAGTGACTGCTGTCAGGGACATGACACATCATATCAAGGGAGCTGTAAATCTGGGCTTGCAAAACCAAATTCTTATGGGGAGGAGGTAGGCAACATAAATTTGTGAAGCATCTGGGTAACAAACAATAGAGAGAAACAGGGCCTGGGGCAAGCACCAAAGTGCCAATGGAGTTTAAACTTAAATTTTTTAAAAGACTGGTGGAGACCAGATAGAATATATTTGCTGGACTGTGAGTTTTAGGTATATTCTGTGGTTTTCTAAGATATGGAACTTTGAATGAGCCCATTCTACAGCAGCCTGTAGAAATGGACCTGCTGAAATGAAACAGTAGGTTAACATTCCCAAGAAGAAATGGACGAGGTATGAATCACAAAACTTCAGTGCTTACTTTTGGATTAATTCTTAAAATAGTTACCTTATCATATCCTCTACCACTGAAATGATTACTAGAGAAATCAAACTGCAAAGTCTCTCAAGCACAAGACACAAAGGTAAGGGATATAGGAGGTCAGCTGACTTCTCTATTCAACCAAAGAAAATAATGAAAAATAATACCAGTAATTCAAAATGTTTAATTATTCCCACCTTCAAAAATGCCATGTTGATGTCATTTAGTTCAGAAGGCATATCATCTCTTAGCAGAAAGTAGCCCAAGGCTAAGAACCAAAGCAGCAGGGGCACCTAGGTGGCTCAGCGGTTGAGCACCTGCCTTCCACTCAGGGCGTGATCCCAGGATTCCAGGATCGAGTCCCACATTGGGCTCCCTGTGGGAGCCTACTTCTCCCTCTACCTATGTCTCTGCCTCTCTCTCTGTGTCTCTCATAATAAGTAAAATCTTTAAAAAAAAAAAAAACAAACAGCAGAATATACCGAATCATTTTAGCTTTGGGGCCCTTTCTGAGATGGTTTGGGTTTAGTTGGTTGATTTGAGTTGTGATTCAAAGACCTCAGAGAGGTGGCAAAAACTGGCCAAGGTGGAAAAACCAACTATGGATAAGCCTCATAAAGAAAACCACAATTGTGAGCAGCCCGGGTAGCTCAGCGGTTTAGCACCGCCTTCAATCCAGGGCGTGATCCTGGAGACCCAGGATCAAGTCCTGGGTCAGGCTCTTTGCATGGAGTCTGCTTCTCTCTCTGTCTCTCATAAATAAATAAATAAATAAATAAATAAATAAATAAATAAATAAATAAATATCTAAAAAGAAAAAGAAAACCACAATTGAAAAGCAGGACAAAGGACAGCAAGCACGAGGCCTGTGTAGAATAATGGAGAATCAGAACAGGAAGGACACTCAGCTTCATGACTGTTTCCAATGCCTTTACTTTTCAAATAATTAATGTCTTTTCATTACAACAGTAACAACGTTTGTTATAGAAAACATGGAAACACATAAAGCAAAAAGAAGAAAATAAAAATCACCTCAATCCCACCACTAGGAAAGAGCTACTATTAACAATCTGGAATATATTTTGCCAGTGTCTTTGGAAGTCTCAGTTATATATGTATACGTGTGTGTATATACCCACCCATGTATATACACACATACATACGTATACGTACATACACACATGTGTATTATGTGTACAGATTTTTTTACCAAAATGAAAACATAACATGTAAATGATTTTGAAATTTCTTTCAAACAATAATCCTAGGCATTTAGGGATATAATCTTGCTTGGTCAAAAATTATCAAGCCACTTTATCTCCTAGCAAAAGCCTATCAGAAGCTTAATATGAAAAATGAGCATGATTACATGATACAGAAACTGGTACTCATTTGCATGAACAAAACTGGCTCTTCTGAATGAGGGAGAAGAAAATTACTGCTAGGCACACACCAAAGTAATCATTGCTACAGTCAAGATCCACTGACAGATGATACAATTAGTGTATAAAACTTCGAGAAGAAATAAGATATTAGCATAGTCTCAAAGTATTACTCGC
Organism: Canis aureus; assembly: GCF_053574225.1. NCBI lineage: Eukaryota > Metazoa > Chordata > Mammalia > Carnivora > Canidae > Canis > Canis aureus. Next base: position 17,680,382 of record NC_135641.1, on the reverse strand, counting down.
AAAGTATTTATTATACCATATCTTCACCAGCAGACACCAGTAGACACCACCTTAACAAGAGATCAAGATTATAGCACCAATATGAAGACATCTCAGTGTCACATGCCCTCCAGTATCATGCACTGAGGAGAGCACATCACCTCTATGGTGTTCTTGCCAAAAATGCATTATCTCAGACTTAGAAGGAAACATCAGACAAATCTGAATTGAGGAACATTCTACAGAATAACCAGCCAGTACTCTTCAAAAGTGTCACAATTAAAGACCAAAAAAAAAGCCTGAGGAACCATCAAAGATTAGACAGGATTAAGAAAACGTGACAACTAAATACAACATGGGATCCTAAAAAAAGGACATTAGTGGGAAAAAAATGGCAAACTCTGAACGAAGTCTGTAGTTGGGCTAATATTTAAGAAAGAAAAAATGTCTCTACTTTCAAGTCAGTGAAAAAAGAACCAAAACAATCATAATTACTCTCCAGTCACTGTAAGTATAATTGCTGCAAAACACTAAACCCAACTCTAAGGTGCCAGAAGCATCCTTCTCCACTAGGTAAACACAAAATGGAGGAAGATCATCACAAGCTAAATGGGTTCCTCTTAAAATTATATTGTACAATAAATATAACTGATTATCCCAAATCAAGCATGCACATGCACACACACACAGACTATCTGGGCACACCATTAATAACTATTTACATTACCTAAAAAAATCTTGGAATTCCTCCTTTTTGGCAAAGCTCCACCAGATGCCCCTCTTACCTTCTGAAAAGAAAACAAGAGATTGTTAAAATGCAGCTTACAGAATGGACGATGGGGGAGGGGGGAGACTACATATTGGTTCTTACAAAAGGCCAAGAGAAAATTCTCAACCTTGATGAGAGATTCTAGGATAAACCAGAACTTGACCAGGTCACTGGAGGTAGGCGAAGAGCAATGCTATTGTCCTACCTGACTATTCTCACCAAATTATCAAGACAGCCCTTCTAGAAAGGGAAGTGGAACCAGGGATTAAGATGAACTTGCCATTTCATCTTCAAATTGGTACATGTTGCCAAGAGGCTGGAGCCCATGCCCAATGCTGGGACTACTCTGGAGAGATGATGGTAGCTCCCACTCCCAGAGTGAAGGCTCTTAACTCTCTTATTCCCCTGCCCCCACCCCCACCTCCACCACGTGGGTCCCTGTGCTTGGTCCTGGGTATGCACAATTACTGTTGAAAGAGCTAATAAATACTGATAAGCAGCACCTGATATTCTGGTTATATTAACCTCCCTGAACATTCTTGGAGCACTAACTAATCCGAGGTTTCATGCATTTTCTCCCTCTGGTGGAAGTCCCCAGCAGCAACAAAATAAGTGCCCACCAAGTGGTTAAGCAAAAGAAGTCCTTTGTTCATTACCCTCTGACACACAAAAAATTTTACTCTCAAATAGGATTATAAAAATTTGGGGGGGCAGCTCGGTAGCTCAGTGTTTGAGCATTTGCCTTTGGCTAGGGGCATCATTCTGGGGTCCTGGGATCGAGTCCCGTATTAGGATCCCCGCAGGCAGGCTGCTTCTCCCTCTGTCTGTGTCTCTGTCTCTCTCTCTGTGTCTCTCAGAGACACTCTCATTTATTTTATGAATAAATAAATCAAATCTTAAAAAAAATTTCTTTTTAGGGCAGCCCAGGTGTCTCAGCAGTTTAGCACCGCCTCCAGCCCAGGGCGTGATCCTGGAGACCTGGGATCGAGTCCCACATCGGGCTCCCTACATGGAGCCTGCTCCTCCCTCTACCTGTGTCTCTGCCTCTCCCCTCCTCCTCCTCTCTGTGTCTCTCATGAATAAATAAATAAATTTTTTTTTTAATTTTTTTGTTCTGGGTGCCTGGGTGGCTCAGTTAGTTGGGCATTTGCCTTTGACTCAGGTCATGAGCCCAAGGTCCTGGGATGGAGCTCCACATTGAACTCCTTGGTAGTCTGCTTCTCCCTCTCCCTCTGGCCCTCCCCCACCCCTGCTAATGCTTTCTCTCTCAAATAAATAAATAAAATCTTTTTTAAAAAATTTTTGTTTCAAATGGCCAAAATCTTATTTCCACAGTTTGTTCTCTCAGTTATCAAGAAAGAGCACATTTCCAGTACATGACGGTGTGAGGGTCAAAGCCCAGCATCTTTTCAAGTGGTCACATGTTATGGCAGCATCAAGGCCTTGTTGCTGCTTTAGTTTGTTTCCTTATCAGTCTTGAGTCGTCTTTGCCACATTTTACTATTTGGCATTGAATGCTGACTCATCTTTGTGATTCTCACATTAAGTTTTTACAGCTTCTACTATAAGTTTATAGTTCACATTTTAGGGATGTGAAAATGATTGAACACTCTAGCTCAGAAACCTGCCTCTCCAAATACTCATGCCAAATTCATGTCACCTCTCTTGGAATCCCCCTCCTCCAAGGTCTCTGGGCTGCTATTCCTCTCCCCAACACATGCCTGCCTTAAAAACGGGATGAAATAAAACCTGTACCAAAGGCACATTTAGCAGTCCTGAAGGCCACCTGCAATCTCTCTACTGAAGTTGATGGCATGCTTCTAATTGTTCCATGCTTCTAATTGTTCCACTGTCTCCTCCATTCCTGCAGGATGGTGGAGGGAGCAAGAAGGAGAGGGGCTGCATGAAGACATGCTAGAACACGAGGCTCGGGATCCCTGGGTGGCGCAGCGGTTTGGCGCCTGCCTTTGGCCCAGGGCACGATCCTGGAGACCCGGGATCGAATCCCACATTGGGCTCCCGGTGCATGGAGCCTGCTTCTCCCTCTGCCTGTGTCTCTGCCTCTCTCTCTCTGTGTGACTATCATAAATAAATAAAAATTTAAAAAAAAAAAAAGAACATGAGGCTCTCCCGGACTTTGCCATTCACACCTTAGACTTGGATTAGATTCACTACCTTTCAGGAAAAACAAAAACAAATAAACCCACTAGGTCTTCCTTCCAAAGACCATTGCCTCTGAGCCTGCTCAGTTTCCATTAGAAATCAACAGGGTTTGAGAAACAGGAACCCCTTAGTTAGCAAACATGACTGTGCCCATGGGTCAGGCCCTGGGCTGGCAAAGAGGCAGCAAAATGAATGAAGACATGCTTCATCCCTTGAGGAGCCCACCTGCAAAGTAGAAGAGCATATGCAGACAAAGAGTACAATAGATTCTGATGAGTATTAAGAAATAATGTGGGATCCCTAGGTGGCGCAGCGGTTTGGCGCCTGCCTTTGGCCTAGGGCGCGATCCTGGAGACCCAGGATCGAATCCCACATCGGGGTCCTGGTGCATGGAGCCTGCTTCTCCCTCTGCCTGTGTCTCTGCATCTCTCTCTCTCTCTCTCTGTGACTATCATAAGTAAATAAAAATTAAAAAAAAAAAAAAGAAATAATGTGGAAAAGGTTGAATCAGAAGGAGGAAATGACAGTTCTGGGAGGTTGTGGGAAGCACTGGTCAGGTAAGAAGAGCAGCAGGTCTGGCATTTAACAACTGTTCAGCAAATATTTGTTCAATGGATGGATGAAGGAAGATGGGTGGATGGATGGGGATGGATGATGGATAGATGGATATACAGATGATGGACAGACAGATGGATATGCTGACTACATGGAATACAATAGGTATGAGAGGAATGAGGCATCCCAGAGAGAGAAAACAAACAGCATGGACAACGGTATGAAATCATAATGTATTTCAGGAAGAAGTGGTTTGATATGTCTAGAGCACAAAGCTGGTGGAGTAAAAGTAGAGTCAAAAAGGCTAGAGGGGGGGCAGCCCCGGTGGCTCAGTGGTTTAGCGCCGCCTTCAGCCCAGGGCGTGATCCTAGAGACGGGGGATCGAGTCCCACGTCAGGCTCCCTGCATGGAGCCTGCTTCTCCCTCTGCCTGTGTCTCTGCCTCTCTCTCTCTCTCTGTCTCTCATGAATAAATAAAATCTTAAAAAAAAAAAAAAAAAAAAAGGCTGGGTGCGGGGAAGGCTAGAGGGGCCAGATTACGAAAGGCCTTGTAATCACATGCAAAAAAATCTTGGACTTGCTCCTGCAACAAAGGAAGATACCAGAGATTTAAGACTCAGAGTCCCAGAGATCCACAGATACATGCATTTGAAAATGTCACTCTGGGTGCAGCATGCACACTGGGGGATGGAAGGCAACAAGTTCGGAAGAGAGGAGATTAGTCCAGAAGCTAAAGCATTAGTTCTTTTAAGGGATAATGAGCCCTCAGACAAAAACAGCAGAATAGAGAGGACAGGATGGACTTCAGAGCCATCTGAGAGGTCCAGATAACTAGCCATGGAATGAAAGCAGAATCCAAAAGCTTTCCAGGTCTCTAGAATTCAAGACAAAGGATAACTCTAAGAAAGAGGATTATTCACTGAGTCTGGGCACAATGAGCTTGAGGGACTGTGAGGTATTCAAGTAGAAAAAGCCAGGTTAGAGTCAGATGGTCAGATCTTTGGCTCTGGAGAGACACTGATTAGGAAGTCAGTTCAGAGACAATGGTTAAACAAGGAAGCAGACAACACCTATGATGAAAAGCAGCTTCTGGAGAAAGATGATCAAAGGGCACCCGAAGAAGTACGGATATTTAAGGAGTAAGTGAATGAAGAGATGCTAGTGAGACAAAGTCACAAAAGGCAGCCTGAAAAACAGGAGGAAGGCAGGAGAATGGTGCCAAAGAAAGCAGGAGAGGAACAGAGTCAAGAGGAAAATAAGTTCAAATATTCAAAAAAGCCAAGTAAAATCAGGGCTGAAACATATCCACCAAGTGTGACAATTCAGCAGTCACTGCATCCCTGGCAGTTTTAGTGGATTAGCGGGAAGACTGACCCAATGGCAATGCTGAACTTCCAGCGAGGTATATTAGAGACAATGAGAACAGGAAAACACGTTTATTAAGGGATGGGATGACCAAAGGAGGACACAAATCACAGGGATAGTCTTGTGGTATGTTTTCTTTTAAGGTGGGAGGAAACAGCCAAAAGAGGGAGATGTTGAAGAAAAGGGAGTTAAGGAAAAAGCAAGTTTCCAAGGAGGAAACGGAGCTGTGAGGACAGAAAGAATATAGCTTTCTGCTGGGATGTGGAAACCAGATGCAATGCCTCCCAGGAGGCAAGACAGGAGGTCAGGAAGATGCTGTCCAAGGTTCCTGTTTTCTCAAGTAAAAGTACAGTCAAATCATTTTCTGAGGATGATGAGGGAGGCCTTGGTAGCACTCTGAGGGCTGCATCCAGAGTCTGGAGTGGGAGAAGCTTCAGGCTCCAGTGAGTGGGCCTAGCAGAAGGGGGAAGGCCAGGAGTTTGACATGGTTCCAGACCACAGTGGTGTGAAGTTGCTCGCCAAGAGCACTCGGAAGCCAGGATGACGCTGAAGGAATAACTAGCTGGAGCTCTGGGAACAGTTAAGGAGGCAAGACGAGGGGATAAGGGTCCCATGAGGGCACTGGTGGCAAGACAATGTTTCAAGTCCTGAGAAGCAGTCTCAACAAACAGGGGAAGTGGCCACCCACAAATTGCAAGGAGGGAGAACAGCAGAATAAAATCAGAATAAATGAGAGCTAAACTGAGAGAAAGTTGTGGTCAGAGAGTGAAATATTTAACTGAAAAGCTCAGATCAGAGCTAACCACACAAGAGTATCAGCATTCTGCGATTTTACCACAATCTTTGTGAGCAAGTTATCTCAAGCCGCTTAGCCTTGGTTTCATTTCCTACTCCCAACACTATCCTAAAACTTCATCATTTTACACTAAGACATATGTCTTGACAGAGTGGACCTCACAAGAATTGCTAGGTCCCACATAACAGTAGCAGTGAATGTAAATCATGTACTATCAAGCCAACATTAGATTATTTTAAAGCTAATCGTTGAGTTGATGGTTTATCTGACCTCCTGGCCTTTCTTCCTCCTCTTCCTCCTACTCTGCCCACTGTGCAATTGGGAATCTCTCCTTTGTCTGGAACTTAAACAGAGAACATATTAGGTAGGCTAGGCAAACGATCAGATGAACTCCAAATCAGCATTGACTATTTAGAAGTTCCAACACAGTCTAAAAACTTTTAGGAGTGAAGTGTAAGCTGAATAGTATTGCTAAGTAAAAAAATCAATATTTTAAAATTAATAACATCCCCAAACATCAATAACCAATTAGAATACATGAAGAAGTAAAAGCAGTAACAATAGTTACAAAAATTACAAAGTACCTAAAAAAATTTTACAAAATACAAGCTCTTTTATTGACAATTATAAAATAGTATTGAAGGAGACAAAAGAGAACTGAATAAATAGAGAGGTATATTATTTTGAATACTCATTCAATAAATATTTATGAAGCACATACTATGTGCTTGGACTATCAAGTGCTGAGGACACAGAACTAAAAGAAGACAGGGACAGATAAAAGTCCCTGCCTTCATGAAGCTTACTCGATGCTGTGGATTATAGACTAATCTCCAAATTCAATGTGATTGTGATCAAAATCTCAACAGGATTTTTTAAACTAGGTGAACCGACTCTAAAATCTACATAGAAAAAGGAATATCTAAATCCAGGGAAGTTCTGGAAAAAGTGCTTGCACTACCAGATATCAAGGCTTGCTGCACCAATGCAGACACAGAAAAATAAGATCAACAGAAAAGAATTGAGAGCCCCAAAATACACCCGAGTATGAATGACAGGTTAAACTATGACAAAAAGATAGTACTATAAATCATTGAGAAAGACTGCACTACTCTAGGAATAGCAGAACAACTGCTTACCAGTAAGGGAAATTTTAAAATATAGATTTCCATTCTTCATACAAATACAAGAATAAATTATAAATGGATTAAAGTCCAAAAATGTTAAAACACACATATACTCATGCAAACACACATGCACTTCAAAAACAAAAGTATTAAAAGAAATATCATTATGACCTTGAATTGGGAAACAATTTCTTAGATGAGATACAAAAGGCATAATTCATAAAAGTTTAATTAATCTAACATCAGATTCAAAACTTCTGTACACAATAATTCATAAATGAAGCAAAAAGTCAAGCCACAGACTTTAAGAAAATAGGAAAATCAGAGAAGAGAAAACTAGGATGGCCAATAGACATATATGAAGATGTTTAACCCTTGCAGAAGGAAATGCCAATTATTTTAGATGCCGCTCCACAACCATTTGATTAGGAAAAATAAAAAATCTGACCAAATGTTGGTGAGGATGTGGGAAAACAGGAATCTGTAATCAATGCAGATAGGAGTATAAATTGATGCCACCACACTGGGGGAGAATTTGGCAATACCTAGCCAAAATGAAGATAAGTATTCCCACAAGCAAGCAAAAAAAAAAAAAAAAAAATCAGAATGTTCATCAATAGGACAAGAGAATTAACAAATGACAAGGTACTCATTAGAAGGAATGACAAATAATAAAATGAATTAAGTACATTGAAATGCATTGCAACATGAACAGATTTCAAGAACAATATGAAAAGGGGAAGCTCTACACAGAATTACACGTAACAGTAAGATAGTATTTATCTATATCTTTAAAACACATAAAGTCCTTCTACATATCATGACTATCCACAAATATTTTTACATAAATAAAATATAATGACTACATAGGAATAAGAATAAATTCGCAGCCATGGTTACTACTGAGGAGGGAAACAAAAGGGACTTGAGCTCTCAGGAGAGGTCTTTCTCTTGCTCAAAAAAAAAAAATCTGAAGCAAAAATATCCAAATATTTTTTATTTCTGATTTTAGAATTCCTGACATGACTTTGTGTACTTGTCTGTATTTTTTACTTAATTTTTCTTCATTCAGTCGACTCATGTATTGTTAATACTAACTAGAAATTCGGAGGAAAGGAAAAATTAAACTGGGTAAGGTAGGGTGTGGGCAAACATGAACTTCTGCGAACGGTCATGTTTTTGTTTCCTATCATCAAAGGGAATCAGTAGTCACGTGGGCAAAGTAAAACTTCCATGTGCTAAGCCACACCACAGCAACCGTAAGGGAAAGGTATCAAGGCTGGTTCTCCCAACGTGTATCTCACCTCTCGCACATGTCTCTTCAGGTGCATGTATACACTCTGTCCAGTTTTTCGAAAATGTCTTTCAACATGTTCCCTTCCAAAGGCCAAAAATGTATTCATGCATACATAGAGTCCACCTTCAGAATTCTAGGAGAAAGAGACAGGTTACAAAATTAGCCAAGAATACCTTGCAAAGTCATTTAGATACTGAAAAAGGGAAGGGAAGGAGGGTGAATGATGAAGACAAGGCCTAGCAAAAGGCCATCTGGCTGTCAAAGGCCCTTACGATGACCCTCCAGGGCTCCATTCCACCTACAGTAGCGGCTCCGGCCCCCATCCTGGGTTCCAGGTGCTCCCGGACACGTGCACACAATCTCCCAGTTGGGGGGAGAGCCTCAAAGGCCCTAGGAAATAAACATGCTTGTCTTGACTCTCCAAAACTGGGGTAAAGGATAATAAAGCAAAGAAATTTGGCAAGTGATCCAACTACCACCACTGCAATGGTTTATCAATCATTTTTCCTCATGGATCAGTGTAAGTCTCTAGGAAGATAAAGTTCTATATTCTTTTAGCAGGACAGGGTTCTTCGATTCAAACAGTTTCTTCCTTGGGTGATACATGCTATTTGATGGTACCCATTACTAAACTATGACAATTTAACAAATCAGTAATAACTTAATGAATAAATAATAAAGGATAGAGTCCTATAATAAGCCTCACTACATATTTTTGCATGCCCAATATGGGCCAGGCACTTCTCGTATGTTTTTTCTAATCCCGACAATAAAGCAAGCTTACTATTATTGCCATTTTACAGATTAAAAAAAGAACTAAGGATGAGTCACTTGCCCAAGTTCACACAGCTTGGAAGAGTTAAATTAAATCTATTTCTCATTTTATCCTCCTATGCCACATTTCAAATATTATTTAATTACAGACATACTGGCACAATGAACAGTCAAGGATATTTTTCACATTTTATTTAAGATTTATTTATTTATTCATTCATTCATTCATTCATGAGAGACCCAGAGAGAGAAGCAGCCTCCCTACAGGGAGTCTGATGCGGACCTCGATCTCAGGACGCCAGGATCACAACCTGGGCCAAAGGGAGATGCTCAACCAAATGAGCCACCCAGGTGCTCCTTGTTCACATTTTAGATGCTTGATTTTCTATCCCAATTTTTTCTCTCATTTTGTTTAATATGCTTCTCTGTAAATTTTACCTATAAAATTAGTCATCCTTGGGGCACCTGGGTGGCTCAGTCAGTTAAGCATCTGACTCTTGATTTTGGCTCAGGTCACGTTCTCCTTAAGATCTTGCCCCGCGGGCAGCCCCACTGGCGCAGCGGTTTAGCACCGCCTGCAGCCCAGGGTGTGATCCTAGAGACCCTGGATCGAGTCCCACGTCGGGCTCTCTGCATGGAGCCTGCTTTTCCCTCTGCCTGTGTCTCTGCTACTTCTCTCTCTCTCTCTGCATCTCTATGAATAAATAAATAAAAAAAAAAAAAAAAAAAAAAAAGATCTTGCCCCGCATTGGGCTCCATACTCAGTGCAGTCTACTTGAGATTCTCTCCCTCTCCTCCTCCCCATCCCCCTTCAAATAAGTAACTAAAATCTTTAAAATTAGCCATCGTTTCCTCAATGAAAGTGGATTTTAATTAAGCTTTTATCATTCTCACCCCAACAAACAATTTATAAACAGAATTTTTTTTTTTAAATCTGTCAGAATTGGGACGCTGGGGTGGCCCAGTGGGTGAGCGTCTGCCTTTGGCTCAGGTCATGATCCACGGTCCTGGAATTGAGTCCCCACAGGGAGCCTGGTTCTCCCTCTGCCTGTGTCTCTGCCTCTCTCTCTGTGTCTCTCATAAATAAATAAAGTCTTTAAAAAAAGATCTGTCTGAACTGCCAATAAGCACTTATCAAAATTCCTTACGTTTTAGTAAAGCACACATTCAACATCAAAACAGGCACTGATCGTCACTACAAATATATGAAAAACAATTTTTAAGTTCCAATAACTCAAGATTGTATATTTTTTTAATTTCTAATAAAATCCTCCAACATGGTATCTATGGTTTTATAAACCAGACATAAAGAAGCCTTACCACAATGAGGTTATTACAACAGCGTTAGTTCAGATATGTGCCTATTATTGTAGCAAATACATTGCATAAATCAAGAAAAAGAAAAAACCATAAAGATTACAAAGAAATAGGTAAAATTGTCTCAATTTGCTGATAATATTATATAGTCTATAGGGAAAATCCTTAAAAAACTACTAACTAGTAACACTAACAAATCTAGCAAGGTCACGGAATACAGATTCATTGGGAAAAAATCAATTTCAATTTTCTACTCTGGCAGCAAGCATCTTGCAAATGAAATTTTTAAAACTTGACTATAAAATAGCATCCAGAAAACTCAGTTATTCAGCTTATGCTTCTGGATAACTTTTTCTCTTTGAATGAGATCATTTGAATAAAATTAGAAAAGTTTTTCAACTAGAGGCAACATACTATATTCATTTGATCAACAGATTAAATCCTTCTTTCAAAAAAATGTTTTAGGGCAGCCCCGGTGGTGCAGCGGTTTAGCACCGCCTGCAGCCCAGGGCGTGATTCTGGAGATTCTGGATCGAGTCCCACGTCAGGCTCCCAGCGTGGAGCCTGCTTCTCCCTCTGCCTGTGTCTCTGCGCCTCTCTATGAATTTAAAAAAAAAAAAAAAAAAAAAAAAGATGTTTTTAAATACACATTTTTTTTTTAATTTTTATTTATTTATGATAGTCACAGAGAGAGAGAGAGAGGCGCAGAGACACAGGCAGAGGGAGAAGCAGGCTCCATGCACCGGGAGCCCAACGTGGGATTCGATCCCGGGTCTCCAGGATCGCGCCCTGGGCCAAAGGCAGGCGCCAAACCGTGGCGCCACCCAGGGATCCCTAAATACACATGTTTTTTGCATAGTTATAACCCTTAAAAAACTTGCATCATTAGGTCAGTTATTCATTAGGCCCAGTAAATTGAGCACCATATGTTGTGATTTTAAAAAATAACATTCCCGTTCTCTTCCAATAAAATGTAATTCAATCAGAAAGACTTTAAACCAGAAGATATGCCAGGGAAAATATAAGATTTGTAGCCAGGGTCCTGAACTGCCATTAATTAGCTCTGTAGCCTAAGGCAGGTAGTCATTCAGTCTCTGAGCTTCAGTATTTTCCTTCATAAGCATTGCTGCACAATAATTCCCACCTCACGGGGTTGTGTTAAGTTCAAAGAGGGTGAGATACATTCTGTGCTGTAAAGCATTATGCAAACAATAGCAATTATTTATTATGAGCTACAGTTCTATGTACTACATGTATGTTCTGTTATCTCAATTACTTTATAATTGAGGGAAATAAGCAGAAGGAGGAAAACAATCAGTCTGACAGCCACACAGGCTGGGGGCAACAAATATTAATCTATCAGAAAAATATATTAAGCAACTAGTGAGAGAACCAAGAAATTACCAAGTGGAAGAAGAAAACTGTTCAAGTATAGCATTTTTCTGGAGAAAAATACAATATAATGCAAGAGTTTATAAAGTAATCCCTAAAATAATTGTAAAGTCTTTGCTAATTTCCTTGCCAAGAGTTTCTGACTTATTAGGGAATTTGATAAAAATTTAATATACCCCAAACATTCATTCTCAATTTCTGGAGTCACCTGACATTGTCACAAAGTCCATAATCTGAGAGGAAAATGCTTTATTTTATTTTATTTAAATCCTTTTGGCATCAAAGATCATCATTTTGTCTTCAGATACAAGCCTGACCTGTGACTGACCTATGTGTATCACCCCCACACTGCCTCCCTTGGCTCTCAGGTCTTTTTTTTTTTTTTTTAAGATTTTATTTATTTATTCATGAGACATAGAGAGAGAGAGAGAGAGGCAGAGACACAGGCAGAGGGAGAAGCAGGTTCCATGCAGGGAGCCTGACGTGGGACTAGATCCCGGGCCTCCAGGATCACGCCCTAGGCTGAAGGCGGCGCTAAACCGCTGGGCCACTGGGGCTGCCCGGAAAATGCTTTAGCACTCAAAGGCAACTGGCCTCACTAGGGAAGGATTCTATTACAAACATCCTCGGGTCTCTCTTCCATCCTACACACGGCCGGCCTCTGAAGCAGCGGCTCTGAGATGGGGGCACTGCCCACAGGACTTGCTAGCCGTACCAAAACTTCAGGACACTGAGACACAAATCCCTTTAAAAGCTACCCCATATAGAACAAGCACACACTTCAGTCTAACGACCCATGCCTTCTTCCCTCTTGCCTTAGTAATATCTAAATATTGGTGCTATAAAACTTTCTTTCAAAGGCAGTACTCCATGCATGTCCTCTGAACAGCTTCTTTCACTCATGAGGACAAGTCTATGCTGACAAGTCTATCTCTCCTGATTCTTTTGTTTGACAGCCTGGGATCAGAGCCAAGCTCTTAGTTTAGAACCCTCAACCTCATGCTCTTGTTAACCAGCCACATTCCCACTAAGACTACTGTTCTGGAAAATCTGTAAAACCCTTGCCTTCCTGTGGCCAAAAGGGCAGCCACAAAATGGGGCAGGACCTTCTTTTGTATAAGCATTGCGCTAAAATCGCAGAAACCAGGATCATACCTTGGTTTCTGTAATGATGTTAGCAGACTAACATAAGAAGAAAAGTAACTGCATTAGAGTCTAAAGACTGGAGTGAACCTCTCTCTCTTAGTGTCCAGTGTCCTTTGTCTTAAGGCATGATGCACTATGTCTTTAGAAAAATATTAAAATAGGGATTATCTGAGTGGCTCAGTCGGTTGAGAATCAGACACTTGACTTCAGCTCCGGTCATGATGGCACACATGGTCATGAGATCAAGCCCCACATCAAGCTCCAAATTCAGCTCAGAGTCTGCCTGAGATTCTCTCTCCCTCTCCCTCTGCCCCTCCCCCACTCCCATCTCACTCATTCGCTCTCCCTTTCTAAAAATAATTTTTAAAATTTCAAGAGAGAAATAATGCAGGTTAGAAAACTACCAATTGACAGTGAAATACAATTCAAAGAATAAGAGGGAAGAATATAAAATAATGTTTTTCTCAGGTGATAGAGTCTACCTTCAGAATTCTAGGAGAAAGAGACAGGTTACAAAATTAGCTGAGAATAATTTCGGCTAATTATTTGAAAAAGCACTCTTTTTCAAATTACGACAGGTCACAAATGAAATCCAGATATATCGCAGTTATTTTTTTAAATAAATAGTAGCCTACACATGAAGATTCCAAAAATATATTCATTGTATGGTAACTGCTTGATATATGGCAAACCACAAGAAACACAAAAATGGGGAGAAATCACTAATAAAAGTTATTGGGACAGTTAGGCATCAGTATATAATAAAATTAATCTGATCTACATCTTATACCAAACCCCGGAATAAGGTGTTTAGAGAGCTCTAAGAGATAAGCATCTAAAAAACTAGAAAAGAGCAGAATAGCATATTTATCTCACTTAGGAAGGGGAAAATAATTTCTGGCCAAGAAAAGATAAAGTGGAGAGATGGTGTGGTTAGGTATAAAAATGTAAACACTGATGAACAAGTTTTACACCACAAAACATAATAAAACAAATAGAAAACCAGTCACAACAGAACGAGGAATGATGTAAAGTACAATGAAGAAAAGTTTATATCCAAACTATGTGAAAACTGATAAAATTACAGGATGTCAACATTCAGGTTCAACTTGGTAAGTTCTTCTTTTAAGATCATTTAGTTTTAATTGTGAGAAAATATTAAAATCAAACATCACCTTCTCCCTAAAACTATCTCAAGGCAAGTATATGTCTACTAAACTGCCAAAAGTATTAAAATTACCAAGCCTGAAGCCACAGAGAAAACCTGTATGTGTACTCTCACAATATAAATTGGTTCCATCTTTCTAGAGATCAATAGAACTATGACCCTTTGACACAATATTTCTCCTTTGGGTAAAGACTGCGGGAATCCAAAAGAAAGAGGGGGGAAAAAGCCTAATTTGCACAAAAATATTCAAAAATGCACTATTTATAATAGGAAAAAGAGCTCCCAAAACAGAAGAGCTAAGGACCTGTGGCATACAAACACAACAAAATACAGTAACATTCTTTTTCTTTTTTTTCTCTTTTTTCAAGGCTATTTTTAAAATTCAGTTAGTACACATATGGCGTAGTATTAGTTTCAGGAGTAGAATTTAGTGAATTATCAGTTGCATATAACAGTGCTCATTACATCACATGCCCTCTTTAAATGCCCATCACCCAGGTTACCCCATCCCCTCACCCTCCTTCCCTCCAGCAACCCTCAGTTTGTTTCTTATATTTAAGGGTCTCTTAAATGGTTTGCCTCTCCCTGTCTTTATCTTATTTTTTCTTCCCTTCTCCTATGTTCATCTGTTTTATTTCTTAAATTCCACATACGAGTGAAATCATGTAATATTTGTCTTTCTCTGACTTATTTTGCTTAGTATAATAAGTTCCTTCCATGTCATTGCAAATGGCAAGATTTCATTCTTTTTGATGGCTGAGTAAATATTACGAATTATGTATTATATATGTATATAGAATGTAAGTATAGAATTGTATATAGTATGCACTAAAAATAATGTTCATAAAAAAACATGCTGATGACAAAGAGGAAAGAGAAGAGAAGAAAGTCTGATCATGACCAAGACCTGAAATGAAGCTGGAATGTGATCAATGGTTTTATATTTAAGTTCTTGACCTTGGGTCTCACAGCCTTACCTCCCATTATCTTCATGCTTGATCCAAAGAAGTGTTTGTCAAACTACTATCATGAAGGATTAGATTGTTCTGTGTTGTGTTCCGTTTTGTTTTTGTTCATTAAGGAAACACACGTGACTCCACTGCGACTAGTCACTGGCTCCAGTTAAATGTGAACTTACTCCCACATGTTAAGTCCCTCAAAACCCAAACAGGTCTACATGCTGTTCAAACAAACTAATCTACTGCTTACACACTTGGATGTGGCTACAATGTCAAGTTGCTATGGAAATTTCTAAACGCTTACTCTCAATGTTTGTACTTCTCTCTTGGCACCAGTTAGCTGACCACACTTGAGTAGCACTAGCCTAGAGCTGGTGGTTGCCATGTCTATACCCCATTCTTAGAACTACCCAGGACCAGGCAGTTCTAAGAAAGTCTCATGGCCAAGAAAGTGTCACTTCAAGGATCTTCAGAGACATCAGGTCAGGCCTCAAGCCTTCTGAGTAGCCCACATCAAAACCAGCTACATACATCAATGCCTTCACAACTGAGCAAGCTCCCCAGATTCCAACCCTGTCCACTTGTCCACCTGCCAGCCTGCGCCCATGACCAATTCCCGTATCTCCTGACTCATCATCTTGGGCTGCTGGTCCTTAATCCCAAATCCACTTTTATACCATGACTGTTAGCATCTCATTCGCTGAAATCTGTAGCTGTGATAACTCATGCTTCCTTCATTTGAGGCCACCACATTCACACACTGAATCACACATTTGCTCCCTGAGGGCAGGGAAATCATGTCATGAGCATTACTAAATTCCAGCAACACTACCTGGTACAGAGCCAAACTGAAGAGACTTTCACAGACCGAGTGGCAGAGTTTGTGTAGTTACTTGCCATTCAGTAACACAGGACCTGATCCTCGGTGCCCTTCTGACCTGGATTTAAAACACTCCACAGGGAAGCCCCAGTGGCCCAGCGGTCTAGCACCACCTTCAGCCTGGGGTGTGATCCTGGAGACCCAGGATTGAGTCCCTACATCAGGCCCCCTACACGGAGCCTACTTCTCCCTCTGCCTGTGTCTCTAACTCTCTCTCTCTTTGTGTCTCTCATGAATACATAAGAAAATATTTTTAAAAATAAAAAAAAAAAAAAAACACTCCATAGCACAGACTCCATTTCAAGGCTCTGACATAACTAAACAATGAGTATCATCAAGAGAAAACTGATGGCCATGCATAGAAAAACAGCCTCCAGCATGTGCAGGAACACCAGCTTTTCAGGTTTGTTCAGCTAAAGTCAGGGTCTCAGCAGCTTGGACACTTGAACCTTGTGACCCCAGTTCCCCTACTTTCTGTAACCAAGCCAGGCTCACTGGTTCTTCTGGACAGTGGTTGCCACATCCACACCCCATCCCACCTTAGACCCTATCTGGCTCCTACTTCCAGAGGCCACCCAGCCCAGAATGGCCAGCATGCACTTCTCGGCATGTTCTTAGCTAAGTAAGATTCTAATTACCATTTTCGTGATGACCTAAACAGAAACTTGACAAACTTGGAAACCTGAAATCACAAGGAAGCCAAGAAATACTACTCTGGGCTTCTCTAACGCTCTATAATGGTCCGCAAGACAATTTCTCCCACCTCACAATCAAGCCACGAGAGAGGAGCAGCATTAGAAGCCCACGCATTGCTTAACCCCACTCTTCAAAGCATTTCGATATAAATATGATATACACATAGCTGTGCATTTATTACTTTACATTGTATTTCCTACATAGTATTGAGAAGTAACATCAAAGACAAAGCTACCTTTTTTTTATACTGCTGTCTTTTAAAATAATATTGAAACTGAGGCGAATATAAAGGTCAAGGTTACATGTTTTCAGAATAGCAAGTGAACAGTCATTTTAAATAAAAATACACCACATTGTCAATCAGTAGGTGTTCAGAGAACTTTGTTTACGATGGTGTGTTCTTGGAGACTGGCCTCCGCTGGAAGACAGGAAGGCAGAGCGAGCATGTGTGAGCAGTGCACTCAGGAAACAGAGTCGCTGCGTAACACTTGTTTTTATAACCACAGAACAGTGTGGAAAACAAGTGGTCATTGCCGCAAAGAGAAACATGATGTAGGTAGATGGAGTCACAACAAATCCACGTCCAGAACAAATTACATACTAACACCCAGGAAGACTGTGACTCACACACTCATGCAAAAGTGAGAGGAAAGGGACAAGAACACAGTATTTTCTAAAACACTGAGTTTTTAAAAAAGGAAAAAAAAAAAAGAAATTAACTGAATTAGCTACTTGTAACAGCGAAAGGAAATCACCTGAATGCACAAGAACAGATTTCTTTACTAATTTATGGTACATCCATGAACTATAATACTCTCCAGGGGAATCCCTGGGTGGCGCAGCGGTTTAGCGCCTGCCTTTGGCCCAGGGCGCGATCCTGGAGACCCGGGATCGAGTCCCACGTCGGGCTCCCAGTGCATGGAGCCTGTTTCTCCCTCTGCCTATGTCTCCGCCTCTCTATCTCTGTGACTATCATAAATTAAAAAAAATTTAAAAAAAATACTCTCCAGCCATTTAAAATGTATTTGTAATGAGTATTTACTGATAGGAAAAGCTCTACATGGTATTTTTGAGTAAAAAAAGCAGGTAACAAAACAGCGCATATGACATTACAATATACACAATATGCATGCCCTGCACAACCTGTGATGTCATCTCAGCAGAGACATAATGTGGGGCTGTTTTCTTCATGTTGTCTTTTATATTTTCTAATTTTCCTTCAGGAATATTGATTCATTTTTGAACAGTAAAAACCAGTAAAATTTTTCTTAACTAAATGCGTTTAGAACCAATTGTATGTATACATAACAGAACAAGCAATTGTTCAAAAGTTCCTTTCTCTTAACCCAAGCTTTCCTTAGGCTTTCGCAACCAACTTCATACCTCTAAGGGGCTGGATATGCTTGATACCCACAGTAAAAGTGTGATCTGAAATAACTAAGATTATATCAAAATGTGTCGCTCGGGAAATTTGGGAACACACAAGTCAAAGAGGGGATAAAGAGTGTCATCTCGGGGAGACAGAGGAGAACGTGATGACAAGAGAGAATATAACAAAGCAAAGTCACTGTACCCCAGCCCGGGTAGATGCCATCCGTGGAGCAAGGGGATTAAGAGATCGTCCATGTGGAGTAGGAAAAAGCTACGAAAGAGAAAGAGGCTGTGATGTCTTCTCTGGCGTTAGAGAAGTTGGTGGGGTGTGGGGCAGGAGGAGTTTAGTCAGCAGAGAGAGAGAAAGACAAGCACCATTGGTGCTGTCATGACATCCACATCCTGCTACAAGATCACTCAGGACTACCAGGGGGAACTATAGGGCGGGGGTCAAGAGAACATAGATAGATATGGTCACAAATCTATTATGCAGTCGAGACCCACGCTACCACTGGCCACATATGAATACTTAGCTCTAAATTAATTTAAATTAGGTTAAAAGTTTGGTTTCTCAAACACAATGGCCACATTGCAAGTACTTAATAGCTGCACATGTGGCTACAGGTTACCATATTGGACAGTGCAGATGCAGAACAATTCCATCACCATTGAAAGTTCTTTTAGATACCCCTTGTCTAGGGATGCCTGGGTGGCTCAGTGGTTAAGTGTCTGCCTTCAGCTCTGCTCATGATCCCAGGGTCCTGTGATCCAGTCCTGCTTCGGGCTCTCTGCATGGAGCCTGCTTCTCTTCCCTTTGCCTATGTCTCTGCCTCTCTATGTCTCTTATGAATAAATAAATAAAATCTTAAAAAAAAAAAAAGAAGACACCCCTTGTCTAAACAGGGCAGGATGGTGGCTCAGCCTAGGGGATGTGGCAGGAAGTCAGGGAAGGGAACTCATAGCAGGGATGGAGAAACTTTAGCAGATGCAGGTTATAATTTTAGGATAGAGCCCCTGAGCAAAGAAAATGGATTAGATGTAGGAGTGTGTGGAAAAAGGGCAGAATCAAGGACAACTCCTGTTTTAACTCATTAGACTCGTAAGATTACCCACCTCTCTCTGCTCAACTCTTGCATTCATCAAGCAACCACCTGCCATTAACTCTACCTCTCAGGTACTTCCACAACTGAATGGCAGGTATAAATATTCCAATGACCAGACCACAGATCCCAAGTACATTCTGGCTTCTAGAGCAAAACAGACAAGAGTTTTTAAATGCAAAAATTAAGTAGAGGCAGATGGGAAGCAAGGGTGCAATAAGAAAGTAAAACAAGGCTCCAGATCAAGGGCAGCAAGCATGCAATCCTCAGAAAGGGGAAATATGATGAGGGGAAAGCAAAAAACAGGCTGGACAGCAAGGAAACACTCAAACAGCTCGCCAGTGGAACAAAACTTCCGGAATACAATATTCACAAAATCCCAAAACCTTGCTTCCAACAGCAAATCCACTGAAATAAAATTGTCCATCTAAACTAAGTAGAAAAACCAAATGCACATAATCCCAAGAGAGAGTGCAGGCTTCCCCACTAAGCATCCATAAATCATGCTCGTGGCCATGAAGTGTTAAGAAAAAATAGAAATGTTGAGGCAGTAATGATTCTCCCAGTTTGCTCCAACTTTGCCATTCCCTCTCTGCAGAGGGCTCCCAGGTATGCCTCAGAGCTGCTGCACAGCCAGCTCAGACAGCTAACGGCGGCACTGTCCAAACGGCCACATTTTGACACGCTATAAATTTACTGTTCCACCCATCCGTCATTTATGACCTTTTTTCCTAAGGATAAAACCACATCCTTGCTCTGGGTATTTGGAGCAATGAGGATGCTGTTCACCCAAACAGCTAGGGAAGGGTTTGGGTGAGGCAGGAGGAGCAGCTACTATACTGTTCAGAGGACAAATGAGCACAAAGAAAACCGTCGAGGGAGCACTGGGGCGAGCTCCTTCTGCAGTGCCAAACTGCAGCTACAATCCACGGAAGGAGCTCCCCACTTACATAGAAAAAGAGAAAAATGTGAAACCACCTTAGTCAAAGGTAAAAACTTTTTATAGTCATTTCTTCTCATTTTGAAAAAGAGCTGGCTGGGCAGCCCGGGTGGCTCAGTGGTTTAGTGCCACCTTCGGCCCAGGGTGTGATCCTGGAGACCCAGGATCGAGTCTCACGTCGGGCTCCCTGCATGGAGCCTGCTTCTCCCTCTGCCTGTGTCTCTGCCTCTCTCTCTCTCTCTGTCTCTCTGTGTCCCTCATAAATGAAAGCTTAAAAAAAAATTAAATAAAGCAGAAAAAGAGCTGGTTTTCTTCAGGTTGCATTTCCCCTGGAAAACTATATTAAACATGAGGATTAGGTTTCCAGGCTAACCCATAAAAGCCCATAAGTACGAGTTGGATTTGACTCTGAATAATAGCCCTGAACAGAGATCCCCCCAAGGGGGCCAGCAAACACTCACACCCAAGGCTTCTGCTGCAGGGCGGAGCCTCATGCAGAATTACCAAGTACAGGAAGTCTCCCCTTGGCAGCCCCAAGACACTATAAACCCCATTTCACCTACCCCTCAAAAGGATCCTTCCCATTAAATCCCACTACAAAAAAATATAAAAATAAAAATAAATAAATCCCACTACAGAGGTGGATGGCATTAAGTGGGTTTAATGGGAAGCCATGATTTTAACAACCCCACAAGGAAGGTACTATGGAGGGAAAAACCAGGGCTCAGAGACATTCAGTGGAATTCCAACACCTGCTTAAGTCATACTGCTACTAAGCAGTGATGCGGGGGTGTGCACGGGGGTGCTCCTGGGGGTGTTCCCTCCCAGAAGCCAGGCCAGCCTGGCCCTCCGCATGCTGCCCCAAGCAACTGAGAAGCAGATGTTGTTTTGGTGGCAGGAGCTAGGTGGGCAGCTGTTGGCAAGCACACGCCATCCCGGGGCTTGGGCCAAAGCGCAGTTTCCTCCTTTTTTACTAAGGCTGTTTCATTCCAGGAAAGCAGGAGGACAGGAAAAGGAGGCTCGCCACACAGGTAAGGAGCTGGCGCCAGGTGCTCTGCCAAGGTTTCCCGAAGGGGAGGAGAGAGGCTTTGGCAGGACCCACCAGCTCCACTTCCCAAGTCGGAAGGGCAGCTGGAGCCCCCAGAGGTGGCTGCTCCATGCTGACAGCTCCCCAACCAAATGCTGGCAGGCCCCCAAGGTGCTGGGCCCCCAAAGTGCTGGGCCTCCAAGGTGCTGGGCCCCCAGACGCTGGCGAAGCAGCCGCAGGGTTTGGCGGCCCCCTCACCGACGTGTGGGCCCCAGGACACGGGGCCTACCTGCCGGGGCTGCTTCCACACCTTCAGGCTGGACATGGGCAGAACCTCTCCAAACGGCACCTCCAGAGGGGCAATTCAGCAGCTGTACCTACAGGATTTTTTTTTTTTTAAGATTTTATTTATTTATTCATGAGAGACATAGAAAGAGAGGCAGAGACACAGGTAGAGGGAGAAGCAGGCTCCATGCAGGGAGCCCGATATGGGATTCGATCCTGGGACGCCAGGATCATGCCCTGGGCCAAAGGCAGGCACTAAACCACTGAGCCACCCAGGGATCCCTACCTACAGGATTCAATGTGTGAGCCACTCTCACCCTTGCCCCTTGCCGACACCTCTCTCCTCCTGGCTGCTCCCTCCACCGATCCCACTAACACACCACCAAGCCTATTTCTAAGAAGTGCTGGGGACAGAGACCTCATGTCCAACTCACAGCTTTCAGCAACACCCAAAGAATTAACCAGGACCCAAAAAGCAATACTTGGTTTGATTAGGAGAAAGTTTTCATAATTGTGACTCATAAGAGCCACCAGCTTCTGGGCCGATCTCGCCCATGTGGTCAGTATGGGGCAGGATTTACTCTAGGAGTGATTGTATTTCATAAAACAGTAAAGGCTGCGTGTAATCCATCTATGACTATTTGTGCAACACGATTATCTTTTCAAATTTCTAATTCCGGGATGCCTGGGTGGCTCAGTGGTTGAGCATCTGCCTTTGGCTCAGGGCGTGATCCAGGGTCCCGGAATCGAGTCCCATATCGGGCTCCCTGAATGGAGCCTGCTTCTCCCTCTGCCTATGTCTCTGCCTCTCTGTGTGTCTCTCATGAACAAATAAATAAAATCTTAAAAAAAAAAAATTCTAATTCCTGGAGGAAATGCCGCCCAGACCCCTGTCTGGGTTTCCCTACGATGCACTCACCCACCTGATTTGACCACCCCACCCTCCTTTATGCCCCTGATACACTGCATCTGCCACATTGCACACTGAGCTCCTCCCACTCCTCCATCCGCTGCACACTCTGCAGACTCAGCTGCACGGCATCTTTCATCAAAATGTCTACTGGGTTTATTCCCACCACTTCCCCAGCTCTAGGCCCACTGTCATCACCCTCATGAAAGCACCCCTCCCACAATACCACAAGAGCCCCAGCCCAATTCCTACTGGAGTTCTCTCCACCTCCCAACCGTAGTCCTCTTTCTGCTTCCAGGACAGCCACCCAAATAACCGCTGTCCTCACGCTGTCCTCTTGCTCCTGACCAGCCAGCCCATCGGCCTAACCTTACCAAGGCCGACACCTATAGCCCACAGAGGAGTTAGCCTTGCTTCCCAGTTGCCCAAGTAAATTCTCTCTTCCTCACATACATCCTAAGCTTGGTCTCACCTCCACGCCTCTGTCCCTTCCTCCCCTAAAACGCCACTTTTCCGATCCCATCCAGGGACCCAGACCAGTAACTTTTCTAGATTTTATTGATTATTCCTATCTGAAATCTCCATTCATACCCTGTAAGTGCCACACTGATTAAAACGTAATACTCTAAAAAAAATTAAATAAATAAATAAATAGATAAATAGATAAATAAATAAATAAAATGTAATACTCTACAAGTGCTTCAAGGTCTCACCTCATGACACATCAGGGCTTAAGTCCCATACCAGTCTTTGAACTAGTCCCTGAATAAGCTACGTAACCTCTCTGACTCTGTTTCCTCTTCTGTAAAATAAGGCAACAAGAGTAATTATAATTTACAAGCCAATTACTATTGTAATTAAATGAGATGGTGTATATAAAGGTACCCGGTATCATGTTTGACTCCTAACAGACACTCAAAATTGGCGTTCATATTATTTTTTTTTAATATTTTATTTATTTATTCATGAGAGAGACAGAGAGAGAGGCAGAGACACAGGCAGAGGGAGAAGCAGGCTCCATGCAGGGAGCCCGATGTAGGACTCGATCCTGGGTCTCCAGGATCAGGCCCCAGGCTGAAGGTGGCGCTAAACCGCTAAGCCACCCCAGCTGCCTGGCGTTCATATTCTGTACTATGCTAGAAACATCTGTGTCATACTCTTCATTACTGTGGTCCTCTGTTTCCCTCTGAAATTCTCAAACCCTCCCGGGGCAGTGCTGGCTATATAGTAGGTTCTAAGTAAGCATTAATACTTGCTAATTAACACAAAACAAATGGTTTTCTTCTGAGTCTCATCACCGGAAACACATATCGTTGTGTACCTCAAGCACCCTCTCTAGTCTGGAGGCGTATTCAGAGTCATTAAATTCTTGTCATTATTGCACTGACCCGCTGCTCCAGCCCTAAAAATAGGTGCTCCTGTTCCCATCTTCCCTGTGCTTGGGGGCAAGAGGAGTCCTGGGCTGACTGCCCATAGTACTGAACATAAACAGCCACACAGAGGCCCAGCCCACATCCACAGACAACAGCCCTCTAGTCGTCTCCCCAAGGGGCACCATGTGTGATCACGTTCACCAAGATCCCTGTGGCACCCAGAATCATAACACACAAAACACCCCGCAAGGACCCAAGATGCCTCTCCCAAGCTTGTCAAGGGTCAAGTGTATGACTTTTCAGATTATAGTATGACAATATAAAACTACGGTATTGGTTACTTTTAATCACATTTTTTTAATTCCAAAATACACGTTCAGAATTTTTTTTAAGGAACAGGGGTGCCTGGGTGCCTCCATCGTTTAAATGCCTGACTGTTGATCTCAGCTCAGGTCAAGATCTCACAGTGAGTTCAAGCCCCCTGTCAGGCCCCATTCTGGGTGTGGAGCCCACTTAAAAAGTGGGGGGCAGCCCCGATGGCCCAGCGGTTTAGCACGTGCCTTTGGCCCAGGGCATGATCCTGGAGACCCGGGATCGAGTCCCACGTCGGGCTCCCTGCATGGAGCCCCTTTCTCCCTCTGCCTGTGTCTCTGCCTCTCTCTCTCTCTTTCTCTGTGCCTCTCATGAATAAATAAATAAAATATTTTTTTAAAAAAAGGATACACAGAAAATCGGAAAAGATGCAGCCTTACTAACACAGGTGCATAAGACCCCAACTGTCCTGTATTCTCAACAATCAGTATCTTAACCATGACAGAGATTAACAAAGTGCTCTGAAAGCACAGGAAAATAAGTAACTCAGTTTGGGGAGGGGAGAGTGATGAGGGCTTTACAGAGAACATGTGAGGTGGTTTTTGAGATCAGTGGGGTTTCCCTGGGAAACACAGGGAGAAGGCAGTCCAGGCCAATGGGAAGAGCATGAGCCAATGCAAGGAGGGCTGAAAACACGGAGCATGTGAAGAACATGAAGTCCTGTGGGCTAAAGAGAATGTAAGTAGAGGTTAAGTGCTAAGTGACAAACACTGGCAAGGAAAGTTGGATCAACTTGGTAAACTGATTTGAGGTGCTATGTTAGGAAAGTCTGAATGGTGCTTTGAAAATATCTAGACAGTGAAATGACATGATAAGACCCATGTTTTAGAAAATCTGAGAGCACAGTGACGAATGAAAGGGAGGCAACGTAAGGTCAATTAAGAAGCTTCTTAGGCAAGAGTCTGGGCAAGAGGTGATGAAGGCGTGAGCCTGGGCAGAGGGGGGCTACCCCATTGGAACCTGGTCTCTAATGGGATGTGATACACAAGAGAGGGACACAGACACACACCCATGTTCACAGCAGCATCATTCACAACAGGCAAAAAATGGAAGCCACCCAAGTATCCACCAGCAGATGAACAGACAAACAAGATGTGGTATACACACACAGTGGAACGTCACTCAGCTTTGGGAAGGAAATTCTGACACATGCTACAACATGGATAAACCTTGAAAACATTACGGTAAGTGAAATAAGCCTGTCACAGAAGGGTAACTACTGTACGGTCTCACTTATATAAGGTACCTAGAGCAAATTCATAGAGACAGAAAATAGAATGGTGGTTGCCAGAGGCTGGGAGGCTGAAGGGGCTGGGGAGTGAGGAGTTATTGTTCAAGGAGAATAGAGTTTCTGCTTTGCAAGATGAAGAGCTCCAGGGATGCATGGTGCTGATGGTTGTGCCACAATGTGAATGCCCTTAATGCCACCAAACAGTGCGCTTAAACATGGTTAAGACGGTTGATTTTATGTTATGTGCACTTTACACAATCTTTTAAAAAAAAAAGCAAGAGGGGGAGGGGGGCAGGGTTGACAATATTGTACATCTTCCAGCCTGAGGCCCTAAATGAAGGGCAGTACCTTTGACTGCACTCCAGGCCACAGGAAGGACAGTGCAGGGGAGTGAAGAGAGAATTCGGAGCTGCACAGATGTCCAGGCTCAATACAACTGAGGACACACACTTTCCCAAAAGGCTCCCTGACAGGATCAGCATTGCCTCTTACATTCCTGAAGTCTAAAAATGACACAACTTGAAAGATAATTAACAGCAGCCGAAAAGAGACAGGAAGTGACTTCCTGATTTTTCATTTGGAAAAGCGGCATGCTAGCGTACGTGGGGCAGATTACACACTTACATCAATCTCACTCCTTTCTGAAACCCAAAGAAAAGAACAATGAAAACATTATGTGCCCCACCCAGGTGCCCCAAAACATTGTGTTTTTAAAAACATAAACCATAGCCAGAAGATCTGGAAACTGGACCATTGATGGAGAAGTACTACAAGACTAAGGTGAGCTGACCGAGCTGAATTCCAGCTAGGTCTGCAGCACAGAGAACCGAGATCCCATCTGATGTACGCCCCAGAATTTCCAAGAGGCTCCAGAACTAACAGCTCCAGGTAACTCTGGAAGCTGGAGCGAAACAAGGGCTGAAATAAGAAGGAAGGCCTGGACACCTGTCAGAGCCCACAAGGCCCTCCTCCACTCCCAGGGGCCCTCCCACACGGACAATTCACTGCCGGTTTATTCTTTAGAGCAGGGAGCCCTGTGTTTTTAGACAGGACTTGGGTCTGTGGGACAAGGAACACAGGTAAGAATAGGAGCTCCACTCGGAATACACGGAGACTTAGAGGCGTGTGTGTGTGTGTGTGTGTGTGTGTGTGTGTGTGTGTAATGTATGTGTATCAGCCCAGATGGGGAGCACGACTAGTCCAGGTGCTTCAGGCAGGAAGGGACTTGATACAGGGAATTGGAGAGGATGTAATCTTGGTGAGAGCCGTGAGAGCCAGGGTCAGAGGAACCACCACTCACGCTCCGGAGTCCAGAGGCACCAGCACTGTAAGAAACCAAATACATGATCCCAGCTCCCCCGTGGCTGAGGTGGCCCTGAGTGCCAGAAGGATACTCGGAGCGGACAGGAAAACCCCACGTCTGGCATGGGCCACTGCTGCAGTAACAATGGTGGCTTCTCCTTCTGACACTCTCACTGGCAGAATCGAAATCAGAAGCCTCCTGTCAGGGGCCCCTGGGTGGCTCAGTGGCTGAGCATCTGCCTTTGGGTCACGGTGTGATCCCGGGGTCCTGGGATGGAGTCCCCCATCGGGCTCCCTGCAGGGAGCCTGCTTCTCTTTCTGCCTATGTCTCTGCCTCTCTTCCTCTGTGTCTCTCATGAATAAATAAAATCTAAAAAAAAAAAAAAAAAAACAGAATCCTTCTGGCAACTGTAGGGTCCAGGTACCAAGCCCCTACAACATGAGAGAAGACTTAACAAAACAGGGATAGGACTGAGAACCAGGGAACCATATCCGGCCATATCCAATATCCACATGCCAAGGCCACCCTCGTCCTCTGCTCCCACTCAGTTCCCTGCTCCCCCAGTACTGGCAAATAAATCTTCACTTTCCGGGCAGGAGATGACAAAAGTCTCCTAGCCAGTGGCCAAAGGAAAAAAGTCAGGATGCTAAAATTTAAGTTTCTGAAAGAAACAGCCCAGCCAGATCACCCTCCGGTGAGGCTCCCAGTCAACAGAATAATGAATTCTTACCTTCAAAAAGGCCAATGATTTCCAGCAAAGTAGTTGCAATTTTTTTCAAAATGACTCCTATTCTCTAAATTTTAATTTGCTTCAAAAACAATATACAGGGGACATATGACATCTATAGATGAGCTACGATTAATGACCAATTATTCAAACACCACAAATGTGAAAATATGAACCCACACAAGCCACAATGCAGGTGAGATGTGCCACTGAAATAACCAGTTGTACTTTTCCTGCCTAAACTCTAGAACTCTGGTTTTCAAAGTATGACCTGGAAACCCTGAATGTCCCCCAAAGCCCTTCAAGTGAGCTGCGAAGTCAAAACTACTTTCATAACATGAACTTATCTGCCTTTTTCACTCCTGTCCTCTCCTGAGCACACAGAGGCATTTTTAAGAGTCTCCATGACATCTGATGACACCATCACTCTAACAGCTAAGAGAATGGAAGATGTTTTAAATTTTTCTCAGTCTTAATTTCTAATATGGTAAAAATCAAGACAGAAACCACACAAAAGCTCTCTGGCATCCTTGAAAATATTTAAGAGAATACAAGGGCCAAAAATATTGAGAATCATTGCTATAAAACAACATTTTAGTTAGTTGCCTTTGGAAAGGAACTTTTAATATGTGAAACTAATTAGAATTAGTTTAAGTTTATATCTTCGAAGGTAAAAGAAACAGTAAATGTTTTACTATCTTGTATCTGTTGATCCCGTAGGAGGAGGATTTTTCCCAAATTAAATTATTCTTCCCCTACAAGTAAGCACCATGATGCAAGTCTCACTGCCTGGAAGGTAGCAAGCACACCACTAGAGTAAGGAGCCCCTCACATGAGCTGTTCCTACAAGTAAATGATCTCAAAGCCTTTCCCAGTGGCTATGTAAACCAGCCACTACCAGAGGCCCCTGTTCCCCAGAGTTTTACAAAGATTCTCAGGAATGTGGAGAACCAACATGACATCTCAACATCACCAAGGGATCCCAGAGCTTCAGAGAACAGGAAATAAGCTCTGTTTTACAAAATGATGCTAATGCTGGAAGGTAAGGGGAGGTGTGAAGGAATGCTTATGCTGGTCTCACATCATGTCGGGCCACCTTTTCAGTGCCTCACTGCACTGGGATCTCTCTCTTCTCAGCAGCTGCTGGTCACGGGAAGGCTTCTCAGGAAGCCCCTCTGACACAAATACCAACCCGCAAGAGTGAGGGCAGTTCATCCCTGGAGCACGCTTGACCAACAGGCCACAGGAGCCAGTGCATAAATACTCCCCTCTCCATGTCCCAGGTAGAGGTTACTGGGGCACATTCAACAGTTCTCCAGGGGTCCCTGGCCGGATGGAGCGCCAGTGCTCCATCATGGCAGCTGGCTCAATGACTCACTCTTGGGTTGGCTTTCTGTCCTTCCCTTTGTTATTATTCCCTTGAGTGTTCTTCCTCTTATGTTTCCTGGGATACCTTTCCAAAATAAACTGCCCATGCTAAGCCCTTGTCTTAATCTTTCAGGTGACCCCAGCTAAAGACAAGGCATGAGATAAGCTCTCCACTTCCAGAGAGGTGGGGAAGGGGCATGGTTAGCACAAGAGTCGCCCAGCTCCTTCCCATTCTGAAAGCTTGGTAGAAGGCTTCACATCTAGTAGATGTTTTAAAACGACCAGTTAAGTGAAAAGAGAGTGAAATGATGGCCAATGATGGAAGAGAGACTATCACTAACTGCTGTGTCTTATGACATAGACCCTAAGAAATGGGGGCTTTGGAAGAAACAATGAAGTCTCCAGCAGAAACGGAAGGCTAAAAAAGAACCCTGAAATGATCAAGACAGGGGGGTGGTTCTGGAAAAGGAAATGAGTCTTAGCCACTGGAGACCCAGAGACTGACCTCCCAGGAGCTGGCAGCCCAGAAGCTGAGGGGAGGTGGGACAGAGGACATTCAGACGAATGAGGGGTTCAACAACCAAAGAGAGGAGTAGATTTTACATGGTAGTCCACGAAGGCTTGCAAGAAAAAGAGTGGACTAACGTCTCCACTTAACCACACCAAACCCTGACAATCAAACCCTGGGGCCTGCAACCCTTGACTGACTCTCTTTATCTCTTTCTTTTCTTCCTCTAGTGATTACTGATTGGCTGGGCATACTTTACATATTAATTTATTTAATCCACAAAACAACCCATGAAGTAGGTTCTATTATTGTCCCCATTTCACAGATAGAGAAACTGGAACCCAGAAAAGTCACACAGCTGAAAGACAGAACTGGGGTTCAAACCCTGCCAGCCTGGCTCTTTCTCACACTTCTGCCCCCACCAGACAATAAAGCCACCACATTCTACATGATAATCGCACATGATTCCTTTTGCAGTATTTCCCATGTGTTGCATCCTTAGCATTTTCAGAACCTGTCACTACATGTAATTTATACTTTTCCTAGGCATCAGTTGAGTTCCTAGCCTGTATATACCAGATGCTGGGCCAACTGCTGGGGATAAAGATGCAAAGTCCCCATTCTCCAGGACGGTCCCATTATACACCTTGCAAGATGAGCCAAGTCATGGAGAGGTGAACCTACAAGTCAAGGTGAGAAGGTAGGCCTGGGATGAAATTGGGACAAACTGGCAGGTGAAAAACACAAATTCTCTCTCATCCCAGAAGAAGTGTCACTGAGCATCTGCCATGTGCTAAGCCCTAAAAGGTAGCAAGGAAGGAGAAGGACACTGAAATGAGTTATCATGCAGTCCCACTCAATCCTCATACCCACAGGTAAGGTACAGCAAAGCTTTCACACCAGGCCTTGGATCTATAATGAATCTATAATTAAAAATGATCCGTTCAGTCTCCCTGTAACACCACTTTAAATCACAATACTTACAGTAGTTTTCTGGAACTGACCATATACAACCAAGCTCCTATTGTAAGTATTTGAAGGTCTCTCCTTGGTTCTGACCTCACTACTCATTAAATCAATCTTTTTCTTCCCAGTACATTAAAAGCAAATAAGAAGAAAATATTCACCCTTTATATGTTTGCCCATGTTATTTACCTTGCCAGAAGTTGGTCTTCTTTACTTCTATCCACCTTTATCTCTGGCCATTTTCAAAAGTATCTGATGATTACCTTCTCCACTCACATGGCTTTGGTCTTTCCCCTAACACAGTCCTGTGGCACTTGTAGATTAAAGTCTCTGGTGTGCTTGGTACCAAAGTATTTTACTCTGTATGATTCTTACAGCCATGCATATATGAGCTGGCACATAGTAGGTGCTCAAGAAGCCTTATTTAAGTCCTGAGTGTTAAGTCAGTACCATAGGGAAAAATCCCACATGATCATACACTGTGCTTTAATACAATTTGTTATAAAACCTTCTTTCTCTTCCTCCTCATAGTTAATAAAATATACTGATTCATCGGCCCTGTAAATAAGCCCAGTCTCCCCAAGGAACTACTGTGACATGAATGAAATCATCACTTTATACTAGACATGATGCTTCTGGAACAGTGTTTGGTACACCATTAACTCCCAATAACTATCTGTGGAAGTGAATTTAAATAATCAGCTTTTTTCACACCTGCCACATACTATACCATGTGGTAAAGATTTCCAATAACAAAGTTTGTAAGAAGGATTTGAAGAGCAACCCTGATCAAACACAGAAAAAGTTGTTTTACCCACGTTACACGCTGTACTATCCTAAAAGACTAGGCCACTCTCTTCTTCCTGGACTTCACAATCTGTCAATTGCTTACACTGGTTAAGAACATCATCCCTCCCCATTCTCAGGAGCCTACTAGCCAGAACCTGCCCATCACTGGACACAAAATCTGAAAATGGCATTTTCAAGTACTTTGTGGAGAATATGATTTAATGACACTGCTGACAACAGTCACTTTGAGTTGTGTGATCACAATATGCAAAGTATTTAAATACAACCAGCTCATTCCACTTAGACCTTTTCGAAAGAAAATCGGGAAGTAATGAACAAGAAGTGAAACGTTTATCCCCCAAATGATCCGGAATTCACATAAAAGAAAAACTGGATATCGTAGAGAGGATAGTAATTCTGGGACTCCCAATGGATAACAACAAGCCGAAATGACTTGAAACCAGCCGATATGAATCCAGGAGATGATAAAGGATACTTTGGGAAATCTGCCTCCCATTGAAGGTGGGTTTTTTGTTTTTTTCCTCCAACAATACTCTACATAACGCGAATAAAATGTGTTAGACTATTGTTTGAAACCTGCCTCGGTGCGTCCAATCCATGCACCTCCCGATTGCATCGAGACCTGCCGGGTGACACATGAGATCTAAAGTGGGTGGATAAAAATAACCTGGTCCTCAAAAAGACATGATAAACGCCAGACAGCTGAGTCACTTCGAAGCCCATCTGACTCTTGAAAGGGACATTCACTCTCCTCTTCCTTGTCGCACATATACATGCCACCTGGGGAAAAACCACCAACCGCCCTGGGTGGACGGCAGTGCCCTGAGCTGTCGTAACCCCCCCGCCCCACCCCCACCCCCACCCCACCCCGCGCCACCTCGCGTCTCAGGTCACGACCCGCGACTAAACTTTTAATAATTTATACTGATGCATTTCGGCCCCGGCGACTCCTCTAGAGGAGTACGGGAATGACTTAAAGAAGCCATAATAACCCAGCAGTCCCCCTGTCTGCTGCCCCACCGGAGGGGCCCGAAGGTTCCTTCCCACATTCTAACGGGAAGCAGAGGAGCGGGGAGCCCTGGAAAGCGGGGGAGGCCAGCTCGGCGAGGAGATCACAGGGCCCGGGAGTGGGCAGCCGGGCCGAGGCCACGGTCCCAGAAGGGAAGGAAGGGCCGCGTGTGCGCCGCGGGCGGGGGCGGGGGGGGGGGCGGGGGGGGTCGGGGCCCGGGCCGGGGCCGGGGCGAGGGCGGAGGGCGGCAGCCGCCCCCCCCGGCCCCCGCCTGCAGCGCGCGGTCGAGATCGGGGAACTCTCGGACCGGGCTCGCTCTCCCTCCGTGGCAGGCGGCCGGGGGCCGGGCAGGCCGGCGGAGCAGAGCCCGCGGCCACCCGGTCTTCGGCGGCAGGAGCCTCGGGGGAAGCGGCGCCCCGCATGCAGGAGGCGCTCACTAAGCGCCGCCCGACTGCGGGGCGCCCGAGCCAACTCCGCCGCCGGGGGAGGAGGTCCCCGGCCGCCCCTGCGCATCCCCCCGCCCGCCTTCACGTGCCGCCGCAGGCCGCCGGCACCGCACCCTCCCCCGGGCGCCGCGGGCGCGGCCGAGCCTCACTTACCGGGGAGTCGTAGGAGAAGGCGCACTCGTTCTTGTACACCCTGTCCCCCGAGCGGGGCACGCGGATCGTGGGCATGTGCGGCACCAGCAGCTCGCCGACGTCCCCTGCAGCCATCTTCCTGCCGCCGCTGCCGCCCGGCACGCCGAACAGGGCGCCCCGGCGCTGCATGGCCGCGGCGCGCCCCCGAGCCCACCGGGTCGGGCCGCAGCGCTGGGTCCGCGGGCGGAGCGGGCGGAGCGGGCGGCGGGAGCCGGGGCGGGCGGGCCGCGGGGCGGGAACGGGCTCCGGGGGCCTGGGGCCGCGGGCGGGGAGCGGGGGACGCTGCTATTTTTAATCCAATGGCGAATCGCCGGCCCAGCTGCAGCGTCAGGCGGGGCGCCGGGGAGCGCCAGCCGCAGCGCGCCGGGGAGGGGGCGCTGGAGAGGGGCCCTGCGCCCGGACCGCGCTCGGCGGCGGGGGGGGAGCGGGGGGAGGGGAGGGAGCGGGGGGAGCAGGGGGACGGGGGGCGGGCGGGCTGCGCTGCGGCTCCCCCCAACGGTGTTTTCTACCCTAGATCGGTAGGTTGCCAAGGGGCAACTCCGAGGCAGCTGACACAAAGAGCAGAACTGGGGGGGCGGGGGGGGGTGGAAACCGCCTGCTTTTAAAACAACTGAAGATAAAAGCGAGGACTTCCCCCGCCTGAGGAGGGGCGGAACTCGATGTGCGAAATCTGGGATTGATTGCACAGCGTCGGGCCCAAACCTAAATCTGCGCTGTGCACTTAGGTGTGAACCTCACTCGACCTTGTTCCTCACTTTTTTTTTTTTTTTTAGACATATAAAGCTTTTAAAAGAAAATAGAATAGGATCCAGTGAGGATGGACATGTATTTTTTGCAATAATACAGATTTTTTTTTCTTACGTATGGTGAGGAGGATCGAGATTGTTTGGGGGCGGGGAGAAGCTTTTCTAGTTTTATATTTATAGTCTTTGGAACGTATTTCGCCTGATTTGTTCGAGGTCTCCGCGTCGAACGTTGAACAGCCTGATTGGAGCATCTTATTCAGACA
Organism: Canis aureus; assembly: GCF_053574225.1. Lineage (NCBI taxonomy): Eukaryota > Metazoa > Chordata > Mammalia > Carnivora > Canidae > Canis > Canis aureus. The sequence continues at coordinate 17,647,053 of NC_135641.1, read as the reverse complement.
CACACATATTCCTGTCTTGCTGGTCCGGTTCCTCAGAATAAATAATGAACGGGGTAAGGGGAAGGTGAATAATTTGCGAACAGAGCTTACCTCACAGCATACTCTCATTTTTTTCAAAATAATTCTTAAAACACAGGTTCGATTCCGCTGAGGTTCCCTAACTACACCCAATGTACCCAGGGATTGCTGCCAATTAATGGAACGCAGAAACAGCAAGAAATAGTAAACAAAAATGTTGATTTCTGTAAGCCTCTCCCAAACAAATCAAATTATCTTTATTTTTTTTAAGATTTTATTTATTTGTTCACGATAGACATAGAGAGAGAGAGTGGCAGAGACACAGGCAGAGGGAGAAACAGGCTCCATGCCAGGAGCCCCACGCAGGACTCGATCCCAGGACTCTAGGATCACGCCCTGGGCCAAAGGCAGGCGCCAAACCGCTGAGCCACCCAGGGATCCCCTCAAATTATCTTTAAAACCTTTTTCCCCCTCCCATTACATCTGTTACTCTGCCTGATTCTGCAGATCTGCCAGGTTCCACTGGGAGACTGCAAAGGTACCTGGATTTTGATGTGAAGTAGACAGATGAGCCCCTCTCTCTCTTGCCCTGCTCTCCTAAATTTTCATATAGTTAAGCAAGACTCAATCACACCTCACATTCAGGTTCATCAATGATGCTCACTTGTCCAATTAAGAGAAAAAGTTTATTCAAAAGCATCAATAATCTACAGTTTAAAATATTTCTAGATTAAATGCAGTTAAAATTGAGACACCATTTTCCACCCTTCAAACTGATTAAGACACATGGAGTTGGCCTAGGTTTGGGAAATAGGCCCTCATTCACATTGTTGGTGGGAATAAAAAAGAGTAAACAATATCGACCTTGATTTTATATGCATAAACTATTTCCCCAGCAATTCCTCACCTACACATTTATGCTACAGATAACTTATGCTACAGATTTATGTAAGGATATTTGTTACAGCACTTGTTTATAGTAACAAAAGACTGGGAACAGCCTAAAGATCTCTGTGTAAGAAGTGGTTAAAATACAACACTGTTGAGAAGAACCAAGCGCTCCATGTTCTGTGTGTGCTGATGTGGAGCAATCTCGAAATCATATTACTAGATGAAAAAAGCAAAGTGCAAATCAGTGTGCAAAAGCAAGGAATGCATGCAAGGCACTCTGGTACACCCAAAATGCCACAGGCCTTCCATCCAGTTGGTTGTACCTATGCTATTTTGTATATATAGAGAGGCTACAGCATATATATGTATATGTGTATATACATATATATAGTATATATACTGTGTGCATATATAGTATATATACTGTGTTTATATGTACATATATATATATATGCTGTGTATATATATGTGTGTGTGTATATATATATAGAGAGAGAGAGAGAGACAGTAGAGAGGGACCTACTGCCAGTCTTTACCTTTCTGTGCTATTTACATTTTTATTATGTGCAATTATTGCTTTAAAAAAGTAATTAAAATTCAGTTATACACACACTCTAAGTTCAGTAACCAGTTAACATGTTTGTAGTGTATTAGCCTCACATCCTTAACAATGTTTATACAATATTATTGCAACTGGGTAAAAATCAACACACATTTTGACAAGACTGGAAAGACAGGTAAAAATTAAATAGTTATGTTTAGAATTTATAAGATTTTGTTTGTATTTTCAGAATGTCTTTGTTTCAAGGGATAAAACTGTATTGACACAAAAAGTCAGAGAAACTTCAATGAATTAAGACAACGTCTTGGACATCCCCGGTGGCTTAGCGGTTTAGCGCCACCTTCTGCACGGGGAATGACCCTGGAGACCCGGAATTGAGTCCTGCGTCCGGCTCCCTGCATGGAGCCTGTTTCTCCCTCTGCCTGTGTCTCTGCCTCTCTCTCTGTTATGAACAAATAAATAAAATCTTTTAAAATAAGGAAAAAATCTGGTTCAATTATTAGAACTTTCTAACTTAATTTTTCAAATTCTACATATGAATTTATAACCAGACTATTTTTTTAAATCTTACTTGTTTATTCATGAGAGACACAGAGAGAGGCAGACGGGAGCCTGATACGGGACTCAATCCCAGGACCCCAGGATCACCACCTAGGACTCAAAGGCAGACAGACGTTCAACCACTGATCCACCCAGGGGCCCTTATAGCCGGACTATTTTCCTGGGAAAAGTTTTCAATTAGTAATAATCATGCCTCAAATAAAACCTCATGGCTGCAACATTGCCACTGCACAAAGTTCAACCAGACTATTACTAATGGGCCGGTTTCTGCCTGTAGATCTTTTTTTTTTTTTTAATTTTTATTTATTTATGATAGTCACAGAGAGAGAGAGAGGCAGAGACACAGGCAGAGGGAGAAGCAGGCTCCATGCACCGGGACCCTGACGTGGGATTCGATTCCGGATCTCCAGGATCAAAGGCAGGCGCTAAACCGCTGCGCCACCCAGGGATCCCTGCCTGTAGATCTTGATCAAAGAGCGGGATGAAAGTGACTATGGGCAAATAATTTTCCCTTCCAACATAAATTCCCAGTCTTGCTGAAGAGATTTCAGACTAAGAATTAACTTTTGCCACATCGAGTGTCCAGGTCACCCCATCACTCTACTGCTCCAAAGCCTTCTCTCATGACATTGCCATGAGTCTGCCTCTCGTGGCCTGGCATTCAAGGACCTTGCCCTTTGGCACTCTTTCAGATGTCAATCCCACACCTACTCCTGGTAAACTAGATTATATTGTCCCCAAGGATAACTATACTTGTCTCCTAGCCTTGGTTGAAAGCTCTCCACTCTCATTTCAATCTTCTCAATCCTTTCAAGGCTTTTCTGACTGCTCCAACCCTTAGGAGCCGATCTTAAATACAGACAGCCTCTATTGCCTGTACCCATCACTGCATTGTGCCCTATGACATCTTTTGTACTGTTCTTTAATGAGTCAGGGTTCCATATATTTTCCCTCTGTATAGGTAGCACAAATAACTCTTTGAAAGAGTTATTTCTCTTAACATCCTTGTACATTATGGCAGCTCAGTATTTGTGGAATATTGCCTGCCCAGAAAGGTATTGCTTTGTTTATTTTAGGCACTTGGTAAGTACCTACCAAGTGAATGACTCACATCTGTGACATTGTAATAGATATGTTTTGCAGTCAGCTTTGTGTCTTTTAGGTAAAATTCATCATTTCACAAATGTTGTTCCCAGAACCGACATAGGTTACATTAAAGCATGACACGAACTGTGGCTAATGCCAAGTTAGGGAATTGGGGAAATCTACAGAGAAAAAAGATATCTTAATTATTTCAATTAATGGACTGGCTCTTGACCTCGGATGTCCTCCAATAATGTGCAGTGATCTAGTAAAGTCCTATTTGGTGATAGCTTGTTGTGGAGGCATAGCCACAAAACTTTCTATCCTGGCAGATAGCCTCTGCAAAAAGCATTGGTTATTAAGTGTAAACCAATACATCACACTGCTTAAGAAATGTGGTATGTTTTCCATTTAAGAAAATTCTATATAACCATCAAAAGTCATGTGATATAAGAATGTTCATTGACATGTAAAAATGTTCACTAAAATGCAAACTTCAAGGACAGGTTGTAAATGAGCATACACACTATTCTGTTTAAATACATACACGCATATATGTATAGTGATAGAGAAAGATATTAGATTGAAATAGGTCATATGTTAATGGGGGTTATCTCTAGGTGAAAAAAAACTTTTTGTTGTTTTGTGTGTGTGTGTGCTTTTCTGTGTTATTTAAATGTTTTGCATTAACTACCCATTTATTTTTTTTTTTTAATAAGGGGAGATGTTAACTTTTTACACTACCACCTATTACGTCAATTTCTTTTCCATCTGCCCTCTTTCTTACCTGCTTGTCCCCTTCACCACCCATATAAAACTCAGTAAGTTTCTGCTGTTGGGTTTATGGGCAATCTCAGTAACTAGAAAGTAGGTTCACACTGGAATGAGCAAACTCCTTGAACAACTCTTAACATCAAGATGAGGTAAGCTGTTACTCAGTTTAAGAGGAAATCTGAGATCCCTGTTCAGCTTTTGGGGTTCTGTGATCTGTAATACTCACCACAGTTCTTTCAGAAGCCTGACTCATAAGTTACTCATAGAGATAGGTGAGCATACTCCTTTTCAGGCCAATCTGACACCATCCCTACTCATGCCCACTTGTCATTTCCATGTGCACACAAGAAGACATGTCCTCCATTCAGGTATAGAAAAGCCTGTTGTAGGGACTCCTGGGTGTCTCAGTGGTTGAGCATCTGTCTTTAGCTCAGAGTGTGATCCTGGGGTCCTGGGATCAAGTCCCCTAGCCCGCTTCTACCTCTGCCAGTGTCTCTGCCTCTCTCTCTCTCTCTCTCTCTCTCTGTCTCTCGAGTAAATAAAAAAAAATTAAAAAATTAAAAAACTTTAGAAAAGCCTGTTGTAAAACACAGTAAACACACACACACACACACACACACACACAATACACACATACCACAGGGCCACAGGCTACTTTTTCAGGTTTCCTAGTAAATGAGCAAAGCAAGTTACCTAAATGTGATACATACTCTCTCCAGATTCCAAAGAAACTCATCAAACATTGTGTGTCATTCTTTTTTTTTTTTTAAAGATTTTATTTATTTATTTATTTATTTATTTATTTATTTGAGAGAAAGAGCATGTGCAAGTGGTGGGATGCAGAGGGAGAGGAAAAAGCAGACTCCCCTCTGAGCAGGGAAGAAGTAGGAGGGCTCCATCCCAGGACCCTGAGATCATGACCTGAGCCCAAGGCAGATGCTTAACCAACTGAGCCACCCAGGTGCCCCATGCCTCATTCTTAGAGATAGGAAGCTCACGATGAAGAGCTTGTCCTTCATTCTTCTATATTATTAAACTCCCTTCTGGAACTTCACTCAGATGGCAAGCCCCTATATTTCTCAGAATGTGTCTCCTATTCTCTGTCAGAGGACACCTGCTACTTCCTGCTTTCTGGGTCCCGTCTGCACATTGTCATCACTGTAGGGACTAACATGATGTCCTACTGATGTTGACAGCCAAGATCAAGAGTCAGCACACCACAGCCCATGGACCAAATCCAGCCTGCAGTATGCTTTTGTAAATAAAGTTTTGTTGGAACCCAACTGTACTTATCCATCTACATATTGTCTATGACCGCTTTTGTGCTACAACAGCAAAGTGCAACAAAAACCATATGGACCCAGGATATTTATATCTGATCCTCTACATAAAATGTTTCCCAAACCCTGGCCAAGATCCCTACAGGTTATATGTTATGATCCAGAATCAGAGAACTGGCATGACCTTAGATTTGTACTACTTATCCTCCGGGTGATGGCAAACCTGTTTATCTGAATGGAGCAAATACTTTCACCAGTTCAGTAGCTGCAAACCGAATGACAAGAAAAGTATTAATTTGCTTCAGTAAGGAGATCATCTCTGGAACATCAGCCAAGCTGAAATCACCACCTTGTTAACTTTACCACACTTCACCACCATTCTCCATCCTAATGCGAAAAATAATAAGAAATGATGGGGGAAAGAACGGGAATATGATAGCAATCACCAACTCTTGTGTCTTCCTGGTCTTTGATACTGGCACGATTTCTTGCAGTTCCACTTGAAGAGCAGCTTTGTTTCATGTTTATACTTTTGTTAGAGAAAAAGAATACCAGTGGCATCCTCTTGGTCTTCCTTACTATAGTAATGATTACTCCACAGGTAAGGGAGCCATTGTGGAGATTCTACAGTTCACTAAGGTTACGTATTCCAACAATACTTTCGAGAACTGGAGTACTATCCACAGGATGAGCTTGGGTCTCTCTGTGCCTACCATGAGGTGAGTGGGATCAGAAGTTCATACATCATCTATTCCCAATAAGCCTCCCCACTGGCAGATAGGAGAGGCATTCCACCAGTCTAGAGTTTCCATCAGAGCCAGTTTATAAAAGTCTCCAAAAAGTTTGGATATTTCTCATTCTCCTGGGTGCAGTTACTAGGGGAGTGGTTGCAGAGAAGGCCAGAAAGTAGGTTCATAGTCTCCATATGTGATATTACTATAGCATCGTTCCTAAGGAACCCTGCCTCCTCTTCAACTAAGAAGCTCTATGGTGTCAACTAACTGTTGACATTTCTGTAACCGTGACTATCTAGCCTGGTGGCTTGATTCAGGTCTTTGCTTGCTAAACTTGGAGATGGGGAGGGTAGGATATATTTTAGTGGGATGTCCACTGCTTGCACTCCTGGGAGCCCCACGAGAAACCATAGCCATAGTTATCTGTGAATTAGCCATTCCCTGAATTCTGTTAATTATGTTTGGACTGCTGCTTAATACCATAACCAGGCCAACTTTGCTCCTGGCAGTGAATTACTACCACCTGAGGCATCCATGTAGGACTCCTCCCAGCCCCACAGAAATCAGAAAGCCCACTTTAGGGTCACCTCTTGTCAGCAGCACTGAGACCCCTTAGCATCATTAGTAAATTGCCTTTGAAAGATTCTGAGCCCCAATGGAGACATATGTGATAGATCAAATTCAGTATTTCTGTGTCTTCAGTCCCTTCCTCTATGCTATGCCAAAGGACTTCTAACCCTTTGTCATCATTTAGCCTGAGCCAGCATTTGGGCAACCCAAGTTTGCATTAGGATCATGCCCATGCTCATACATTTTATTTTTTTATTTTTTTGCTCATACATTTTATACAGAATGTCTTCTGAGTGACTCCATATTGAACAAATTGACCTGATACAAATTCACATTTTGCCCTCCTTGATAAAATATCATCAAAACTCATTCCCACAACCATCGCCCCATTTCATAGAATTTGCTGATTTCTATGATTCCTTTGAGTATAGCTTCTGAACTCCTTCCACTCTGATTCTGCAGTTTACTCTTAGGGACCATGTTGAGTCATCAATGAAAATGGTTATCAGTAGAAAACACTGCAGGTTGGACAATGGGGAAAATGCTAATGAGCCTGAAAGGGAGTATAGCTTCCTTAGAAAAGGAAAATGTTGGGGGAGAAGGTGAGAAGGCTTTCAGAATTGGGGATTCTCCAAGTTTCCTACATACTCCTAGACTTCTCTGTTTCACTTATGGGGATCTACTCTTTTCTCATCTGTGCCATAACTTGAACATAAAATAAGTGGAAAAAATATGAGACAGCATTTTCAAAAGTTCGACTTGATTTTCAGGGATCTCATTCTACATCTGCAAGCAGGAAGCAATCAATTTATCATGGTACATAAATACTTTGAGATTCATCCTATTTCTTAAAGACTGTAAATATTTGAGCAGGCCCATCCCTTGCATCAGATTATTCAAATGTCTTTTAAAATAGAGCCCTGACATTTTCCTCTCTTGCGTCTAGGGCAGCCACCTTTCCCCAGAGCTGCATGGTTCTGGACATACAGGCACAGACAACACAAGTGCTAACTTGATTGGTCTATTTCACCACTGAGTATTATGGGTTGCTATTTTCTATCTTGAAATTTGAATGGAAATCTAACTGCCTCCTATCCAATTTGCAACTGAACAGCAATTCTTTTACCCCCTCGTACCCTTCAGGATCTGCTACTTGCAACACATTCTCTGCGACTGACAAAGTTAGAGTTCTGTTGTAAGCTGTAGAAACTAGCTCTGACCTACTTGAACACTAAGAAGGAATGTCTTGGAAGACTAAGGGATGACGCCCCATACTGAAAGATAGGCTGAGTTACCAGAAGTCCAAGGTCCAAAGTCACAGCAGCAGCCACTTCTAGATCTTCTTTCCAGATGTGGCCACCTGTTGATGTGACAATAATTTCATTCCATCCATATGTCTCTCTCTACTCAGGAGCCAGATTTCTGTGGTGGGAAAGGGGACATTCTACAAGGAAGGTATGTTGATCAGCAATACATACAGACATACATACATGTATAAATATCATGATATTCATCTTGCAAAATTTGCTACAATGATATGAAATATTCATAAATCACGTAGCAAACTTCTTGGAATATGCTAACCATCCTTATTTCTATCATTATCCACAAATCTGACTCCTTCCTTCTTTGTGGGAATGACTGCCGCCTACTTTGGGGACCTGCTTTCCTCCATACCTATCTCTAAATCAGTCTACTCAATATTCATTGATCACTTTGTGAACATTTGTACTTTTTGTTGTTCACGATGAATCTCAGTCGGATATTCCCCTTCATTCATTAAATTTAATCTAAAGCCCACTTGCCCCACATTTTTCAGGAAGCCTATCACATATACTTACTGCCTGTATCATTCATTAGCTACTAATATATATACACACACACACACACATATATGTATATGTATATATACTTTAATCTTTGTTTATGTATTCTGTCACCCTAACTAGACTGAAAGTTGCATGAGGCCAGAGATCATTGTAATACATATTAGTAACCCCTGGCCTAAACCTTGCTTCTACATAGAGAAGTTGCTCAAAAAAGTTTGTTTTTAAGAATGTTTGTTACTGTGAGAAGATTGCTAATTGATTTCCAAAGTCCATCTCTCCTTCTCCTTTAGAAAAATATATTGGTTTTTGTGCTCGGGGGGAAACTAAATGTTCCAAATTTGCACCTCTGTGCATCTTCTAATGTTCTAGGCATTAAGATGTAAGCAGAAGGTTATGGCCTTCTGATGCCTGGCATCTAGATGTAATGCCTGGAGCTCCAGCAGCTACCTTGGAACTTGAAGTGACCCTAAGAATGGAATCCAGGTGTGACAGAGCATAAAGATGGAAAGGTACTGTGCCCTTGGTAATTTCTTAGAGCCATACACTAGTTAGTCCTAGGGTGCCTACTTCTGAATGGTCTTCCGTAAACAAAGATAAAATGTTACCTTGTTTAAGTCACCTATTTTGAAAGGGGTAGTCAGTGGGGGATGCTCTGTTACAAGTAGCTAAATATAATTTCTAAATGATACAGCTACTATTAGAAAATATAGACCAATTTTTAAAAATTCTTATTATTTATTATTTAGTACTAAGTATTTATACTTAATTAAAATCACTAACGATCTCCTGGCTTGTACAATAGGATGCATAACAGCCCCTTAAAAATATTCACACCCTAATGCCTAGAATCGGTGAATATTATCTTACATGGGGAAAAAAAAATTTGTGTTTGGCATGTGCGATTAAATTAAAGATCCTGAGATGGAAAGATTATACTAAATTATCTAGGTGGGTCCTAAATGTGATCACAAATGTCCTTATAAGAGATGGGCAGAATGAGCCTTGACACACACGGAAGAAGAAATGGCAATATGATGACACCGGCAAAGATCACAGTGATATGGCTACAAGCCAACGAATGCTGGCAGCCACCAGAAGCTGGAAGAGGCAAGGACAAACTCTCTCTTGGAGCTTCCATAGGAGCATGGTCCTGGCAACACCTTAACTTCAGCTCAGTAATACTGACTTTAGGCTTGGCCTCTAGAACTGTGAAAAAAATAAATTCTGTCATTTTTAAGCCATCACATTTGTGGTAATTGGTTACAGCAGCCATAAGAAATTAGTGCAATTTGAATTACCTTTCTACTTCTTTTCTAAAAAGGGACTATACTTTCTTCTACACGTTACCTGTAACTCTTTCAACTCCTACCTCCCAGCATCTCATGCCGGATGCATCATAGATGCCCAAATTATAGTTGATAGATGTGTAAGTCCGTGCATTTTCCCATTGCTACCTAAGATGCAATATTCCATGAATGATATACACATGGTTAGTTGTCAACTGCATGACACAGATAATAACCAGCATACTGGGAAAATGCACCAAATAAATTTAAAGGACGGACTGGTTTGGCAAGGATCAAGGATGTGGGAAGTTTATCATTGAAAAGAAAATGACATTGCAGGCAGACTAGAGCAGGGCAAGGACACTGGGTTTCTTCCTTACAGGCAATGGAGGGCCACTGAAAAGGGTGAGTAGGGAAGTAGCACACATAAATCTGAACTTTGAGGAAGATGAGGCTGGTGGCACTGGTGACACTGCTGGTAGGATCATGTGGTGGGTGAGAGGGCATGAAGCAAGAAATGACTAAACCAGGGGGAAGCCAATATAAATCACATTTTGTGAGAGAATTTGCAAACTAAAAATCAACAGGACACTGATGTGGGAGAGTGAAGGCCAGCACTCTACTCCTAGCTATAGCTATCCAGCTGTACTTCCTCCCTATGTCACCTGAGAGAATCAATTCACAACTATGTCTCTTCATCTGTAAAGTGTTCAGAAGATAAAAAAAAATTATACAAAAATTGCACCTTTTCTTTCCTTCCTCTCACCTTCATTGCTATAGCATTTAACTTAGATATCTCCTAAACCCTTCAGAAAGGATGCCATGGCAAAAGACCACACTGGGAGAGAGCTCCAAAGTACCAGAGGGGTCAAGATGTAATAATGACACTTCTGATAGGTAAGCAGGGTGTCACTTGTTATAAACCATACTGTAACATTTTCAATGTCACATGGACAGCCCCATAAAATTAAGTAGTTTGCAAGAACAGCTTAAATATATAAACATTTCTCAAGAAAACTTTGTCCTATGAGACCATCAAGAGAAGAAGAAGGTAAAGGACAATAAAAGGATGAGGAAGAGGAGGAAAGGGAGAAGGAAAAGAGGAAGAGAATCAGAAAGAGAGTGATAACATATTGAGCTTCTACTACACCAGGGGCTATATATGTGATATAATCATTTAATCTTCACAAACCCCTATATTGAAAGATTCTTACATTTTTTCCACCATCTTAGTCCTAACAGAAACAATGTGAAAACACTGAGACAAAACAAAGTTACAAGAAGTAAAGCACACAAATAATCCAAAATTCTTACACTCAGAACTACCATTCTTAATAAGAGGTAGCTATCTGTGTATGTCTATAGATTAAAAGGTGGATGGATGGCTAGGCAGAAATAATTTTTTAAAAATGGAACATGTGATACCTGAAGCAAGCTTGGTTTTCCTACCTTATAAATGATCTGATTTTTCTACCTGGAAATTTTCCCTACTTCTATTATATATATATTTTTCTATTGTATTTTTTTAAAAAAATTTAAGTACTATACAGTGTTATCAACTATGGTCACCATGTTACACATTAGAGCCTCAGTCTTTATACACCTTATTGCTGAAAGTTTGTATCCTTTTGACAACCTTTCCCTATTTCACTCATTTTTAAGCCCTAAACCCTATCCCTGAATCAGGATATGTTTTAGCATCTATTATTCCATTATTTCCTAGAACACAGTATGTTCTTTTTATCATTGGCTTAGGTTCTTAATAAAAATAAATAAATAAATAAATAAATAAATAAATAAATAAATATCTACTTCCTATCCCTAGGCATTCCTGTGAGCATGATATCATCTTTGGTTTTTTTTTTTTTTTTTATGATATCATCTTTGAATTTCATATGTCAGTGCTGGTTGCTGACAGGAAGTCCAGAGAAGTCTGAAAACCTCCCATTTCCTTAAAAATCCAACTTTAAAAAAAATTTTATTTATTCATGAGAGACACAGAAAGAGAGGCAGAGAGACATAGGCAGAGGGAGAAGCAGGCTCCCAGTGGAAATCCTGATGTGGGACTCAATCCCAGGATCCCAGGATCATGACCTAAGCCAAAGACAGACACTGAGCCATCCAGGTGCCCCAAAAATCCAACTTTTGCAAAACTATCTAAAGTATTTAGCTATTGGAGCAAAAAAATGTGATCTTCAAGTAAATGCAACAGAACCATGTTTCCCTCAAGGCATAAGGGAAGGCTCTGGTTCTGATGAGCGAGAACATCACGATACACAAAACAATAGAACAATATCTGGAAAAAAACCCTGCTAGGGAGAAACTATGGCCTCATCTCCAGGGTAAGGTGGACTTCATATTTTCCAAAGACTCCTTGAGATGAGAGACATGCAGCTTGCCAGCCACTGCCTGTGTTCATGCCATAGCTCCATGCAAAGTCACACAGTCCAAAACACGGTCTGGGGACGGTGTGTGTGTGTGGGGGGGTGGGGGACAAAAAAACACACGGTCTGGGGCTGGGAAGACTTCCTTCTTTCAGTCTTGAAAATCACAACCAAGGTCTCAGGGGCATCATGGAAAGCCTGAGGGATGTGCCTCTGATCAAAACAAATCAAAATGGAATACAGCAAAGCCATATTACTGAGCATGTTGAATGTCTCCTTAGGTCAGTCACCCAGCAGGTGTTTGACAAAGGCAGCACCTACAACCCCAAATGTCAAATGCCTGACACTCTTCTTTGCCGTAGGGATTCTACAACAGTGCCATCATTTGTGAATTGGTTACCTCAGATGCTGTATTGGTGCCCCATTCTAACATTGGTGGGTACAAATGGGGCCCAACCGTGTCCGTGACCAATTTCATCTATAACATGATTTGGACTGGCAATGAGTGGCAGAAGCAAACGCAAGGAAAATCAAAAGTGCACAGTAAAAAAAACATCGGGCACACAAGGAAAAGCGTGATTAGTGACGACAGCTAAAACCAATACAAAAAGACATACCTGCGAGACTTTAAGTACTTGAATTCTCAAACACAAACTATAAAATAACTCTGATTATTACGTTCAAAGAAATGGAAGACACATATTTAATCACCAGCAGGGAACCGAAGACTTCTTCCTGAAGAAGTGTGTTTTGTGGGCCTTAATCATCTTTTATTACAATTCAATGAAGACATCAAGCAGTTTAGTAAACAGTGTCAAATGCCAAGATCTGGAATGCTGAGCAAAGGTACAAGGTCTGTGCTGAGTGGGAAATAGTATGGTGAGAACTATAGTGTCAAAAGAAACTATTTGCCACAAAACTGTACCATCAGGGTGACAAAATTGTACTTGAGAACTTTATACCTTGGGGCCTTGAGAAAATTGATGTCCTCTTATGAGGCCTATGGAAGTGTGAATTGGTTCAACATGAACAGGAGGACAACTTTGAAATATGTACCGAAAGCCTGAAAATACACTCTAACTAAAACCTCCCTTCTGGGAGGTTATTCTAAAGAACCAATTAAGGATGCATGGAAAGAGGGGCACCTGGGTGGTTCAGTCAGTTAAACATCCGACTCTTGGTTTCAGAATATATACGTATTATATATATATATAATGTTATAATTAAGAGTTTAGTGTATACAACTTTCACATTTTTGTGGATTATTTCCTTAAGACAAATTCCTAGCTATGTGATTATTAGGTTAAAAACAGAAAAGAGGTTGTGACTCTAGGTAGGTTCTGTTCAAATGTTTCCAAAAGAAATTCTGTGGTTGGACCCTGATGTGGAGTGCTGAATAACTTATGCTTTTTTTTTTAAGTTTTTATTTATGTATTCATGAGAGACACACAGAGAGACAGAGAGGGACAGAGACACAGGCAGAGGGAGAAGCAGGCTCCATGCAGGGAGCCCCACGTGGGACTCAATCCTGGGACTCCAGGACCACGCCCTGGGCCAAAGGCAGGCAGGCGCTAACCCGCTGAGCCACCCAGGGATCCCTATGCTTTTGGATAATTAACTGAATGTAATGTTAAGTGATATGCCTTAGCAATTAATATATAATTAGAAACAAATCAAAATGTGAATTAAGCTTCTTTATAAGTGATACATGAGAGGATATTTCTTTACATATTTCCCAATGTCAATAGTACTACCATCTTAATGAGATATATAAAAATTGCAAAATGTGGGCATATATAGAAGTACCATATAATTCAGCAATTCCACTTCCAGGTATTTATCCAAAGAAAATGAACACTCTAATTCAAAAAGACATATACATTACTATATTCATTGCAGCATTATTTACAATAGCCAAGATATGGAAGCAACCAAAATATCCATTCATGGATGAATAGATAAAGCAGATGTGACATTTATATAAAATGAAATATTAGCCATAAAAAAGAATGAATTCTTGCCATTTGTGACAGTATGGATGTGCCTAGAGGGTATTATACTAAATGAAATAAATCAGAGAGAGAAATACTGTGACTTCACTTATATGTGAATCTAAAAAACAAAATAAACAAAACAGAAATGACTCATAGATACAGAAAACAAACTGCTGGTTGCCAGAGGAAAGGGTATTGAGGGAATGGACAAAATAGATGAAGGGGATTAAGAAGTACAAACCTACAGTTGTAATAAGACACAGGGTTATAATGTGCAGCATAGGGAATATAATCAATATTTAACCACTTTTTTCTTTTTTCTTTTTTTTAGATTTTATATACTCATGAGAGACACAGAGAGTCTGAGACACAGGCAGAGGGAGAAGCAGGCTCCATGCAGGGAGCCCAATGTGGAATTCGATTCCGGGTCTCCAGAATCACATCCTGGGCCGAAGGCAGGCGCTAAACCACTGAGCCACCCAGGGATTCCCATATTTAACCACTTTAAATGGTCACAAATAACTAGATTTAATGCGGTGACCATTTCATAATGTATATAAATGTTGGACTACTGTTATACATCTGAAATGAATACAATATTAAATGTCAATTATTCTTTGATAAAAAATAAAATGTAAAAACAAAAAAAGTGGGCATGTACCTACCTGGAGGATATAATTCCCACATCATAAACTAAATTATTGTTTTTTCAATTCTCCATTTGATTATATCAAGGAAAGCCTCCATTTGGTACTGGTATGTTTTTAACACGATTTTCTTTTAAAATTCTCCATTTTCAACAAACGGAGAGCCAGGCCTTAGGTTCAGAGCCTTGGGTGGGCAACAAAATCTAGGTGGAATAGTTATATCTATGATTACTTTTTAATTATGACAAGGGACCGATTCATAGTCATAACATTTCTTTTTTCAAACTTAAAGTTTAAAAAGATCAATTTAAAGAGAATACAGGGCAGCCCAGGTGGCTCAGCAGTTTGGCGCCTGCCTTCAGCCCGGGGTGTGATCCTGGAGACCCGGGATGGAGTCCCATGTCGGGCTCCCTGCATGGAGCCTGCTTCTCCCTCTGTGTCTCTGCCTCTCTGTCTCTCATGAATAAATAAATAAAATCTTAAAAAAATAAATAAAGAGAATACAAAGTATATATCATATATGGAGACAAAATAGGAATGTTTAAAATCAAGGACTGAAATTTGAGAAATAGTGACATAAGAGATTGAACCCAGGAATTTACTGGTAACACTTTTTTGATCTCCAACAGTGTATTTGTTTCTAAACAGAATAATATGGTTAATTTACATCCTAGAATTTGGACTTTTCCCATGTTTTTTAAAAATGTTATTCATAAGAGATACACAGAGAGAGGCAGAGACACAGACAGAAGGAGAAGCAGGATCCTCCCAGGGAGCCCAATGTGGGACTCGATCCCTGGACTAGGGATCACACCCTGAGGCCAAGGCAAATGCTCAACTGCTGAGCCACCCAGGCATCCCTCCATGTTTTAGAAGTACATTGCCCATTGGCTCTATTCTACCTGTAAGTCCATTACTCTTTGAAGTCAATAGGCTTTAAGCAGAGACAATATGGGATGTTTAGTAATTTTCTTGAAAAAGGAGTGGACCATTTTATTGTATTTTAAGATTTTATTTATATATTCATGATAGTCACACACACACAGAGAGAGAGGCAGAGACATAGGCAGAGGGAGAAGCAGGCTCCATGCAGGGAGCCCGACGTGGGATTCGTTCCCGGGTCTCCAGGATCGCACCCTGGGCCAAAGGCAGGCCCTAAACCGCTGCGCCACCCAGGGATCCCTGGACCATTTTAATCTTTAGTTGGCAGAGAGATCTTTATCACCTCTTTACATTTACTAGTGTAGTAGGCACTTGACATACATTGTCCCAGTGATCTTTACAACACTACCAGGGATGAAGATCATCTTTTAGAAAGAGGGCTCAAAGCATGAAGGAAATTTCCCAACATTAGAAGGGAAGATTAAACATAAAGTCCCTAGTTTAGTGTCTGGCACATGGAGCAGATACCAAGAAGACTGAAGCCATCATTACTGTCCCTGTAATTAGCAAGCTCAGGATTTAGTCTGACGTCTGCTCAATTCAAGCAAGCCCATGCCTTTTTACACAGGCTGGGCTCTGTAGAATTGCAGAAGAAAAAAGATAAAGATAACCCCAAACAATGTTAAATCCACATATCATTCACTCAGCTGATCTTGACTCAGTGTCTACCATGTTCCAGATGCTATGAAACAAGCTTACAATCATTCCATGTTGCCTTAGGCTAGCTTGAGATCCCACAGGTTGCTACAGTATTGTTCTTCCTACCAAACTCAATGCATATAATTTCTGCTTTGGGACACCTGGGTGGCTCAGCGGTTGAGCATCTGCTTTCAACTCAGGGCGTGATCCTGGGATCTGGGATCGGGTCCCACTCCCTGCGAGGAGCCTGCTTCTCCCTCTGCCTATGTCTCTGCCTCTCTCTCTGTGCCTCTCTCACATGAATGAATAAACAAATTAAAAAAAAAATCTGCTTTAATGTCTACCATCTGTACTAAAGAGTAAACTCTTGGGAGGAAATGTGTCTACTGTGATGACCACTTTATCCCTTGCCTATATCATAGTGACTAATACAGAATAAGCTTTAAGTATTTGAATTAGAAAAAAAATACATAAAAATCAACATAAACATATATATACTAGCTTTACTAACATTTTCCTTCAAGAAACACTTTCAAACCTTAAAAAAAATTCATATGATCCCAGCTATGTTAATATAATAAAAGGATGACTGAAGGAACTTTCTCAAATTTTTTTATGGGTAGTGGCATTCATAATTCATAGTATTTCTTATGCTTTCAATATTTCTGTTATGTTTCTTACATCTATATTAGTAGAAAGGAGAAAATAAAACCTAGTAATGCCAGAAAATAACCTGTAAACTCTAAAAAAAGGTTAACATAAATGTACATTAAATGTAGCATTATTTACAATTACCATTCTCAAGACCTATCTGCTTCCACTCTCCTTACCCCTCTCCTACAGAGGCTTAGGGACAGCATGCCCTTCTTTCATATCCTTTGTTAGAATTAAGAGTTGGTAATTTGACTGCATGTGGAATCTTCAGAATGAAATCTGGAAGTAGTTGGGTGAGGCAGCCCTCTTCTGGGAAAATAGGAAAATGCAAATACTCCAGAGGATCCTATCTAGATTGTAAAGGGCCCTAAATGTCCCCAGGGCACAAAAGGTATTTCCTGAAAACAATGGATTTTTGAAGCTAAAAGTCATTCTGGAAGTTGAAGTGCAAATTTTTATTTTTGTAAATATTATGTATTTAAAATCTCTAAGCCTCAATTTCTCATCTGTTAAACATAAAGTGATAGTACCCTGTAAGGTATTTCCAAATCAATGTGAAAAAATACAAGCATTTAGCACAGTACTTAGCAAACCGTAAGTGCTTAATAAATGACAGCCATTATTTTAGCTTTTACTCACATTTTATTTTATTATTATTATTTTTTAATTTATTTATTCATGATAGTCACATGGAGTGAGAGAGAGAGGCAGAGACACAGGCAGAGGGAGAAGCAGGCTCCAAGCACCGGGAGCCCGATGTGGGACTCGATCCCGGGTCTCCAGGATCACGCCCTGGGCCAAAGGCAGGCGCCAAACCGCTGCACCACCCAGGGATCCCTACTCACATTTTATAATCTTTGCAGTACTCATTTTACCTTGTGCTTACAAAAAAAGAACTCCAGGAAGCTTAAGAGATCGCATCTAAGAAAAGGGGTGCAAGTGTGTATGCATTTAAAATGCCTAATATACTATACTACATTTGAAACTAAGGTAACATTGACAACTATATTCAATAAAAATCACTTCAGTGACAAAAAATAAGTGTAATGGCAGAAAACATGAAAATATCTGAGATTTGTTCACTGAGAAATTGTTTATTAAGATGTTAATGTTTATGTAGTTAGTTCAATAATTATGTAATTTAAAATTCTGAATCACCTCTGAATAATCTAGGCATGTATGTAAACTACTACATTTCTTGATATTTAACATAATTAGACTTCTCTAACTTTCAATTATCAGACAAAACTTTCAAAGTCACACCCTTAGGAGTTCATAAATTCCTATTTGCCCAAGGTTTTATTATATAACAAACCTTCTTAAAAGACAAAAGTCTTATTCTGCCTTTCACAATATATATCAAATCATCACAATGTACACTTCAAATCTTACAATTCTGTCAATTATGCCTCAATAAAGCAAAAAAAAAAAAAAAATTGAAATCCCACACAGAAGTCTTAATCTGAACCAATGTGGAGAAATAGAACAATGGAAGATCTTTTATTCATCATGTGAGCAAAAATACAGAATATATTTATTGAGTTTTCCCCTAAAGAGAATACAGTTTGTATTAGAGAAATAAAAGATTAGTTATCAGGAGTTGCTTTTGGAGAATAATCAATCAGTGCCTTATCAACAGTTGGATACTGATACCAGGGACCATCACCTCTTGCACGCATCAACCTTCGCACTTCCAGCTCCTTTAACCTATAACAAACAGAATAGCAATATTGTGAGTCCAGCATTTCCAATTGCAAAGTTAACAAATTATCTTCATAAAGAAAAACCACTAGATCTTTTGCTTTTGTGTAAAGTATTATCTAAAATACTTTAATTTTTTTTAAAGATTTTATTTATTTATTCATTAAAGACACACACACACAGAGAGGCAGAGATATAGGCAGAGGGAGAAGCAGGTTCCACTCAGGGAGTCTGATGCGGGACTTGATCCTAGGACCCCAGGATCACAACCCTAGCCAAAGGCAGATGCTCAACCACTGAGCCACCCAGGTACCCTAAAATACTTTAGATAATACTTTTGTGTAAAGTATTCTCTAAGTAATTTATGTAAAGTAATAATATACCTCCATAGATTCGTATGCATATATCTGAAATGTACCTATAAGGAAAATTTGGGACTCATTTTTTACTTTCATTATCTTGTATAGGTAGTTAACCAACAAATACCACTTGCATTGATAATCAATCTCTTCTCTCCTCCTGTCCCTGCTCTTTATCTGGACTGATCACTTTCACTTGGGTAGTGGTAATGCATTTCCCGTCTCCTTGCCTCTTAGAAAACCTCGAGACCACGTATTCCTGAAATAATCCCTTTCTGAAGTAAACCATAAAAAACTCTTAACTATAGAGAACAAACTGAGAGTTATAGGAGGGGAGGCGTGTGGGACGTGGGCTAAATGGGTGATGGGGATTAAGAAGTGCACTTGTGTTGAACACTAGGTGTTATATATAAATGATGAATCACTAAATTCTACTCCTGAAATCAGTATTACACTATATGTTAACTAACTAGAATTTAAGTAAAAACTTGAAAGATACAAAAACAAATTAAAAATGAAATAGTCTTTTCTCCTCTCCATTTTTATAGACTACATATTAAATTTTTCATATGACTGGAAATTTATCAGTTAAATAATTCACTTTATTAACTTTAACCAGCTCACTAACCCTACCCCCTATCTATGAAAGATTACAAACCTTTGTATACTCTAAAAGAGTTATCTTTCTTTTTTTTTTTTTTTTTTGGATTATGTATCCTCATATTATCCTTTTTTCTACTCTTTAGAATATAATTATCCAAAATACAAATATTAAGATATTCATCAAAAGCACTGGTTAAATAAATTATGTTTCACCCTTATAATAGACTACTAGGCACCTGTTGAAAAGAATGATGAAAATCTTTCAAAAATAGGAAATAGGAAATAGAGATGTGGTATATGTCTAAAGTTCAAAAAAGTCTAATGATACTAAGTAGGAGCCATATTGCTATCCTAAGCTCTTAAATACTTAATAACAATTCCATATGGTAATTATATATACATATAATTACAAATCTAGAAAACAGGCCAATTGTATATTCTTTTAATCATTTAAATACTTTTAAAATATTGTACCAATTTTTATAAACTACAAAGTTAAAAGAGAATAAAGAGAAAGCAGATCAATGGTAGACTAGGGCTAAGAGTAGGGGATGGGAAATGACTGTAAAGGACAGCAAAGAAGCTTATCAGGTGATCAAAATGACCTTGAGTGTGATGGTTACACAGCTATTTACCTTTGTTAAAAACCCATCAAATTTAATGGGTACATGTGACTGTATGTAAACCTCACTACAAACACTAACATAAATCTCAGGATGACATTTAAAAGTACCAAAGGAAACATGAACGTTAAAAAAAAAAGAATTTGAGGATGCCTGGGTGGCTCAGTGGTTAAATGTTTGCCTTTGGCTCAGGTCGAGTCCCACATCAGTCTCCTTGCATAGAGTCTACTTCTCCCTCTGCCTGTGTCTCTGCCTGTGTCTCTGCCTCTCTCATGAATAAATAAATAAAATCTTAAAAAAAAAATTTGGACTTACATACATATTTGCTTATTTCATTACTATCAGAGACCATTCCATGACACAAAATCCCAAAAGCTAAAGAAAAAGACTGATGGGGACATGGGTGGTTCAGTGGCTGAGCGTCTGCCTTTTGCCTAAGGTCTGCCTTTGGCCCAGGATCAAGTCCAGCATCAGGCTCCCTGCACGGAGCCTGCTCCTCCCTCTCCCTATGTCTCTGCCTCTCTTTCTATGCTTCTCATGAATAAATAAAATCTTAAAAAAATAATTAAAAAAAGAAAAAGACTGAGAAACCTGACAATAATTAAATGAGTAAATATATACAAAATAATTAAAATACTAATACATAGTAATGTTGAGAAACATACTAGCTACTACTATATTTTCGTTATCTGAAACATAAAAACACTTTGTCCCTCTCGGTCGGCGCCCAGGATGACGAAGAAGAGAAGGAACAATGGCCGTGCCAAGAAGGGCCGCGGCCACGTGCAGCCCATCCGCTGCACCAACTGCGCCCGCTGTGTGCCCAAGGACAAGGCCATTAAGAAGTTCGTTATTCGGGACATCGCGGAGGCCGCCGCCGTCAGGGGCATTTCCGAAGCGAGTGTCTTCGACGCTTACGTGCTTCCCAGCTGTACGTGAAGCTCCATCACTGCGTGAGTCGTGCCATTCACAGCAAGGTAGTCCGGAATCGCTCTCGTGAAGCGCGGAAGGACCGAACACCCCCGCCCCGATTTAGACCCGCGGGAGCCGCCCCACGACCTCCACCGAA
This sequence comes from Canis aureus, assembly GCF_053574225.1. NCBI lineage: Eukaryota > Metazoa > Chordata > Mammalia > Carnivora > Canidae > Canis > Canis aureus. The sequence goes on along the minus strand of NC_135641.1, from coordinate 17,625,850 downwards.
GCCCATGTAAGCAGCTGAGTCCTTAACGACTGAAGAAAAAGTGTTCTCCGGGAAAAAAATAAATGGCGATTATACTTAAAACAAACAAACAAACAAACAAAAAAAAAAAAAACAAAAAAAACTTTGCAAAAAATTTTACACTATCAGAAGACAAATGCAAGTTGGGAAAACAACTGCAACAAAACCAAAAAGAGAGGGATGCCTGGGTGGCTCAGCGGTTGAGCATCTGCCTTCCTTGAGCATCGGCCTTCCGCTCAAGGTGTGATCCTGGAGTCCGTGGATCCCTGCAGGGAGTCTGCTTCCTCCCTCTGCCTATGTCTCTACCCCTCTCTCTGTCTCTCATAAATAAATAAAATCTCAAAAAAAAAAAAAAAAAGAAAAAGAAAAAGAAAACAACCAAAGAGATATTTTAGTTAAATGTGTAAGTTAGTAGAAAAATGGGCAATTTACAGGAAAACAAATACAAACAATAGATAGATGAAAAAATACTCAAACTTACAAATTCAACTATCTTAGCAGCAAAATGCTTAGGTTTGATAAATTTCATTTAGAGGGAAAGGTATGGAAAACAAATTATCGTGTATTGGTGGCAGAAAAAAACAACTGGTACAACTTTTTGGAAGAGTTTGGCAACAACTATCTAAAATTTAAAACATGGGCAGCCCAGGTGGCTCAGCGGTTTATGCCACCTTCAGTCCAGGGCCTGATCCTGGAGACCCGGTATGGAGTCCCACATCAGGCTCCTCACATGGAGCCTGCTTCTCTCTCTGCCTGTGTCTCTGCCTCTCTCTCTCTCTCTGTGTCTCTCATGAATAAATAAATAAAATCTAAAAAAAAAAGAATAAATAAAATAAAATAAAATTTAAAACATATGACATTTGGTATATCAGTGCCACTGCTAGGAATTTATATTTCATATACACTAAATAAATATGCAGAAATCTATATATGAGAATATTCACAATACTATGTGTACTGGTTAAAAAAATTAAGGCACATCTACCCAGTGAAATATATGATGCAGCCATTAAAACAAATGGGATATGCCATTATAGAAAAACCATTAAGCTGTATTTAAGTGAAACAGTGTTTATAAGAGGATTCTATTTGTGTTAATATATATTTTTAATACATAACTTTTTTTAGAAAGATTTAAGAAATAACTAAATAGTAGTCACTGGGATCCCTGGGTGGCGCAGCGGTTTGGCGCCTGCCTTTGGCCCAGGGTGCGATCCTGGAGACCCAGGATCGAATCCCACGTCGGGCTCCCAGTGCATGGAGCCTGCTTCTCCCTCTGCCTATGTCTCTGCCTCTCTCTCTCTCTCTCTCTCTCTCTGTGACTTATCATAAATAAATAAAAATAAAAAAATAAAAAAAATAAATAGTAGTCACCTTTAAGAATGAGGTTAGGTAGGAAAAAAATGAGGTTAGGTAGAAGACAAAAGGAAATTGGGGATTGGGGATAGAGGGAGCAGACAGTTGCCTTGCATTTAAGAGTGTGATATTTTAAAAAGAATTCTTTTACTCTGATAGATATTATCAATTAGTAAGTCTCTCAGTCTTTGACTCATAAACTCTACTGTAAATAGGCTAATTTCCTCCCTATTTTCATCCCTTTCCATGGAGCATCTAATTGTGCTGATATAGTTTATTAAATTTTTTCTTGTGGCTTGCAACGGTAAGAAAGGATTTTCTTCCTTACCCCCTGCACATCTTTTTTTTTTCCCCCCTTACCGTAAATCAGCCTTTTCAGCTTCAATTTGAAGGATAGCCATTGTTTTTTCATAATTCTTTTCAGGGCTATCAAAGAAAGTTCGGGCAATCCATCTTGATATAGGATGCTAAAAGAGAAAATTTGTTTATTTTCTGAATAGTACTTTGCTCTTCCAGTTTACTATTCTTTAAAATGGCCATTTCAGGTAAACCAATAATGCCTACTAAATGCCAACTACTTTATATGTATTTTAAATACTTTCAATCCATTAGATGGATACTATTTTTGTTCCCATTTTATAGATGAACAAATTGTACAAAGTTATACAGTTACTAAGTGCCAGCATCCAGACTCAAACAAGGTCTGACTCTAAAACCTATGCTCTTTGCCAGTATACTGCAGTGAGTATCTTAAGTGGTAGATTTAGGAGCCAAACCCAGAGTTTGGGGATTAAAAACTGAAGTTTCTTCTCTCAGCATAAACTACCTGTATGGTTTGCCTTAAGGTACAATAATGATACATTTATTTTCTGAAATATAGTTCATTCAGATAATAAAACATGATAGTATTTAATCAAGGCCATCTCACTATAACACTTATAAAGACAAGTAATAGAATTAACTTTGGGTTTTAGCAGCAGTGACAGTGTGATAAAATGACTGATAGTACAGGCTGTGGGCTCAGGCCTGCCTAAGTTCCAATACTGGCCATACTTCTTGGACAGGTCACTTACCCTCTTTTAAGTTTCAGTCTCTTCATCTCTGAATTGGGAATAATAATAGCACATTTCATATGGAATAAGATAATATTTGCAAAACACTACCATAGTACCTGCTACACAGTAGCTGCTCAATAAAGAACAGCTAGCATTAGCACAAGTAAAATTTTTCCTATGGCATTGAACTTAGAATAAATTCTGACTGTTACTCTGCTAGGAGGGAAACACACTGCAGAGTCATTCTTTAAAAAAATCATAAAGCTTAAAGTAATGAAACAAAATTATCAGAAGTTGCTTGTAAAAAGTAAGCACAAAATTTATCATCTAGTTGATAGCAAAAACTTACTATAAAACAATACCACCATTGCTAAATGAAGACATTAATCAGTGCACTGATAAAACAACTAACAGAAAGTAACTTTTAATAACATATACCAACCTTAAAATACTCCCAGTGTTCTGGGATGTAACCTTCTGGAATTTCTGCTAACTCAGCTTCACCTAGAGTAAGAGAAAACAGTGATGTCCAATTTTAGTATCAGGAATTTATAATCTTAATTCTTCACTATTTAAGTCAGAAGCTAACTTCTTATGGATTGTTGTTGTCATTTTTTTTAAAGATTTTATTTATTTATTCATGAGAGACACATAGAGAGAGGCAAAAGCAGGCTCCCTGTAGGGAGCCCGACGTGGGACTCAATCCCGGGATCCTGGGATCATGACCTGAGCCGAGGCAGACGCTCAACTGCTGAGCCACCCAGGCATCCCTACGACTTTCTTAATAACATTTTTTCTCTAGCTTACTTTTAAGTTTTTATTTATGTATTTGAGAGAGAAAGAGAGAGAGAGAAAGAGAGAGCAAGCGAGCATATGCGTGGGTGGGGAGGGACAGAGGAAGAGGAAGAAGGAGAGTAGCAGACTCCCTGCGGAGTGCCAAGTCTGATGCAGGGCTGGATCTCAAAACCACAAGATCATGACCTGAGCCAAAACCAACAGTCAGACACTTTATTATAAGAATACAGTATACAGGGCAGCCCGGGTGGCTCAGCGGTTTAGCGCCTCCTTCAGCCCAGGGCCTGATCTTGGAGACCTGGTATCAAGTCCTACATCGGGCTCCCTGCATGGAGCCTGCTTCTCCCTCTGCCTGTGTCTCTGCCTCTCTCTCTGTGTCTCTCATGAATAAATAAATAAAATCTTAAAAAAAAAAAAAAAAAAAGAATACAGTATACAATACAAAAAACATTCAAAGTATGTGTTATTCAACTCTTCATGTTATTGATAAGGCTTCTGGTCAACTATAGGCTATTAATAAAGTATTGGGGGAATAAAAAATTATATGTGATTTCTGACTGATCAGGGGGTTGACAGCCCCACATTGTTTAAAGATTGTATTTTAATCACTTTAATATGAAAATGATTTCATTCATTAGGTATTTTTTTAGATGTCTCCTATGTGTAAGGCATTGCCAATGGGCAATTATGTAAGAGCTTCACAATTTAATATAGTGTAACAAAATTTAAAAAAAGACACATTATTCCTTCTGGTTTTCCCTATCACTACTAGACAAAACATTTTAGGATTCAAGATGTTAGAAGTACTTTGGGCAGAATTTCCCATGAAAATCTAACATTAGCTATCTTTCACAGTTTCATTCTTTTTTAGAAGATTATAATTTTCTATATCCCAAGATGGATAAAAAAAAATTCTTCCATCCCTCAGCCTCTCTTCTACCTCTATCTTTTTCTATTTTCCTTATTCGGACTTGTCAAAGCTGGTTTGGAAAATTACAAAGAAGAGGAAAACAAGGCTCTCTGAAGCCATTTGTGGCCTCCACAGAGTTAATGACCTTAAAGATTTTTGGAGGAAAAAAAAAAGTTTAAAAAAAATTACACACTATTGAAGTTGCGATCTGGTTACTATAAAATAAAATCCCAACCCTATGTTTATTATTGAAATAATTTTTCTTTCTAACATCCATAATTTCTTTCTGTTATTAGTGTACATAGGTGTTAAAATTTTACCAATCTGGTCAGAGCGGTACTTACCAATAAATACATTCACCAAAGTTATGCCAATTGCTACTGGAATCCCAGTCAACAAAATGTAGAATTTCTGTTGAGATTAAAAAATAGTTTTCATACAACCATTTCCTCTCTTTCCCTACTCTCAAATTATCTTCAATTTTTTATTTCTTTACGTTGCCTGTGAAATAAACTTGCCAAATTGGAGATGTGATAGATACCAAATTATTTATTTCTGAGATTTTCTTTTACTCTTAACTTTTAGACGCCTATATTTGGTACCAAAAATGGAAGAAAAAAAGGATTAATTCTGCAAGCATAATACAATATATAATTAAGTGATTTTTCATTTTCTGGTGAACACAATGTAATAAAAGTTGCAAAATTTTTGTATTTATTAAGATGAAAACGGTAAAAACATTTGGGTGATTTCAACAACTATAGAGTTTGAGTTGGTCATGACAAGAAAAGTGGGAGCTCAACCAAGAGGATGAAGAGGGACATTAAATACAAAGGGCAGGCAAGAGGTCTAGAGGGCAGCCAGTGCTCAAATGGTCACAGCTCTAGGAACAGTGGCAGAGAGTCTAAATTGTCTAGACAATTTTCCATCTTCCCAACTTCTACTTTGCCTTATAGAGCCTTGAGATACAAATATATGGCCAGGACCCTACTTGATCCTTTGAAATCACTGTTCCTGAACAATACAGAAATAAAAAATCATAACCCAAAATAATGGAGTTACTTATTAAAGAAGTCTTTCAATGAGTTCTTTGGTAACTTAAATAATATTTTAGTCATATGATAATTATCCCCAAATGAATCCATTTTAAAAGTTTTATAATTCTAGATTTTGGGATGTGTGAGTATGTGCGTGTGTGTGTGTGTATGTTTGCGCGCGCGCAGGAAACACAGGTTATATTTCAAAACCCCATAATCTTAAGAATAAAGAAATGGCTCAAATTTTACCTCCAATACACATGAATCCTTTTATTGAAGAAGGTTCACTAATTTAAAAAGAAACTCAGTAACAAATCAGACATTACAACAAAATCTCCATATCTATTAAGAAATATGAATTTATAAAATCACATCTTTTATAAAAGATGTTTTCTAAATAGGCAAAAAAAAAAAAATTCCATGTGTATGTACAGAGTTTAGTTTAGCAAAAGTTTTAACTCACCATTAAATTCAAAAAACGCCTGTCATAGAATTCAGAAGGTTTGATGATAAACAGTCTTTTCCCATGGTCTCCGCTGTGTCGCACAGGAGCTGGAAATATTAAATTACCCTGTTATATACAAGGCTCACATATACTGTTATATTCGGAGATAAAATCAGGTTATCAGAAAATGTATATGCATAGATGTTTAATGTGAATTAAAATAAAAATGCATACTTGGAGTAGTAAAGGCAGAGCAGATAAAGTATCTTTAAACAGAGTCTGATGTACTGTTGTAAACCATAGTTCTCTTCACTTTTATTCAACGTTCCAGAAATACCTAAATAATTTGAATTTGTTTCCAGAGCAGGCAGGGAGGTCAGATACTCTTGGTGGGTTACTTAACTCTGTTTACCTCTACAATAAGGATTTGCTAATGCTAGTAAATAACTAAATTTAAGTTGTATCATTTCATATGATGAAGCAGTATATATTAGGGCTCGCAGAAAAATAGATGGAAAGGTATTTACTCAACACATCTCTATTAAACACTCTAACATATCTTGATAAAAATCACTCTTTAAGCCATTTCTGATTGTGAATATTCTCCTCTTCAAATTCTCCATCAGATGGTATGTAATCAACCCTTACTGGAGATAAACTGAGGCAAAATTTCACTCCTGATATTATTTTTACACAATCTCCCTTTCCTGGACATCTGGAAAGACTGCTGCAAGCACTGTGAACTCTTTCTGCTAGAAGCAGGGAAGGATCTCACTGTTACTGGGAAACCAAGGTTACTGTTTCTATTGTATTCAAGGAAATTTCACATGAGAGTCACTACAGGATAAAAAACTAATTTCCCATTAAAGGAATTTCAGTCATGATAGAAGTCATAAAGATTTGTTTTTTTTTTTGTTTTTAATTTTTTAAATTTATTTATGATAGGCACACACAGTGAGAGAGAGAGGCAGAGACACAGGCAGAGGGAGAAGCAGGCTCCACGCACCGAGAGCCCGACGTGGGATTCGATCCCGGGTCTCCAGGATCGCGCCCTGGGCCAAAGACAGGCGCTAAACCGCTGCGCCACCCAGGAATCCCAAGATTTGTATTCTTTAGACACCTGGGTGGCTCAGTGGTTGAGTGCCTGCCTTTAGCTCAGGGCATGATCCTGGAGTTCCCAGATCAACCCCCATATCAGGTTTCCTGTAAGGAGCCTGGTTCTGCCTCCACCTGTGTCTCTCATGAATAAATTAAAAAAAAAAAAAAAAAAAAGATTTGTATCCTTTGTTCAAGCTTAAATGTCTGGAATGCCCTCCCCTATCCTGAAATCTATTCTTTAGGCCCAGATGACATTTTATCCTTTAAGAAACCAACCCTCTTCCCAACCATATAAGATCTCTCCTTTGAACTGCTGTATATTCTAGTGATATTCATACTTGCTTTCCCTGCTGTTACTGAAATATAAATGTCTTGAAGGCAGGAACTGTATTCTTAATTTTGGCATCACCTACAGCAGCTTGCAATGAATTTAGGAGGTTAATTCATAAGAGAATTAGAAGCTGGCATGAATTCACTAGGTACAACTCATACTATTAAGGCTTCTAAAATAACAAGAAAATGTGACAAAGTAATTATGTATTTCAGAAAATAATTTGAAAGATAGAATTCTTTGTGGACTAGGTGGGTAAAAAGGGCTGGATAACAACACAAACCACTCACTAACTGAATAAATGCCTACTATGTGCAGGTCCTATGCTAGGCCTACAGTCTATAAAAGAGATATATATATCCTGCTGTGAGAAACAAATAAACATAATTACATATCTATAAGGACAACAAAGAGAAGAAACAGGGTGCAATCTCAGAAAAGTATCAGGCCCAGAAATTCCTATTTAAACAGGATGGTGGGTGTGGGGGAGTATGAGGAAAGTGCACTATAAGTTGAAGAGAACTAGGAAGTTAGGTGAATTTGTAATAGGTAATTGATTGATTACACTCAAAAAGTGCTGATTACTTAATTCAATAACCTGCCAAAGGCTTTCCATAGCCCTGAGAGGTCAAGATTTTTATAGACAGTCCGGACAAGGTGAAAATGGCATTCCTGATGACACAAAGCTATTCAAGAGTGGTTACTACACTGATGATGAAGTAGGATCCTCAAAGTCTTCATACACATTGACAAAAAGATTAAATATAGTAAGTGGAAGGTCTTGACTGCATCCCCCAAAAGTTGCTCACAGATTTAAGAAGAGTCATTGGTGTGATGTGATTACCAAGAAGGCCAAAGATAATTCAAGCTTAATTTTATGTACTAGAAGTATAGGGTCAAAACAGGAAGAGCACCCACCACCATTTCCTAACCACACCTGCAGAAATGTGTCCATCCCAGAGTACATTGTTTTAGAGGAACAACCTGGAGCACATACCATCTTAAGCAACCAGGATGGCAAACAACCTGGAAAATGATTCAGTGAAGCTTAAAGAACTAAAACTGGCCTACAAAAAAGAAGTCTGGGTAGAAACCATGTAAGTGCTTTAAATAGCTGAAGGGCTATCCCATGACAAAGGGCTTACACTATTCTGTGTTGACCTGAAAGTAAGAACCAGGATCAATGTGTGAAAGGATAATTTTCAACTTAATACAAAGAAGTTTCTAACAATTTTACTGGTTCAAAATAAGATTGAAGAGGCAAGGCAATTGAGGAGGGAGTGACTGGAGGGGGGCGCTGGCTTAGTGTGCACTCTGCACCTGGGAACATTATTGCACATGGAACAGTTGCCTTTGGAAGACATGGGATCCCTGGGTGGCACAGCGGTTTGGCGCCTGCCTTTGGCCCAGGGCGCGATCCTGGAGACCCGGGATCGAATCCCACGTCGGGCTCCCGGTGCATGGAGCCTGCTTCTCCCTCTGCCTGTGTCTCTGCCTCTCTCTCTCTCTGTGACTATCATAAATAAATAAAAATTAAAAAAAAAAAAAAAAAAAGACAATTGCCCAGAAGAAAAGGTGTTTGATTTTCTTTTTTTTTTTTCTTAAAGATTTTATTTATGTATTTATGAGAGACACACACACACAGAGAGAGAGGGAGGCAGAGACACAGGCAGAGGAAGAAGCAGGCTCCATGCAGGGAGCCCGACATGGAACCCAATCCCAGGTCTCCAGGATCAGGCCCTGGACTGAAGGCAGCGCCAAACTGCTAAGCCACCCAGGCTGCCCAGTGTTTGATTTTCATAAGCCAAAGATGAAGTATAGAGGGCTGCTGTATTTGCAGAGGTAATCCTCCAGTTCTTGATTCACTGACAGTAAATGCTATGAAAAGGACGTCCAGAGCTGTTTTGGGTTGCATGAGACCCGTTCAGAAGACATCTGTAATGCCTGTGTCCTGCTTGTGAAAAGATGGAGGAAATTGCCAGCAGGATCAGAAACAAATAAACAAACAAAATAAAACAAAAAACCAAAAACTGAAAACCACAAGGTAGATGCAAGGGCAGGACCCAGTCTGAAGACTACACTGAAATCAAAGAAAGTGTAAACTCTATCCAGAAACAGGGTATCGGTAAACTACAGAAGGAATTTAAATGTCACAATTCTGATGCTCACAGTACCACCTCAAGGCCTCCCTAGCTCGATCTCCTTGTTTAGAGTAACAAGTCAGATGATGGTTTGGATACAGAGATGGCCACTGGCTTCAACACAATGCCAATTTTTCTCTTTTTATATCTCACATACTGGAACAGGCAGAAAATATGTTATGGGATTATCTCTAAAGGCCGTTTGGGGGAAGTCCTCATTGACACACATCTATTCAAGCCTGGGTGCAGCAATAAGAAAGCAGCTGGTGAGAAGTCAAAGGAGCAGGGGCCAGTGCCTCTGCCCATCTCCACTCAGGCAGGAGTGGAGACTGAGGTTTAGGTAGAAAGGGAACAAAAATGATTTAAATTTTGGAAAGAAAAAACAACAAAACCTCCCTATTTTTAACTTGGATACCTGCTATTCTGCAAAAGACCTTTTCTAGAATAGTTTTGAATGGGTTATTTCTCCTCTGGTTCCATAAACTCTGAAGCCTATATCTAACTTACTAGAAGAAAAAAAAAAGTGTACATAATATTTAAGATGCTGAGTATTTCACAGGAAAGCTGAATGCTGCTGTAAAGTGCTCTTTAAGTCTTCTTTTTTAAAAAAATCCCCCTCTAATGAATGAAACTAAGGGAATTTCAGGGGATAGAGATGGGATTTGTTGTATGATAAACGCAGGTAGTTTTAGTCTTTCTATTTCGGGAAGCAGTGGTTAGGGCATTTAAGATGGCTGGCTATACTTGTTTTCCTTCATGATAATAAATTTGTCATAACTCAGTATGGACTTGCCCCTAGATGTAGTTGTTAATAATTCTGAAAAAACAAGGTCTTGCCAAGGTTCTGATGATTCAAACCTATACTACTGAATATGAAGCAGGACAGACTAAGTTCTGGTGCAAATACCTTTTAGGAGTAATTTCTAAATATATGGAGAGGTAACCTGACTGTATATGTTGCATCCTTTGTCACCTCCCTCCATATTGATATTTGATAAAAGACTGTAGTCTATAATGAAACTTCTAAAGCTGAATCAAAGCTCCACTGGGGAAATGTCAAGATTTAGGATGAGGAATCCTAAATGAAAAGCACCAAAGCATTAGCACATGTAGAGATCACATTCTATAAAAAAGTATAAAGTGTCTGAAAAAAATGTGTAAGTCTTTAAGACGGCACATGCAAAAGAAAACAAAGGTTAATGCTTCTTGGGGCACATTAGAGGGCTTGTCTAGTGTGTAAACAATTGACTTTTGTTTGTGTTACATGACTGGTGACTTCATTGAAAATCTGCACAATTCAGTTTTAGCTCTGGATTACTTCAGTTGACCTCTGTGAAGGTTTTATCTGTGTAGAGTGATTGTTTGACTTGTTTTAACCTATTAGGAGTTGGGGTTTTTTTCACTCTATTAAAGTGAAACTCTACTAAAAGAAAAGAGGTATGTGCTAATGCTAAACAGGTTGGTTTAACTTTGGCTTCTTCTAGTCAGGCTTTGTGAACTGTGAGATATTAGACAATAAATCCTGAACATGGAGCTCTTCAGTTCTAAAATCTTCACTTGAAAGCCTTTTACCTGAACCCAAACCAAAGTACTCTCATTGCCTCTCTTCTGAACATTCAGGAAAAACTTATCAGGTCAGACTTTTCATAATAAGGGAGGGTCTTCTGCCTACCTTATAATAACGTGACTCAGTGTTTATTTTTAAAACTGGATCTTTAAAATTGGATTGCATAAATAACACTAAGGAATGAGCCACTTTTTATGAGTATCCTATAATTTTATCTTAATCTAAACTTAAAATTTTATATTTCTTCCTTATGGCAAAAACTATAAGCCACCATATGCACAGATCACAACAGTGAGTTGGGTTGGCTCTCCCACAGACTTTAAGGTTTATCACAGGAGTCCCAGCCATTATCATTTTCCTCCTGTTATTTTGAAATGTTTTTTGGGTTTTTTTTTTGTACCTTTTGGCCACAGTATGGGTGGTGGAATATATTATAATATGGATCATCACTACTTCTTATGTATGTATGTATTACTAGATCTCAACCACAGTCGTCTTCTTCCCCTTCCACCTCTTTGCCTGTAGGAGGTACTGTATGTAGTCATGCACTTTGTGTTAATATATTCGAAACCTACAAATCAGACGCTTGGGTGGCTCAGTGGTTGAACATCTGCATTTGGCTTGGGTTGTGATCCTAGGGTCCTGGGATCGAGTCCTGCTTCGGGCTCCCTGCTCAGTGCGGAGCCTGCTTCTCCCTCTGCCTGTATCTCTTATGAATAAATAAAATCTTAAAAAAAAAAAAAAAAACAAAGAAAAATCTACAAATCTGTCTTATACTTTTTATATTGTTGGATACTTACAATTGAAACTTTTACTTAGGATACTGAATAAATTTAGTCTTACTAAAAAATAAAACAGCAGACAAACAAACAAGAAACAAAAACAAAAATTGGACTGCATCACCAGTTCCCCTTTATGGAGTTATTCAACTATCAACAATGGGATGAAACAAGGATACTTTGGGGGTTGGCCTGGAGGATTTCTAATTTCCTTTTCCTCAAAGAATCTGAACATATGGTCTGCCTTAGAACAAGAAGGCATAACTTTGGACTTTATCAATCTCAATGATTTCCTTCCAATTCCAAGAACTCTTTCCAGGCTTCATGTTTTTGCACTTACTTTCCTCTTGGACTGAAAACTTTCCCCAGGCTTTTTGAATAGTTACCTCCCCATCTCATCCTTCAGGGCCAAGAACAAATATAATCTCTACGAAGAGGTTTTCTCTGACTACCCTATCGAATGCTGCCTCCCTCTCACCCTCCTTAACATCATTTTGTTAGTTCCTTTAGAACAATACACACTAAGACTGATTTTTTTGTTGAAGTCCATCAGGTCAAGGACTGTATTATTCAGTACTGTATCTCCAGTACTCTTTCATGTCTGCCACATGGTAGGTGCTCCATAAATATTGTTGAATTTACATTTCTTAAGTAAATTATATGTTAGGATCCTTTCTTGCTCTCTGAAATTAAATCTACTCAGAAGAGACAGTGTACTCCCAATTTTTCCTTTCTATTGGGCAAACAGACTAAAAGACATACACCCATAAACACACATCCCAAACAGAGAGAGAGAGATAGACTAAACTCTGTGTGGCTTTAGTGACAATAAATAACACTATTAATAAATATGGAAAATGATAAATAAAAATTAAAAAAATATTTAAAAAAAAAAAAAAAGGGATCCCTGGGTGGCGCAGCGGTTTGGTGCCTGCCTTTGGCCCAGGGCGCGATCCTGGAGACCCGGGATCGATTCCCACGTCGGCTCCCGGTGCATGGAGCCTGCTTCTCTCTGCCTGCTTCTCTCTGCCTGTGTCTCTGCCTCTCTTTCTCTCTCTGTGACTATCATAAATAAATAAAAATTAAAAAAATATTAAAAAATAAATAAATAAATAAATAAATAAGGAAAATGTAACAAACAAAACAATGGAAGAAAGCTTAGTGTGGCTGCATTCTAGCAATATTAATGCAGTTAGTAAAGTGAACTGCTTACTTTTACACATAATTACTCTACTGTTAAACAACAATTATTCATGTCATTAAATGTGGTAAATAACTATTATTACTATTAGCTGTTCTAAAGTATACTTCATAGCACTAAACTCTTTTCAAATATTCCAAATCTTCACGATTTGTTGTTGATGTGGTAAGGCCATCTGCTTACAATCTAAAAATATTAGGGTTAACACTGCTTACAACCAGGTGACTGCCAGGATTTCTGGAACTCAGATTCTCCTTCCACTAAATATGCATCTTCTCTAAAGCCTGGAGTTTCTCAACTAGGTATTCATTTAGCTATATGAAACTAAAACTTCAATAATCAATTTTTTTAAATGCAAATAACCTCCAGAAAGTTATGTTCTTGACAGTTGTGATATTTGTGAGGATCAAATAAGATAATGTAGATTTTGTGTCTTCACAACAACAATGGGAAATTGGCCATTTTCTTTCCCTCATTCCCAGTTATTGACTCCACCAACTCAATTACCCAGGATAAAAATCTCACTCATCTTCCTTGCACCCACCCCTTGCTCATCAGTTGACAAAGCCTCTTGATTCTATGATTCAAGCTTTGCATTTCTTTCTGTGCCCTCTTCACCTCACTCACTGGCTTAAGTAATCCACACCCCCTTATAAGCCAACCAATATTCAGAAGCATTTTCCCAAAACACACTACTGGTGTTGCTCTCCTGCTAAAACACTCACTCTCTGCAGCCTACAAAAGACTTAAGACACTTTGGTTCTGTATTCAGACCCGTCACTCCCCCAATTTGGTCCCAACTTCCCTTTCTTATGCTTTTTCTCTTAACATGTACCTATCCCAAGAGCCCCATATTCAGTTCTATCAGAAAATACATCTACTTTCCTGCTAATTGCATCTGTTAAAACCATCCAGAATCCAGTTAAAATGTCCCACCTTTTATGTCTGAATTAACTCCATACTGCTTTATCATTTAAATACTCTTCTCAGTTTTTTAAACCATAATATGCACACATCAGTCTTCAAATTAAAGCTCCTGTAGCTGAGGAAGAACTTAAGCTCATTTCAGGAATCCTTTGATATATGACAATAAATAATTTGATTAAATAGAATACTTCTATCTACTTATTTCCTGAGAAAGGTTTTCAATGATGGTGAATGAAGATAATGTAACAGTACCAGATGTTTAAGAAAGGGGTGGCCACAGGGCTAAGGCTAATGCTTTTTTTTTTTTCCTAAAGATTTTATTATTTATTTATTCATGAGAGACACAGAGAGAGAGAGAGAGAGAGAGAGAGAGACAGGCAGAGGGAGAAGCAGGCTCCATGCAGGGAGCCCGATGTGGGACTTGATCCCGGGTCTCCAGGATCACATCCTGGGCTGAAGGCGGTGCTAAACCACTGAGTCACCCGGGCTGCCCAAGGCTAATGCTTTTAAGTCTAGGTGCTGTCAATTTTCCCCCTCATCCTTCACAACTCCCTTGTGAGATACATTAAAATTTCCTTTTTTTAATTTTTTTAATTTTTTAAAAATATTTTTTATTTATTTATTCATAGAGATGCAGAGAGAGAGAGAGGCAGAGACACAGGCAGAGGGAGAAGCAGGCTCCATGCACAGAGCCCGACGCAGGACTCGATCCCGAGTCTCCAGGATCACTCCCTGGGCTGCAGGCGGCGCTAAACCGCTGTGCCACCGGGGCTGCCCAAAATTTCCTTTTTTTTAAAAGCAGTTCTTATGGTAAAAGATAAGTACCTTTCTTTTTTTTTTTTTTTAAAGGAATTAATTTTTTTTATAGATTTTATTTATTTATTCATAAGAGACACAGAGAGAAAGGCACAGAGACACAGGCAGAGGGAGAAGCAGGTTCCATGCAAGGAGCCAGATGTGGGACTCGATCCTCGGTCTCCAGGATCACACCCCGGGCTGCAGGCGGCGCTAAACCGCTGCGCCACCGGGGATGCCCGATAAGTACCTTTCAAAACAGCTATCTAGAAAGATGCAAACTATCCAGAAATATTTCAGGGTTATAAATTCTTGTCAATAGGAAAGACATTATATTTATTTCTCTGTCAACAGAATATAAGCACACTTGTAATAAACATTCTCTTTTTTTTAAAGATGAAGAAATGTAGGTTCCAAGCGATTAAATACTTTCCACTTAGCTCCCGAGATAGGATGACCCAAGGTCACACAGCTACTGAAGTTTGAAGCCAGAAATTGAATGTAGGCAGTCTAGGTCCAGAGAAAAGAAAACAAGGCAAAGTTCTCTATTCTGCTGGATCTTACAGTCACATAGACTCAGACATAAGCAATAATATAACAAATTAAAACCTTTCATTCCACAGTGACAGATGAGGCCACCTGCAAAATACCTTTGAAAGTAACTATAAGGTATAAACTATTAGATCCTTTCCTGGGGAGTAAAGTATAAAGAGGATCTGGGAGTGAGATTTTACCTGAGATTATCTCCAGCAAGGCATGATTAAATACTATCCATAGTGAGTCTTTGAAGAGGGTATTTGAGTATTTCATTTTATTTGTTCATTCATGAAAGACACACAGAGAGGCAGAGACACAGGCAGAGGGAGAAGCAGGCTCCATGCAGGGACTTGATCCCAGGACCCCGGGACCATGACCGGAGCCAAATGCAGATGCTCAACCGCTGAGCCACCCAAGGGTCCCTGAAGAGGATATCTGTAATCAGAAATGGCTTACAAAGAGAATTTGTCAAAGAGTGTTAACATATGTAGTTTTTTTTTTTTTTTTTTTTTTTTAAACTGGTTCAAATTCCCGCTGGGAATTTGCTGAACATCACATCATTTGAACATGCTGAACATCATTTGTTCTTTCCATCATTTTTGCAAAAAGTCTCTGTATAATGCCTCATCGTGTGAAGTGACATACTTCAAGTTAAATTGGAAGAAGAAAAAAGGGGTAAACAGAGAAAGTTATTTTGAGGGTAGAAACCTTTTTGGCTTTAGAGTACACTTCACTTCCTCTCTATCTACTTGTATTGCTTAGGGTAGATAGCTTATAGAATATTTATCAAGAGCATTAAATGAATCAATACCTTTAAAAAAAATCTTAGGATGGTACATGGCACATAAGTGTTCAATAAATGTTAGCTACTGTTATTATAAATTTGTTGCAATACTGCAGTATTTTTGTAACAATCAAGTCACAGTTCCTTCCTTAGCAAAATGGGAATAACAACACGGTACTTACTTTGCAGAGTCTTTGAAAGAATTAGGTTGAATACAAGGCACCTGAGGCTTTGCTATTATCATTCATTCTCCTAGGAGTCAACTAGCCCTCCCATAACTGCATTATGACTTTCCTGGACCCAGCCACGTTTCCTTCATGTGCCTCTTTCTCTTTAAGAAGATCTTAAAAATTATTTTCTGACTGTGTTGATATAAAACTAATACAATCCATATTCACTAACATTATAGGCTTTTTTTCTTCTGGTTTTAAAAGAAATCCAAATTAAACCATTTTCATGGAACCTGAAAGTACCGTGTGGGCACCGTGCCTACTGAAGTTGGCCCTGAGCCTCTCCACCCGCCTCCCATCACTCAGCATCAGCGGGCTCCTGGGCAGCCGACTTCCAACCTCGGGGGCCCAGTACCTCGTGCAGGTGGAACGGACAGAGAATCTGGCGCCGGAGAGACGTGGGTCTCAGCTTCATGCCTTTTGAACCTCAACTTCATCCGCAAATTAGCGCCCATTGGAATGGTTGCAAGGCAAAGTGTTTCACAAATACTAAGCGACAATTTAAACGCGAATGACCTGATTACTTTAGGAAAATTCTCGTAGCCTCACAAAGACCACGTCCCGTCTCTCCGGCTCCAAGCCCGCTTATTTCTCCCAGACCTCACCAAGGTCATCCGGGAAGAGTTCCCCACCTCTCACCCCACGTCCCCTAAGCGCGCTTTCTCCCAAAGCTTAGCACCCACCGACAGTCTTCGGAAAGCCACGGGTGAGGAAACCCCCGCATCCGAGACGAGGACCGAGCCGGCAGCCCGACAAAGCGGCCACTGCAGTGACCGAAGCCCGCTGCAGTATACTCATGGCCGCCATGGCTACTCTGGGCAATTGAAACGCTGGAGCGCCCAACGGGAGCCGAAAGGGCCGATTTCTCAATGAGGGCGAAGGCAAAAGGTGGCCATGTTGAGTGAGGGCAAAGCTCATTTCTGTTTTGTCCAACCGCCCTGGGTGCGAGACACCGGAAGTGACGTGATTGGAGGAACCAGCAGCGGGCATTTGTTATTCCCACTTCCGTGGGAACATGGCTGCGGCCAGCGTCGGCGTTCTTTGGAGAAAGGTCTTAACCGGCTTGAAGGCTCCCAAGTTGCTTAAAAGTTCTCAGGCCCTAGCTAGCACAGGGTAAGTGATGTGACGAGTAGATCTGTTCTCCTCTCCGACTTCAGATCTTGTTTGGTTGTGGAGATGCTGAAGATAGCGGAGAGGCCGTGCGGATGGCTGAGGCCGAAGGCACCCGCGTGAGGAAGGAATGACCTTAGAGAAGTTGCCCACCTGCGACGTATCCGTTCCTTCCTTAGAGGTTTTGTTGTCTCCTACTGTGGGCCAGGCAGTCCATGGGGTCTGTAGGTAGTAGTTGTTGAATTAAACCTGGAGGTACAGAAGCATCCTGTTTGGGTGAGTTGCCCTGAAGAGTTTTTGGTTATGGAACTGAAGGCTGTGTCAGATTCGGATGGATCAAAGAGAAGGGAAGGGGGCTTTGTACTTCCAGAATCTATTCCAAAGAGATTGTTCAGTAATGTTGGGTGAATAAATGAAAGTAGTCAAATGAAGGAAAAGAAGCCCGTTCTACATATGATGTGCATTATTTCTGGAAAGGCAGCTTGTTTTCTGGACGGACCGACTTAGAGTTTATGGTATATGGTTTCTTCCCTTTTATTGGCTTTTGTTTGTAATGAATTGAATTTTATTTATTTATTTATTTATTTATTTATTTATTTATTTATTTATTTATTTATGATAGTCACAGAGAGAGAGAGGCAGAGACACAGGCAGAGGGAGAAGCAGGCTCCATGCACCGGGAGCCCGATGTGGGATTCGATCCCGGGTCTCCAGGATGGTGCCCTGGGCCAAAGGCAGGCGCCAAACCGCTGCGCCACCCAGGGATCCCCTGAATTGAATTTTATACATAGTTGGATGCGTCGGATTTTTACAAATTGTTTCTTATTATTTCCTTATTTAAGTAGGCTCCACACTCGGAGTGGAATCCATCATCGGTCTTAAGAGGAAATAATGTATGTGCCCTTGAACCCAGCACAGACAATTGCTGAGCATCTATATGTACAATACTATTACTTATATTTATCTTAGAGATAAGAACTTTTCTCATTTTGTGGAGGCTCTAAGGTTGTAACTTAGTAAAGATGGCAAACTTGGATCAGTTGTCTCTTCCTCATCATCCTTTTTTTCTTCAAAATCAATTTTAGATTTTTATTATTAAATGATCATCTGTTCATTTCAAACCAATAGAAAAGTTGTAGAAGTACTACAAAGAATGACCATTTTTATTTGCCTATTTTCATTTTTATTATGCAATCCTTAGCAATCTTATCACATTTTCTATATCTTTATATCCATGCCTTTATGTATTTTTTTGAGCTACTTGAGGCATGTCAGAATTGTAAACATCATGACACTTTCAGCATGTATCTCCTAAGAACAGGAACACTGTCTTAATAACTACAGTACTACAGTGATCACGCTGGAGAATTTAACACACTATAATTACTGTTCTTTTACCTAGTATACAGTCCAAATTCAAATGTCTTTAATTATCTTGCTAATTTCTTTTTCTTTCTTTCTTACTAGGGTCTAATCAATGATCTTTCATCACATTAGTTGTTATGTCTCCTTAGTAATCTTTAATCCAGAACATTTTTTAAAAAGATTTATTTATTTATTCATGAGAGACACAGAGAGAGAGGCAGAGGCAGAGTTACAGGCAGAGGGAGAAGCAGGCTCCCTGCAGGGAGCCCGATGTGAGACTCGATCCCAGATCCCAGGATCACACCCTGAGCCAAAGGCTCAATCGCCGAGCCACCTAGGCATCCCTAATCCAGAACATTTTTTATAAAATCAGCCTTTTTAGATTATCCCCTCCATTTGGATTTATCTGATTGCGTCCTTGTGGCTAGATTCAGGTTAAGGTTTTTTGGTTTTTTTTGGTAGGAATTTAACACTTGTGATATACTTTGCTTTTGTATTATATGATTACAGCTGGTTAGTAAATATTCTTTAAAAAACATGATTTTTAAATTACTGTACATTAAATTATCATACAAATGCACAATAATTGGGGCACCTGGATGGCTCAGTCGGTTGAGTGTCCAACTCTTAATTTCTGCTCAGGTCATGATCTCAGGGTCAGGGATTAAGCCTCCCTGCCCCAAACGGTCTCAGCACTCAGCATGGAATCACCTTAGGATTCTCTCTCTCTCCCTCTCCACCCCTCCCTCTGCACACAAGCATACACATGCGTGTGCTTGCCCACTCTCTCTTAAATAAATAAAATCTTTTTAAAAAAACAAATACACAATAATTTTTTAACCATTTTCTGGTCACATATTTACATTATTATGAACTTTTGGATATCGCATAATGCTTTAATAGACATTTTTATTTATCAGTTTCCATATATACTATTTTTACTTGAAGTTTCTAGATGAGGAATTATTGGGTTGAAGAGGGAAGCATTGAGGCTTGTGATAACATGTTGCCAAATTAACCTTCAGAATGTTTTTATTTGCATAAATAACCACTAGCAGTGTATGAAAGGCCTAAAATGTTACTTTGAAATATAATTATATTAGTGAGGTGGCTGCCTGGCTCAGTCTGTAGAGCATGAGACTCTTGATCTTGGAGTTGTGAGTTTGAGCCCCATATTGGAGCTCACTTAAAAAATAAAAAACAGGGGATCCCTGGGTGGCTCAGCGGTTTGATGCCTGCCTTCGGCCGGGGCGTGATCCTGGGGTCCTGGGATTGAGTCCCTGCGGGGAGCCTGCTTCTCCCTCTGCCTGTGTCTCTGCCTCCCTCTCTCTCTCTGTGTCTCTCATGAGTAAGTAAATGAAATCTTTAAAAAAATAAAATAAAATAAAATAAAAATATAATTATGTCAATATATTACCTCCAAAATCGTGAATATATTAACTTCTGAAATTAAAGGGTAGCAACATCTATAATCCAATATTAAAAATAATTTCTAAAGCATTTTGTTTGTTTCTTGTGTAGAAACCCTGAGTAATTTTTTATAACATTAGAGATGAGGAAGTCATTCTAATTATTGCTTATAAAATTCAAATGTTAAACTTTAATCACTTGTTTATATATGTTCAGTTGCAGGTTTTCACTTAGTCTTTTGCCTAAGAATATACCAAATGTCACATCTTTTCACCAGTGTAGATTACTTCATACCACATTGTCAAGGAAAGGACTGGAAGAATTTTTTGATGACCCAAAGAACTGGGGGGAAGAAAAAGTGAAATCTGGTAAGATATTTGGGTTGATTAATATTAAATATAATTATTGAACCCTCCATCATTTGGGGATTATTTATGAATCTTGGAAATCATCTAGTTTTTTTCCTTTTTTGATTTCCTTTGGAAATGTGAAAGAAAATTAAAAGAAAATGTAATAGAGTTGCTTGTTGATTGGCAGGTTGGCAAAGGGTTTAGAAGAGGAGTAGGTTGAAATTATTAACTGAGGGACACTGGGGTGGCTCAGTTGGTTAAGCATCCAACTCCTGATCTTTGCTCAGGTCATGGTTGCAGAGTTGTGAGATTGAGGCCCACATTGGGACTCTGTGCTGCTCAGCCAGGAGTGGCTTGAGATTTTCTCTCTCCCTCTGTCCTTCCCCCCACTTCCTTGCACATGTACTGTCTAAATAAATAAATAACATATTTAAAAAAGAAATTGTTGGGGTGCCTGGGTGGCTCAGCACTTGAGCATCTGCCTTTGGCTCAGGGTGTGATCCCAAAGTACCAGGATTGATTTCCACATCGGGCTCCTTGCATGGAGCCTGCTTCTCCCTCTGCCTACGTCTCTGCCTCTCTCTCTGTGTCTCTCATGAGTAAATATGAAAATCATTTTAAAAATAAATAAAAATTAAAACAAAAAAATTGCTAATTGAAGTGAGATTTAAGGTTTGTTTTAGATTTCATTTTTTAGAGATAATTAAATATTATTTTATAATGATATAAAATATTTTGGTATTAAATTTTGGAAATATATTCTATATTAATATAACATTTTTTGAATGCTATTGCCAGTCACGTTACTAATATTTTTCATGTGTTGCTTAATTTAATGCAAATCTAATTCTAATTACATGTTATACTATAATAGGCTAACATTATTATATTTTATAGATAATAGATAAAGAAATAGGCTTAGAGAGGGTAAATAATTTACCACAGGGCACATACCTAGAAAATTATTTCATGTTGTGAATTTCATAATTTTAATAGGAGCTTCATGGACGTGTCAGCAATTAAGGAATAAAAGTAATGAAGATTTACATAAACTTTGGTAAGTATATTGAGTACATTAATATGTAGGTGTTCGAGGGATGCCTGACCGGCTCAGTCCGTAGGGTACATGGAGGGACTCTTGATTTTGGAGTCATGAGTTCAAACCCCACATTGGGTATAGAGATTACTTAAAAATAAAATCTTAGGAAATATATATGTGTAGGTGTGTGAAGCAGTTAAAGTATAACAGTAAGGTATAAGCATTATATATATTTGATGTAAGAAATTAACATAATTTGTCTTGTAATACTGTGGATGATATGTAAAACCATTAAAGATTTGATAAATATGACAGAAAAGAGTTCAGGGTGATGAATGGTTTCTCACTGGCTGAGTTACAGAGGTAGTCAATTTCTTGTAGGAGATGGAAGTGTGTATCTTTCTCTATTGGAGCCTGTAATTGATTCTTTCCTGTTGAAGATTCTATTAGGGATCTGTAATTGACATTTTTTCCTATAATTGACATGAAGTGGTGTGACTCCCCCTTCCAACATCTCTTCCATCATCTCCAGTCCACTTAAGTTAGGTTTCCTTTTATTAATTTTCACATTTCCACCTTTTGATCAGGATCTTTCCTCAGAAGTAGTGCTGATCAAGACTCAGTTTTTCTATATTTATTGGTTTTGTCCTTCAGTGCCAGGAAGGACCTTTCCTGGTTGTCCTGTCCTACCTTGGAGGGAAAGTGCCTAACAGTTGGGAACCACTTAAAGGTCACATTTGAGTAACAAGGAAGGTTAAGAGGGAGAATTCTCAGGTAGTTCCTGAATAAGTTTGTATCTTTTCAAGGTCCCAACTGTTGGAGATCATTTCCTTATTGAGTGCATCGTTTTTTTTTTTTTAATTTTCAGTATAATTAACATTGTGTTATGTTAGTTTCAGGTGTATGATATAGTGATTGAACAATTCTATACATTACTTAGTGCTCATCACCATAAGTGTATTCTTAATTAATTTCCTTCACCTGTTTTACCCATCCCCCGCCTCCCTTTTGGTGACTATCACTTTGTTCTCTATAGTTAAGACTCTGTGGTTTTGTCTCTTTTTTACTTTGTTTTTATCTTAAATTCCACATACAAGTAAAATCATATGGTATTTGTCTTTCTCAGACTTATTTCACCCAGTATTATACCCTCTAAATCCATCCATGTTGGTGCAAATGGCAAGATTTCATTCTTTTTTATGGCTGAGTAATATTCTATTGTACACATATACCACATCTTCTTTATTCATTCATCTATCGATGGATACTTGGGTTGCTTCCATACTTTGGCTATTGTAAATAGTGTTGCAATAAACATATGGGTGCATGTATCTTTCCAAATTAGTGTTTTAGTATTCTTCAGATAAATGCCCAGTAGTGAAATTACTAGATCATATGGTAATTCTGTTTTTAATATTTTGAAGAACCTCCATCCTGTTCTCCACAGAGGCTGTACCAGATTGCATTCCCACCAACAGTACACGAGTAACTTTTTTCCATATCCTTGCCAGTACTTATTTCTTGTGATTTTTATTTTAGCCATTCTCATAGGTATGAAATAACATCTCATTGTGGTTTTGATTTGCATTTCCCTGATGATGAGAAATGTTCAGCATCTTTTCATGTGTCTTTTGGCCCTCTGTGTGTGTTCTCTGGGGAAATACCTGTTCATGTCTTCTGTCCATCTTTTAATTTGGTTACTTGTGGGGTTTTTGGTGTCGAATTCTAGAAGTTCTTTATATATTTTAGAAACTAATGCTTTATTGGTTTTTCATTTGCAAATATCTTCTCCCATTTACTATGTTGTCTTCTTGATTATTTCATTTGCTGTGCAGAAGCTTTGAATTTGAGTAGTCCCAATATTTATTTATTTATTTATTTATTTATTTATTCATTCATTCATTCATTCATTCATTCATTCATTTATTCATTTATTCATTTATTCATTTATTCATTTATTCATTTATTCATTTATTTATAGACCCCCAAACTCAGTGTGGAGCCCAATCATTGGGGCTTGAACTCACAACCCTGAGATCAAGACCTGAACCGAGATCAAGAGTCAGGCACTTAACCAATTGAGCCACTCAGGTGCCCCCCAATAGTTTATTTTTGCTTTTGTTTCCCTTGCCTTAGGAGACCTATCTAGAAAAATGTTGCTATGGCTAGTATCAGAGAAACTACTACCTGTGCTCTCCTCCAGGATTTTTATGGTTTCAGGTCTCACATTTAGGTCTTTAATCCACTTTAAGTTTATTTTTGTATTTAGTGTAATAAAGTGATCCAGTTTCATTCTTTTGCATGTGACTGTCTAGTTTTCCCAACACTGTTTGTTGAAGAGACTATCATTTTCCCATTGTATAATCTTGCTTCCTTTGTCAAAGGTTAATTGACTACATAATTGTGGGTTTATTATTTTTCGTTAAGATTTTATGTATTTGAGGGATCCCTGGGTGGCGCAGCGGTTTGGCGCCTGCCTTTGGCCCAGGGCTGATTCTGGAGACCCGGGATCGAATCCCACATCGGGCTCCCGGTGCATGGAGCCTGCTTCTCCCTCTGCCTGTGTCTCTGCCTCTCTGTCTCTCTCTGTGTGACTATCATGAATAAATAAATAAAATCTTTAAAAAAAAAAAAAAAAAAAAAAAGATTTTATGTATTTGGGATGCCTCGGCGGCTCAGTGGTTGAGCATCTGCCTTCGGCTCAGGGCATGATCCCAAAGTCCCAGAATTGAGTCCGACATCAGGCTCCTGCAGAGAGCCTGCTTCTCCCTCTACCTATGTCTCTGTCTTTCTCTGTGTTTCTCATGAATAAATAAATTTTAAAAATCTTTAAAAAAATGTTTATGTATTTATTTGGGAGAGAGAACATGAATGGGGGGCGCCAAGTGGGAAGGAGAGGGCGACAGAAAGAATCTCCAGCAGACTACTCACTGAGCACAGAGCACGACCCTGAGATCAAGACCTGAGCCAGGGATCCCTGGGTGGCGCAGCGGCTGGGCGCCTGCCTTTGGCCCAGGGCGCGATCCTGGAGACCCGGGATCGAATCCCACGTCGGGCTCCATGCATGGAGCCTGCTTCTCCCTCTGCCTGTGTCTCTGCCTCTCTCTCTCTCTGTGACTATCATTAAAAAAAAAAAAAAAAAAAAAAAAAAAAAATTAGCTTAAAGAACTTCTAAAAAAAAAAAAAAAAAAAAAAAAGACCTGAGCCAAACCAAGAGTCAGAGGCCTCACCAACTGAGCCACCCATGTGCCCCTTGTGGGTTTATTTTTGAGCTCTCTATTCTGTTCCATTGATCTAGGTGCCTATTTCTGTGCCAGTACCATACTCTTGGTTACTACAGCTTTATAATATAACTTGAAATCTGGAATTGTGGTAACTCCGATTTGGTTCTTCTTTTTCAGGATTGCTTTGGGTATTCAGAGTCTCTTGGGGTTCCATGAAATTTTTAGGATTGCGTATTCTAATTCTGTGAACAATGCTCTTGGTATTTTGATAGGGATTGCATTAAATCTGTAGATGCTTTGGGTAGTATGGTCATCTGAATGATATTTGTTCTGCTAATCCATGAGCATGGGTTATCTTTTTGTATGTGTCATTTTTGACTAATTTCGTTGGTGTTTTATAGTTTTCAGAGTACAGATCTTTCACCTCCTTGGGTAAGTTTATTCCCAATAAATATATATTAAGTTTATTCTTATTATTTTTGGTGAATTGTAAATGAGCTTGTTTTCTTAATTTCTTTTTCTGTTGCTTCATTATTGGCCTATAGAAATGCAGCAGATTTCTGTAGATTGATTGACCTTAATGAATTCATTCATTCTAGTAGTTTTTTGGTAGTCTTTTTTTTTTAATTTTTTTTTAAAATTAATTTATTTATGATAGTCACAGAGAGAGAGAGAGGCAGAGACACAGGCAGAGGGAGAAGCAGGCTCTATGCACCAGGAGCCCGATGTGGGATTCGATCCTGGGTCTCCAGGATCGCGCCCTGGGCCAAAGGCAGGCGCCAAACCGCTGCGCCACCCAGGGATCCCAGTTTTTTGGTAGTCTTTAGAGGTTTCTTCTACATATGGTATGTCATCTAAAAATAGTTAAAATGTTATTTCTTCCTTACCAATTTGGATGCGTTTTATTTCTTTTTGTTGTCTGCTATGGCCAGGACCCCCCATACTGTATTGAATAAAAGTGGTGAGAGTGGACATCCTTGTCATGTTCCTGATCTTAAGGGGAAAAGTTCTCAGTTTTTTACTGTTGAGTATGATGTTAGCTGTGGGTTTTTCATAGATGGCTTTTATTATGTTGAGATACATTCCCTCTATATCTACTTTATTGAGGGTTTTTATCATGAATAGGTATACTTTGTCAAATGATTTTTCTGCTGCTATTAAAATGATCATATGGTTTTTATCTTTTCTCTTGATGTGATCTATCATGTTGATTGATTTGTGAATATTGAGCCACCCTCATGTCCCAGTAATAAATCCTAATTGATTATGTTGGATTATTTTTTTAATGTATTGTTGTATTCTTTTTGCCAGTATTTCATTGAGGATTTTTGCTTCTGTGGTCATCAGAGATATTGGCTAGGAGTTCTCTTTTTGTGGTGTTTTTATCTGGTTTTGGTATGAGGGCAATGGTGGTGTCATAGAATGAATTTAGAAGCTTTCCTTCCTCTCCTATTGTTTGGAATAGTTTGAGAAGAATAGCATTAATTCCCCTTTAAAAGGTAGAATTCCTGGGGCACCTGGGTGGCTCAGGTGGTTAAGCCTTTGACTCTTGATTCTGGCTCAGGTCATCTCAGGGTGGAGAGATTGAGCGCCACATCAGGCTCCTCACTCAGTGAGTCTACTTGAGATTTTCATTCTGTCTCTGCCCCTTCCACCTGTGTGCATGCATGTAGTGTCTCTCCTTCAAATAAATAAGTAAATCCTTAAAAAATAAGTAAATAAAAAATAAAGTAAAAGAATTCCCCTGTGAAGCCATCGGGTCCTGGACTTTTGTTTGTTGGAAGTTTTTGATTACTGCTTCAATTTCTTTGCTGGCATCAGTCTGTTCAAATTTTCTATTTCTTCCTGATTCTATTTTGGGAGGTTATCTGTTCCTAGGAATTTATCCATTTCTTTTAGATTGTCCAGTTTGTTGACGTATAATTTTTCATAATATTCTATTACAATTCTGGTTATTTCTTTGCTGTCAGGTGTTATTTCTCTTATTTATGTTTTTGTTTGAGTTCTCTCTTTTTTTTAATGAGTCTGGCTAAACATTTGTTTTGCTGGTCTTTTCAAATAATCAGCTCCTATTTCACTTATCTACTCTATTATTTTAGTTTCTATTTCATTTATCACTGCTCTTATCTTTATTATTTCTTTCCTCCTACTGGTTTGGGGTTTTGCTTGTTCTTTTTTTTATCTCCTTTAGGTGTAAGATTAGGTTGTTTATTTGAGATTTTTCTTGCTTCTTGATACAGGCCTATAGTGCTATAAATTTCCCTCTTGGAACCTCTTTTGCTGCATCCCCAAAATTTTGGACAGCTGTGTTTTCATTGTCTTTCTTTTTTTTTTTTTAAGATTTTATTTATTTATTTATTGAGAGAGAGAGAGAGAGAGGATGGCTGGGACACAGACAGAGGGAGAAGCAGGCTCCATGCAGGGAACCTGACGTGGGACTCGGTCCCGGATCTCCAGGATCACACCCCAGGCTGCAGGCGGCACTAAACCGCTGCGCCACCGGGGCTGCCCTGTGTTTTCATTTTCATTTGTCTCCATGTATTTTTTTGATTTCCTCTTTGATTTCTTGGTTGACCCATTCATTGGTTAGTACGATGTTATTTTAACCTCCCTGTATTTGTGTGTTTCCTAGATTTTTCTTGTAGTTGACTTTAGTATGACTTCAGTTTTTTAAAATTT
Organism: Canis aureus; assembly: GCF_053574225.1. Taxonomy (NCBI): domain Eukaryota; kingdom Metazoa; phylum Chordata; class Mammalia; order Carnivora; family Canidae; genus Canis; species Canis aureus. Next base: position 17,598,667 of record NC_135641.1, on the reverse strand, counting down.
GTTAAGACTTCTTTTGTGGCCTAACATGTGATCTACTCTAGAGAATGTTTCATGTGCACTTGAAAAGAATGTGTATTCTGAATATATGTTAGATCCATTTGGTCCAATGTGTCATTCAAAGCTACACTTGCCTTGTTGATTTTATGTTTAGAAGATCTCTCCATTTAAGTAGGGTATTAAAGTCCTCTGCTATTATTGTATTACTATCAATTACTTCCTTTATGTTATTAGCTGCTTTATGTGGTTAAGTGCCCCCATGTTGGGTACATAAATATTCACAATTGTTATGTCTTCTTTATGATTATGTTATGTTCTCTTTATGATTATATAGTGTCCATCCTTGTCTCTTGTTACAGTCTTAATGTTTTATTTATTTATTTTTTTAAGATTTTGTTTATTTATTCATAGAGATGCAGAGAGGGGGGGGGGCAGAGGCAGAGACACAGGCAGAGGGAGAAGCAGGCTCCATGCAGAGAGCCTGATGTGGGACTCGATCCAGGGTCTCCAGATCATGCCGTGGGCTGCAGGCGGCGCTAAACCGCTGCGCCACCGGGGCTGCCCTAGTTTTAATGTTTTAAAGTCTGTTTTGTCTAATATAAGTATTGCTACCTTAGTTTTCCTTTTACTTCCATTTGCATGATAAATGCCTTTCCATCCCTCCATTTTCAATCTGCATGTGCCTTTAGGTCTGAAATGAATCTCATGTAGGCAGCATATATATGGGTCTTGCTTTTTATCCATTCCATCACCCTTTGTCTTTTGATTGACGTGTTTAGTTCATCTACATTCAAAGTAATTGATAGGTATGTAGTTATTTTGTTACTGTTTTATGATTGTTTTTGTTCTCCTTCTTTGTTCTCTTCTTCTCTTGCTCTCTTACAGTATGCTGGCTTTTTTTAGGGATGTATTTGGAATCGTTTCTTATTTTTTTAAGATTTTATTTATTTGACACAGAGAGAGAAATAGAAAGGGGAAGAGTGTGAGCACAGGCAGAGGGAGAGGAAGAAGCAGGATCCTTGCTGAGCAGAAAGCCCGACATGGGGCCAGATCCCAGGATCCTGGGATCATGACTTAAAACAAAGATAGACCCTTAATCAACGAAGCCACCCAGGCCTCCTCTTTCTTGTTTTTTAAATATATTGATTACTGATTTTTGATTTGTGATTATCACTAGATTTATATGTAACATCTTGTGCATAAAGCAATCTGTATTAGGTTGGTGGTCACTTAAGTTTGGAACACATTCTAAAAGCACTAAATTTTTACTCGTTTACCCCTCATGTTTTATGTATATAATATCATACTTCACAGTCTTCTATTTTGTGAATTCCTTGACTGATTTTTTATAGATATCTTTATTTTACTGCTTTTGGGCTTCCTACTTTCCTTATTCCTGCTTATCGTCTTTTCATTCAGAGTCCACTTTAACATATTTTATAAGGCTGTTTTAGTGATGAATTCCTTTAACTTTTGTTTGTCTGAGAAACTGTCTCTTCTTTTCTGAATAATAGCTTTGCTGAACAAAGAATAGAATATTGTTGGTTACAGATTTTTTTTTTTTTAAGATTTTATTTATTTATTCATGAAAGACACAGGCAGAGGGAGAAGCAGGCTCCATGCAGGGAGCCTGATGTGGGACTCAATCCTGGAACTCCAGGATCACGCCCTGAGCTGAAGGCAGACTCAACTGCTGAGCCACTCAGGTGTCCCAGGTTTTTTTCTTTTAGCACTTAAAATATATCATGCCATTTTCTCTGGCCTCCAAAGTTTCTGCTGAAATCAGCTGATAGCCTTATGGGTTTCCCTTGATCAGTACTTTTTGCCATTTTCATTACTGTGTGTCTTGGTGTGGACCTCCTTGGATTGATTTTGTTGGAGGCTCTCTCTGCCTTCTGGATAAATTTCTGTCTCCTTCCACATATTCAGGAAGTTTTCAGGTATTATTTCTTCAGATAACTTTTCTGCTCCCTTTTCTCTCTTTTCTCCTTCTGGGATCCCAATAATGGGAATATTATTATGCTTGATGGTATTGCTGAGTTCCCTAACTATTTTCATTTTTCTTTCCCTTTCAGCATGATTGCTTTTCATTACTCTGTCCTCCAGATCACTCATCTGTTTTTCTGCTTCCTGTAGTCTACTATTTATTCTCTCCAGTGTGTTTTTAATTTCAGTTATTGAGTTGCTCATCTCTGATTGGTTCTTTTTTGTACTTTCTCTCTGTTTGTTGAGGGTCTTACTGAGGCCCTCCATTTTTTCTTAAATCCAGTGTGTATCTTCATGACCATTACTTTAAATTCTCTGTCAGGAAAATTACTTATGTCTGTTTCATTTAGATCTCTTGCTGTGATTTTGTCCTTTGATTTGGGACTTACTCCTCAGTCTCCTCATTTTTGTCTAACTCTCTGCTTCTGTTTCAGTGTGTTGGGAAAGTAGCTACATCTCCTACTCTTGAAAGTAGTGGCCTTATGAAGAAGAGGTCCTATGGTGCCCTACAGTGCAATGTTCCCTGTTCACCAGAACCTGGCAATTTAGGGATTTTCCTATGTGTGTTGCATGCACCCTACTCTTGTGGCCGACATGTGTTTGGATTGTCAGTCTAATCATCTACAATGATTCACTTTGTGTGTTGTGGCAGGGTTTGGTCCCTGTGCTGTTAGTGGGCTGTCTGGGGCCACCTTGACTTGAGTTGGGTCAGACCAGACATTCACCAGAGCTGCAGCTGCACTGAACAACAAGGTATTCTCCCTGTTGTCCCCTAAGAAGCATTGTTGGGCAAGATCTACAGTCATGCCAGATGTCTGCTCTCAGTTCATTGCTGGGACCACAGTGGAACTAGTGTGTGTGGTTATTTTCTTCCTCTCTCCTCCAGATAGTAGTCAATTTGGGTTGGTGCTGACCCCTGTCAGGGCTGCTTGCACACTGCCAGGCTTGTGGCACCATTTTGGATGGACTCCTAGTGAGAGAGCTGGAGGGAGCAAGTCCACAGAAGAACACAGGGGCAGGTACATGGGGTTAGTAGAGTTTGCACAGGTCTGCTGTGGGAGGAGGCCAGGTTGGAGGAAGTAGATCTGCAGAAATAGATGGGGGCCAGGCACACTATTAGCAAGCTAGATGGAGAGTGTTTGCACCACACTAGTTCTTGTAGGTGTCCATGTATCTAGGCTGGGGAGTAGGGGAGGGAAATAGTGCCTGCAGATTCCTTTGTTCATAGACAAGTCTCCCTAAGATCCTTGCCCCTCCAGCATAGGCCCTGAAATTAGACCCTAGGAGTCTTTCAAACAGGTCCTTTCACCCTCAAGTCTCTTGGACCCAAGCCTGTGGATTTTTAAAGTTGTAAGTGTTAAACCCCGGTGATTGTAAGACCTTTAGAAATTAAGCCCCTCTGCTTCTCAAAGGCAAATGTTACAGGGATTCATCTTCCCAGGATGGGTCCTCCATGCCTGGGGTGCCTGGCTTAGGGTCTGCTCTTCTCCCCTCTCTGTGTCCAACCTGTCCCTTTTACAGATAGTCCCATGGCTTTGTTTGGCTCTTCACTGCGTCTCCACCTTTTCTACCCTCTTCAATGTGGCCTCTTCTCTACGTTTACCTGTGGAAAATCTGTTCTGCCAGTCTTCAGGTTGTTTTCTGGGTTATTAACACTGAGGTGGATGTTACCTAGGTATATCCGTGGATGAGCCTAGAATCCTTTACTCTGCTCTCTTCCACATGTCTGGGTACATTTTTTACAAAAGTTTAACAGGCAACAAATACAAAAATTTAAAGTAACTATACAAAATATAAGAAATAACAATCCAAAATTGTTTTCATGATTTTAATCTAAGACCCTAGGTCTGAAAGTCCTCAACCAAAAATATTTATTGGTAGTTATTCCAATTTAGAGGAGAAAAGTTCTCCTACAGAGGCAAACCCAGAGTTATGTATGCCTCCTGCAAGTCTTCACTTAAAGTGGTCATGAAAGCAAAATAGTGGATACTGCAAGAACACCCTGGAAGAATCAATCAAGTGTATTTTGGAAGATATAGTGCAGGTGTAAACACGAAGTGATAGTTAACTTTTGCAAAAAATAGCAAAACTTCAAAGTTGCATTAAAACAGTATTATCTTAAAAGAACTGTTTGAAAACAGATACTATCCAGTGATACAACCTGTAAGGTTACATATTTAAAGATCATGAATTTGGAAAAGAATCCAGAATCAGATAATAGTTTAGATGAAAGACTTGTTAATTCTGAACCTTCTAACTCTTCAGAAAAAGCAAGTGAAAAAGTAGTTTGTCACAAGATCATGATGAGGCTGTTTCTGAAGGCCATAATGAAAAAAAAAAAAAAAAAAAGAGGTTCCCCCTTTTGCAAGCATTTGGGAAATATGCACAAGAGTATTTTCTTTCCACAAAAGAGATAGTAGAACCAAATAGGAAAAGGTATGCAGGCCTGGTCTAGACATGTAGAGAAAGCTGTCTTATCACAAGTCTGCTTCAATTCCAGGAAATTTATATTCTCAAGTCACTAGATGGTGTGCAGGTCCAGTCATTGTTAGTGCTTTCTCTAGATGTGTCATGTGAATATAGGATTCTGCTCCTTGGATTTGATGGCATGAGGTTGAAGAGAGTCTTTCTGAAGGTGTCTTTTTCAAAAGCCAAAATCTTCAGGTTGCAAAGTGTGATGCTTAAGGTAGTCATCTCCAGGGAGTGCACTGTGAGAAGATTGCTCTACCAAAGCATGGTTATTTTTTTTCAATATTTTATTTATTCATGAGAGAGAAAGGGAGAGAGAGCAAGAGAGAGAGAGGCAGAGACACAGGCAGAGGGAGAAGCAGGCTCCATGCAGGGAGCCCGATGTGGGACTCGATCCCGGGACACCAGGATCACGCCCTGGGCCGAAGGCAGATGCTAAACCGCTGAGCCACCCAGGGATCCCCAAAGTGTGGTTACTTTTAATGGAAGTAATTAGGTCTTTATAATATTGATGTAGATCTTCTATCAATTATGGGTCGAAGGAGGCAGAAGCCAAGTACATTGAATGTCCTGTGACTATCTCAGAGGGTAAAAGTTTATGAAGTGTCAAAAAAGGCAGATCTGAGATTTAGAAGGACTAATAGCAATGCTTTTGGTAAAGGTATTTGGAGGGTGTCTACAGATTTTGCCAGTTGAGTCTTAACAATGCTGTTAGTGCATCAGCCACCCTAAGAATTGAGGATGATATACACAGTGAAAGTGTTGTAAAACCAGCCATACAGCACAGAATTCTTGAAGCACCTAACCAGTAAAGTGCATCCCCTAATCACTGTTGATTATCCCTATCACAGGTAGGGATAATCTTTTTCTAACGGTGTTAGTCACAAAAGAAGCATTGGCCTATCTACAAGAGAAAGCTTTGGTCCAGTAAGAAAACATAGAAACCAAGACTAAAACATGTATATCCATGAAACAGGGAAAATGTATGAAATTGATTTGTGTGAACTGGTTTCCTTGTATTCTATTTTGGGCAGGTGGAACAAATGAGGTAGGCACTTTTTGTGTCCCCACTCTCCCCCCACCCTCACTGTAGGTTCATGTATACTGTCGTTGCGTCATTAGACCACTGGTTTAATGCATGTACAGTGGTAAGAAGTGGGAATTTAAGAATTTCTGGTAGGGCAGGATTATTACTTGGTTCAAACCAGAGTTTTCTCTTCTTATGGAACACTTACTAAGTTTCTAGTATTGTTATTCCCTTTCTGGAGCAATTGTTGGATATTTCTGATAACTTTTTTCCAAATTATCGTTTGGGAAACATCCCTTTGGACCATGACAGAAGTTTGGCTGTTGATTTCCTTTTGGGTGGAAATATCAGTGAGGTGGTTTCCTTTGGCCTCCAGGGACTTAAGTCTGGAATCCCCTGGAACCTTAATAATAGCCAGAGCAGCCAGTAAAAGTGTGGCATCTAATAAATTTTGGACATAGGAGTTATTTTTAATTTTATCCCCATTGGAGGTAAGGAAACCTTATTTCCATAATATTCCAGGGTCATGAGCTACTAGAAAGGCAAACAGGCTATTGGTATGTTTGCGGTTTTACCCTTGGCCAAAATATAAGGATGGTTAAAGGGGATTATTATTTCTTCAGTGGCCTTAACTTAAGGGTGGTGGCAGGAATAGCTCTGAGACGAGGGGGATCCCCTGCCATAGGGTCTAGTTGTTAGCTATAATACCCCGTGGGTTGATGATGATCCCCATGTTTTTAGGTGAGTACTCCCAAGGACATTCCCTTCTCTCTTACAAAGAGGAAAAAGGAGAGTTGATAATTATGATATCTGAGGCCAGGCTTTTTTTTTTAAAGCTCCAAATGCTGTGTCTTCCTGACCATTCCAAATAATAAGGTCAAGTTTGGGGGATCCCTGGGTGGCGCAGCGGTTTAGCGCCTGCCTTTGGCCCAGGGCGCGATCCTGGAGACCCGGGATCGAATCCCACGTCAGGCTCCCGGTGCATGGAGCCTGCTTCTCCCTCTGCCTGTGTCTCTGCCTCTCTCTCTCTCTCTCTCTGACTATCATAAAAAATAAAAAAAAATAAAAATAAGGTCAAGTTTGTCATTTTTTAGTAAAGCATATAGAGTTTGAATCATAAGAGAGAATTTTGGGTTTCCATTTCCAACAGTAGCCAGCAAGTCCAAGAAAACCTTGTAATTGGTGCTTGTTTTAGGTTTAGGGAAATTCAAGATGTCTTGAAGTCTACCTGGATCCAAATGTCCTTGTTCCAAGATCAGGTGCCCTAAGTATCAAACCTAAGTTTGAACACACTGCAGTTTTTCTTTGGAGACTTTATGTCCCTTTAAGACCAGAAGTTGTAACAGATGTTGTCTTCCTATGCAGAGTTTTGAGAAAGGGAGTGAGAAGCAAATCATCTACATATTATAAGAAAGCAGAGCCAACAGAAAACTATTATCATCTAAATCAGTTTTTAAGGTTTGTGAAAGTAAGAAGGCCTCTGTAGCATTATAGAGCCCTGGGGCATTACTGTCCAGATGTATTTTCCATTCTTCCCAAGTGAAAGCAGAGAGATAGTGGCTATCCTTATCAGTTCGAGTACTAAAATATGTACTCCACAGATCAATTACAGTGAGAAATCTGCTTTCTTTTTTTTTTTTTTTTTTTAAGATTTTATTTATTTATTCATAGAGACACAGCTAGAGAGAGAGAGGCAGAGACACAGGCAGAGGGAGAAGCACGCTCCATGCAGGGAGCCCGACATGGGACTCCATCCTGGGTCTCCAGGATCACGCCCTGAGCTGCAGGCGGTGCTAAACCGCTGCGCCACCGGGGCTGCCCACCAATTAGGTAAATTAAAATCAAATTTTAATTTGATCCAACAAGGATGTGGACTAATTATTAATCTGAGAGACCAGATTGTTGTGTTGGAATGACTATGCTAAATTCTTCAGCAAATCTCTGGGTTTGCTTTTTAATTGTTTGCCTGTTAGTCTAGAAATTATATTTTGCAGAGAGGCAATTTTAGATTCCTGATAACGTTTGGAAGTTTGAAAATACTAAGCCAATCCCATTTTATCTTGGCAATGTTAGAGCCGTAGCTGTCCAGTGCAGTTTGGAAAAAAGTAAGTTTGGGGAGATCTCCCATATGGCCACGGAAACCCCAATTCATAGTTGTCAGTCAAATGTATGGGGGTCCTGGAACTTGCTATTGGCATGTGAAGTAGAGGGACAGTCTTCTGAGACTGAACCTTTAAATCTGTGGAATCTGGCTCTACAGATAGTGTCAGAGAAGTGGTGTTGAAAAAGTCAACATGTAAAAAAAAAAAAGAAAAAGTCAACATGTATTTGGCGTCAGGATGGAAAAAACCTTTCATTTGGTATCAGAAGTGTTATGTGTAGAGCAGTACAGATTCATTATAGAAAAGTTATTGTGGGATCCCTGGGTGGCTCAGTGGTTGAGCGACTGCCTTCAGCCCAGGGCATGATCCCGGAGTCCCAGGATCAAGTCCCACATCGGGCTCCGTGCATGGAGCCTGCTTCTTTCTCTGCCTGTGTCTCCACCTCTCTCTCACTCTATCATGAATAAATAAATAAAACCTTTAAAAAAATATTAGTTGTATGAAAGCACTGTCACTATAGGGTATTGGGAAAGGGATGGTCAGAGCTGTTTAGCATTCATCTTGGCTAAAACCAGATCATTTCTCTTCTGCCAACCCCTTCCCCCAAATCATCTTTTTCTATAGCTTAAAATACCCTAGTGCCGGGGCCCCTGGGTGGCTCAGTGGTTGAGCATCTGCCTTCAGCTCAGGTCATGATCCCTGGGGTCCGGGGATCGAGTCCCACATCAGGCTCCCTGCACAGCCCGCTTGTCCCTCTGCCTATGTCTCTGCCTCTCTGTCTCTCATGAATAAATAAATAAAATCTTTTAAAAAAAATACCCCAATGCCTTTGTGTCATTTTCAGTGCCCTCCACATTTATTTCCTTTCCTTTCTGCCAGCTCTAAATCTCAAACAGATGTATTCACAAACTTATCCCTGCTTCAGCTCTGCCACTTTGGTGCCTTTGGTTATGTTTGCTTTGGTTTCCTTTCCAGCCTAACAAATTCCATCTCTCTGAAGAGATGATCTCTTGATCATCTGAGCTGGAAGAGATGTGTCGCCGCCTTCCCACTTAATTCTGCTGCTTGTCTGTACCACTCAGTATACCACATCACATTACAATTTCTGAGGCAGCATAGTAGAGTAAAAATAAAAAGAATTATACACATAAGGAGTCTAGAATTTGAATCTTGAATTTGCTATGTGCCTCCAGAATACCTTGCATCTGTCAGCTTTACTTTTTTCTTTTAGAGTGGAAATAGTACCCACCTCAAAGGGTTGTTGTGAGAACTAAATGAGGTAATATATATAAAATGCTTAGCACATTGCCTAGCATATCATAGGCACTGAATAAATGTTATCTTTCATCTTCTCTCCCCACTTTTTCTTTTTTTAAGATTTTATTTATTTATTCATGAGAGGCAGAGAGGGAGAGAAGCAGAGACACAGGCAGAGGGAGAAGCTGGCTCCATGCAGGGAGCCTCATGTGGGATCCTATCTTGGGTCTGCAGGATCAGGCCCTGGACTGAAGGTGGCGCTAAACCGCTGAGCCACCCGGGCTGCCCTCCCCACTTTTTTTTTTTAAGATTTTATTTATTCATTCATTTGACAGAGAGCGAGCACATAAGCAGGGGGAGCAGCAGAGGGAAAGGGAGAAGCAGACTCCCCACTGAGCAGGGAGCCGGATGTGGGGCTTGATCCCAGGACCCCGGGATCACGACCCAAGCTGAAGGCAGGCACTCAACTAACTGAGCCACCCCTTCTCTCTCCACTTGGAATGTAGGGACTGGTTTTTATTTTTTTATAACTCTTGGCACTTAGTACAGTATGTAGCATGTGGAAAACTTATTAAACAAATGAGTAAGAATCAATACAGCTGTGTTTAAAGGATAATTCTTTGTAATGATACTTTGTAAATCGAGATTTCTAAAGGACTTTTGAGTACAGATCATCAGTTTTGATGTCAAAAATTACAACCTTAGGGGCACCCAGGTGGCCCAGTTGGTTAAGTATCAAAGTCTGCAATCAGCAGGGAGACTGCTTGAAGATTCTCTCCCTTTGCCCCTCCCCCTGCTCCCTGTCTCTTACTCAGCGTCTCTATAAAATAAATAAATCTTTTAAAAAAATTATAACCTTAATGTAGCCATAGAATAGCATCACAAGCTTTGTGTTCTTTGCTATAGGTATGTCCTACTGAAAGAAAGAAACATGCTCCTAACTCTAGAGCAGGAGGCCAAGCGGCAGAGATTGCCAATGCCAAGTCCGGAGCGGTTAGAAAAGGTAACATTTATGGGAGGCTGGAGACTGTTGTGTGGGATAAAAGCCAAAATATGACAAAAAAAAAAAAAAAAAAAAAAGCCAAAATATGTAAATGTATGGTTCCTACATTTCTTGGCAAGTAAATTTCTTTTTTAAAATTTGTTTGATTTTTAGTAAATGTACAGAGTTGTGCAACCATCACTATTTTAGAACATCTCTATCACCCAAAAATAAAGTGTCATGCCCATCTGTAGTCACTCCCCATTCCCACCTGCAGACCTCAACAGATATGTGGACACATGCTTTTATTTCTCTTGAATAAATACGTAGGAGTAAAATTGCTGAGTTGTAAGGTAAATTTATGTTTAATGTTTTAGGAAACAGCCCAACTCTTTAAAGTAGCTATCCATTTTATATTTCTAGTTCCGATTTAACTACTTCCTTACCAATGGGTCAAAGTTGTTTGGTTTCTTTTTTTAAGATTTTATTTGTTTATTCAGGAGAGACACAGAGAGAGAGGGGCAGAGACATAGACAGAGGGAGAAGCAGACTCCCTGCGGGGAGCCCAATGTGGGACTCGATCCCGGAACTCCGGGATCACACCCTGAGCCAAAGGCAGATGGTTAACCACTGTGCCACCCAGGCGTCCCTAGGTCAAAGTTTTTAATACATTCTTTTTTTAATTGTAAAAAACATATAACACCAAACTTACCTTTTTAGTCTTTTTTAAATGTGTATTCCAGTAGTGTTAAGAATATTCACGTTACTGTGAGAAGGTCAACTGTTGTTCAAATTGGGTTTTCTTCATCTTTAAAAAAGATCCCAAGGCACCTGAGTTGAGCATCCGGCTCTTGATCTCAGCTCAGGTCTTGATCTCAGGGTTGTAAGTTCAAGCTCACATTGGGCTTCATGTGAGGCATGGAGCATACTTTAAAAAAAAAAAAAAGAGGGCAGCCCTGGTGGCGCAGCGGTTTAGCGCCGCCTGCAGCCTGGGGTGTGGTCTGGAGACCCTGGATCGAGTCCCACGTCGGGCTCTATGCATGGAACCTACTTCTCCCTCTGCCTGTGTCTCTGCCTCTCTCTCTCTCTCTCTCTGCATCTCTATGAATAAATAAATAAAATCTTTAAAAAAAAAAAAAAGAAAGAAAAATCCCTTAGGTTCATTATTTCCACTCCTAGAGGTAATTAGTTCTGCGTGTTTCCTATTTGTCCATCAGGGTTTTTCTCTGCATGTAGAAGTGTGCTTCATTATTTTTATTTACAATAAATAATTCATCTAATTTGGTTATGCCGTATAAACTCTTCTGACATTTGCATTTTCCACTTACCTAGTATATCTTGGGTATCTTTCCCTGTCTGTATATGTAGATCTGCCTCTTCTTTTTCATGTGTCACACCGTCCACGTTTAAGCTAGTTCTTCCATATAGACTTTTTTTGTTTGTTTTATTTCATTAGATTTCTCAGGGATTTTTGCCTGGATTGCTTGTGAAGGCAGCTCTTTGTTGATGTGTCTGTACCATAGTAAGTAGTCCATGAGAGTGGAGCTCAGCTTTCTGCCTGGCCTCAGCTGTGCTCCGCTTTGCTTTCTCTGCACTATTCAACAGCTGTGACTGCCACGCTGCCTCTAAGAGAGGACCTGATATCCCTGCCCAGAGTCTAAGAAGCTAGTGCATAAAATTTCAGTTATTTACCCTAACTAGGAAGAAGTTATTCTGACTTAGTGAAAATTGAAATCCATAGCATATTTGTTTCTTTAAACTTTATTTTAACATGAGACTGACAGAAAGTTAAAAAGAGTGGTATAGAGGTACCTTTCACCCAGTTTCCCCCAGTGAATGTTTTACCGCATTTGCTTTATCCTTCTCTGCTTCCTTCTCTAAATAACACATTTTTTCTTCAGAAGTTTAAAAGTTAGAGACATGATGTCCCTTGATCCATAAATAGTTATATATATGTTGCCCAAAAAACAAGGATATTTCCTTATATAACTGTTGTACAATTTTCAAAATCAGGAAATTAACACTGATACAGTACTATTATCTAATCCACAGATCTCTCTCATCAGTTATCCTAACATCCTTTATAGCAGAAGAAAATCCAGGATTATTCGTTTTCAGTTTTTGCCTCCTTTAATCTGGATACTCAGTCTTTCTTTGTGTGTCAGGACATTCACATTTTTAAAGAGTCTAGGCCAATTTGGATTTGTATAATATTTATACATTATGATTGGATCATATAATCAGAAATATCATAGAAGTGATACTGTATTCTTCACAGTGCATATTGGGCACAGGATGGGGATTTTTGTGTATTACTGATGTTCACATTAATAATTTTGTTAGTGTGGTTCTGCCAGGTTTCTCCACTGTGTATATAGTTACTAATTTTTCTTTGTATTGAAATCATGTAAGTATACTGTAATTCTTCAAACTTGGACTCACCAGTTTTTGCATCTGTTGATCAGTTTTTACTATGATGTTTGCTAAATGGTGATTTTCTCATTCCATGATTCATTCTATTTTGATTGGTTAGCTTTTTTCTGTAAGAAATGGTTTTCCCTCCTCTTTCTTCCTTTCCTATCACTGCAGACTCCTCAATTCCAATTTTATTCAGTGAGTTATAATTCTTTAATATCATCATCCCAGATTTAATGGCCAATGTGAGTCCCTTCAAGCTGGCCCCTGTGCTCTTATCATTCTTTCATGAGGCATAGCAAGTATTCTGGATTTGTTTTGTACTTTTCCTGCCCCAGACCTGGAATCAGTCATTTTACAGAAGAATACCCTGATTCCTTTTAGTGGAGAACGATGTATTTAGAAACTAAGATCTGGGTGGTAAGTTTCCTCATTGCTACACAATATTTATAAAGTATTGAGATTTTATTTTCAGATATATTTGCTAATTCTGTTAAGGAAAGTTACGTTTTAGAGAGTCTTAGTAAAAGTGCATTGGCTATTTATTTGGTGGAAAAGCTTTTGCTTTTGCTTGTTCTAAAATTCTTAAACTTCAGAATATCTCCCCTCCCTGGTTTAAAAAATATATATTTTGATGTGAACTTCATCTCCATAGGTCCTATATGTGGACCTATCTCTGAATAAGTACAATCCAAAAATAATGAACATTTCTCCAGATAAACTAGAAGCAATTTTTTTTAAGCCTCAAATGTATGGAGTCTTCTCAGTGTTTTGTGACATACTACGAAGGAAAATTTATCAAGAAAAATATTTTAAAATAATTATTCTTAATTTAAGATATAAACTGAAGATTTGGAAGTGTGTAAGGATACTCTTGGCTCTGGAATAGTTAAACTAGAAAGGAAAGAAAGCTTTTTTAGGTTGATTTGTTTTGAATAAAGTGTATCTCATTGATACTTCTGATTTTCCTTCTCCTCTGGTGGCATGAACATGAGTAATCAGATGTTAGCTTTGTGGACTGAATAGCCGTTTACTTTCTTTGTAAGCTAACATTAGATTTCAGTTAGGAGCCCGAGAAGTAACCTTGTAAGGAGAACTCTAATGTAGTCCGTTAACAGCCAGGCTTACTAAGTTCCTAAAGGCTACACCTTTGTGTTAGACCCTGACCAATCTTGTTTCTTTACTCTTTGAAGTGTGTCTTCAAAATAGGATTCACCATTCTTACCCATCTTTTATTTTTCAGAGATTTTGTAGAAATTCATGTAGTAAAGAGGAATTACACGTGGCTTCAGCTGCTCAGTGTGACTTTAATTGAAGAAGCAAGAACAGAAGCACTGAGTGTGAGCTGAATGCAGTGTATGAGGTGGTCTAAATTTGTGGCCTTCACATCTCTTGGGTCCCACAGCCATCTGAAAGACTATCTTTTTTTTTTTTTTTTTTCTAATGTGCACTTAAAAAGGGGAGGGTACAGGGGGAGAGAGAGAGAATTTTAAGCAGGTACCACACTCCTCATGGGGCCTAATGTGGGGCTCAATCTCATGACCCTGAGTTCATGACCTGAGCCAAAATTAAGTCAGAACTTAATCAACTGAGCCACTCAGGTGCCCCTAGAAGATTATAATCTAATCTTCCCCACTTTCTGTTTTTGAGGGCTCTTGCAAGAAACAGATGTGTATATGCGATATTTCTACTTGTTATGATGCTCATGGATACTATAACCAGCTAAAAATGCCTCTCAGTATTTAGAACTATGAAAAAATTTAGCTTATCTGTCATTATAGTACCCAAATATGAATATTCATTTATAAAAAATATATATATTATCTTGCCAATATATTATTATATGCATTGTAAGACTCAATAGAAGTGGTGAAGAGATAAAAATAGATGAGGTTCTAATAGGATCTTCTTGCATCTTGATGGATCTTTGGAGATTAGGATCAGGGTAGACTGATATTCTGTTTGTATTAGTAGCAGCTGACAGGTCAAAACATCTGTGTCTGTGTGTTAGGGGACACTGATTAGTTGAGGCCAGAACATGAATTTTAGTATTAAAAAGTAGCAAACTGTTATCAATTAATAGCTCATTGAATTTTGAAATAACAGGAGTCAAATTGGGTGTTCATACGGAATCTCTGCAAGTGTATCCCACGCCAAACAAAACTAATACATATATGTGGAAATTTGAGCTAAGTAGATTTTCATTTAAATGAACTAAAGTTTTGGGGTGCCTGGGTGGCTCACTTGGTTCAGCAGCTGGCTCTTGGTGTCAGCCCAGGTCATGATGTCATGGGTTGTGAGATCACGCCCTGAGTCAGGCTTACACTCAGCAAGAGTCTGCTTGAAGATTCTTTCCCTCTGCTCCTCCTCCAACTCTCATGCATGTGCAGGTTCTCGCTTTTTCTCAAATAAATAAATCTTTTTTTTTTAAGATTTATTTATTTATGATAGACATAAAGAGAGAGAGGCAGAGACACAGGAGGAGGGAGAAGCAGGCTCCATGCCGGGAGCCTGACGTGGGACTCGATCCTGGGACTCCAGGATCGCGCCCTGGGCCAAAGGCAGGCGCCAAACCACTGAGCCACCCAGGGATCCCCTAAATAAATCTTTTAAAAAAATAAATGAAACTAAACTTTTAAAAAATTACAAAAAATATTATAAACACCCATGTATGCATACCTGTGCCAAAAAGATTTTTAGGAAATATTTGACAGAATGGTTCTTTGGCAAAAATACTCATTAAGGTTTTCTGTAGCATAGTCTTTATGTTTTTTTTGGGAGGGAGGGGGATTGTTTTTGTTTTTTATATTTGTTGTAGGTGATTGTTGAAATTACATCTTCTTATCTTACCAGGTAATAGATTCCATGGATGCATTAGATAAAGTTGTCCAGGAAAGAGAAGATGCCCTAAGACTTCTTCAGACTGGTCAAGAAAAAGCTAGACCTGGTGCTTGGAGAAGAGACATCTTTGGAAGAATCATCTGGTATATAGTTTTCATTGTGGTTTTTCTAAGATGAGAGTGGAAGTCTCATGCCTCACTCTCTTGTCCAGTATCTTTTATAAAAAGTCTCACCATATGAAATATATTACAGATGTATCCAATGTAAACAGTGGTCCCTAAGCCCCTTTGGGGCCCTAGTACATGAATGAAGGTAGCATTATGTGGTAGGCTAGGCACCTGATTCTCGTGATTCAATTACTTGTTCTTTATGACAGTAGTTCCTAATCTTATGTCAGTTATATGACCTTTAGAAAATTTGATTAAAGTTATATAGATCCTTTCCCTAGAAAAATGTACACATGCACATAAAATTTCAAAGGGTTATAAATACCATGAGGCTAATTTTTAGGATACATACCTGCCCATTATGAACCTGAAATTATAAAAGTTCTCAAAACAAAACAACAAAAAAAAGAAGTTCTCAAGGATAAGGCCATATGAACCCATTTCAGAGTTTGCTCCCAGTGCCATGAGGGTAAAGCCCTAGTCCAAATTATGAAACCGTTTATTTTCATAACATCTTTCTACCGTTTGTCCCTCTAGTTCCTGAAGTTCTTTCAGACTTCGGGAAAGGATCTGAATATAAATAATTGAGAAGACCCAGTGTAATCTGTCTCTTCCAGGGCTTTTTTACATTTGGATTAAGCTGCTAAAAGGAAGCGTACTTGGTAGAATTTTAAACATCGGTCAGCAAAATGAAGAAGGCATTGTGCGTGGCTGGAGACTTTCCCTGTACTCTTGAAATTAAACAAGTTATAATAGTGCTTACTCATTAGATAGGATCTTTTAATGGAGTTTGCAGTAATGGGGCTGCTTGGAGCCAAATGTAGAGAAGTAGCTGTACTCTGTGTAATCCAATACAGAAAAGAGAAAAGTTACCAAAACATCTAACTAGAAACTTTATTTTTTTACTAATATTTATTTGGATTAAGTCAGTTGAGATCAATTAAGAAAGGGTGGAAATAGAGGAGAGAATCTGTGTCAGTATTAGAATCTGGATGAGTGCTGTTCTGTTAGATTTTTAAAATTTTCCTTTTAACTTTTCCAGAGCTAAACAAAGTAGTGAACAAAGCAATTATATCATCTTTCCAGTGTAGCTTATTAACTCAAACATTGTAATTCCAATGCCTTTTCTCTAATTTTCTATTGCATGTTATAAGTATTGCATGTTATGATATTTATAAGATAGCCTTTTAAATGCAGAGCTCCTTAAAAAGTTTTTTTTCTGTCAAAAAGAACATATGGCATATCATAATATATTAATTATGCTAATGTTATTGCAGACGGAGAGAATCCTAAGCAGGCTCCGTGCTGAGCACTCAGGGCTTGATTTCAGGACCCTCTCAGATCATGACTGAGGCAAAATAAAGAGTCAGGTACTTAACCGACTGAGCCACCCAGGCACCCCTGTAAAATCTTTTAAAAGCCAGTTTTAAAAAAAAGCCAGTTCTATGCATTTTACTGAAAACATATTTAGCTCAAAGATGGCTGAAACTCTGTTTGTAAAAAATGAAAAATATATTAAATATTTTCTAGTAAGGCAATATCTTTTTGCTTTCTTGGCAGGCACAAATTCAAGCAGTGGCCTATACCTTGGTACCTAAATAAAAGATACAATAGGAAACGATTCTTTGCAATGCCCTATGTGGAACGTTTTGTCAGGTGAGCACAGTACCCTTAATAACGAAACTTATCTTTTCATTAGATGACACAAGTTAAGCTTTTACATAAGTAATACATGTTCGTTATGGAAAAAAATAGAAGAATCAGGTAGAAAAGATGAAATTAAAGTCTTACATAATCTCACCATCCAGAAATAGCTTCTATTAACATTCTAGTGTATATGCTTTCAAAAATTTTTATTGCCTTTCTGTTCGTCAATCTCTATGTAAGTACATGATTAAATTCCTCTCTAATGTGAAAAGGAACATCCAAATACTTTACATAACATATGAGCTCATATTTATTGCAAGGTTGGTGAAATGAAAAGGGGCTAGGGTGAGGAGAGGAGCCTGCTGCATTAAATCTGAAGTCATATTATCTTACAGAATGTTGATTTCCAAATATTTTCTATAAAATTTTTTTTCTTCATTGGGTTTATTATTCAACGGGGAGAATATATATATAGGACTTATGTTATAATAGTAGAGTGAAGTGGTTCCATAAGACCGCAGCTAATAATAATAAAAACAAAGAAGGATTTTAGAAAACAGCTATTTTAGAACACTAGATCCACATCCAAAAGCAGACAGAATCCAAACTGCAATTGGAAGGGGAGAGAATTGGCAAATTTGTGGTTTCAGGTCAAGTGTGCTGCTCAATTCCCATGGCAGTGGCTGCGGAGAGAAGCGGGGTGGGGAGAACATCAAGGTTACTGGCTAGAGATCAGAATTCAAGGCAGGAAAGCAGCTGGAAATTTAAGTAAATTCTGGCAGCATAAAAAACCCACAGCTTTTAAACAACTGCCTTAGATCATATGGTCTACTTTCATCAGGAGTTCTTTAAAAACTTACTTTCTCTCCCAAGATGATATTTCCATACCATAAATAAATACATACATACATACGCTTAAAAAATAAAATACATCTTTTAAACTGGACTTTCAGATCTTATGGTATATTTTAGAATCATAGTTTAAATTTTTCATCTTTCTCATCAAACCAGCTGCCTCTCCTTATTTCCAATTTGATCTATTGTAATGTGACTTCTAATAAAAAGTATGGATTTCGTCTTCCTCTGTTCCTGACACAGGGCTCCTAAAACCCCTGTGGGGATGGGGAGTGTCTTTTGTTATGTTAATAACTTTTGGAGAGCACCTTGTGATGGGGTCTAGTTGCTAGAGGAACCACCTTCCAATAGATGGTTGAAACTTTCAGGCCCACTCCATGATTTCTGGAGAGAGGAAGGGGGCTGGAGGTGAATCAGTTGCCAGTGGCCAATGATTTAATCACGCACGCATGCCTTTGTAATGAATCCTCCATAAAAACCCAAGAGGACAGGGTTCAGGGAGCTTCCCTGTTGGTGAGTGGCACTTGGTGATTGGAGAGGGGGACGCCCTACTCCTCCTTGCCCTATGCACCTCTTCTGTCTGTATGCAGACTTTTCTATCCTTTTATAATAAATCAATAATCTAGTGAGTAAAAAAAAAAATAATCTAGTGAGTAAAGGGATTTCTTGAATTCTGTGAGTGACTCCGGCAAATTAGTCGAAACTAAGGAGCAGGTCTTGGGAGCCTGAGTTATAGCCAGCCCGTCAGAAGTACAGACAACCACCTGGACTTGGAACTAGCATCTGAAGTTCAAGAAGGGAGAGGGAGTTGTGCGAATTTCCAGGCTGTAGCAGGTTGTTGAGCGCAGCTGACAGCCTCTGATGCAATTCCCACCTAGGTAGTGTTAGAATTAAGTTGACGTCTCAGACATTCTGCTTGTGTCTGAGAATTGCTTGGTTGGGGGGACCACCATCAGTGGAAATAGGTCCAGAACCCCTTGATATGGTACATCCATTCTACACGGGCATTAAGCATCCCTCGTCCTTTTCATCAGCAGTCCTTTAGATGCAGTCAGTCTTTAATTCTGCCTGCAGGTCTGCGTCTTCCTTTGTACTCCGGCTCTGCCCTAGTGCATTCCCTCTTCATCAAAATGAATTCTTTTTTTTTTTTTTAAAGATTTATTTATTTATGATAGACACAGATAGAGAGAGGCAGAGACACAGGCAGAGGGAGAAGCAGGCTCCATGCCGGGAGCCCGACGCGGGACTCGATCCCGGGACTCCAGGATCACACCCTGGGCCAAAGACAGGCGCCGAACCACTGAGCCACCCAGGGATCCCCTCAAAATGAATTCTTGAACATCTTCCTTACTCCAGTCCATTCAAATATTGCTTCCTGGCTAATTTTCCTCAAACCTTTTTATCACATCAGCACTGTTGAAAAGTTTATAGAACAAATCCCAACTCCTTCCCACCATTTCCACAACTTAAGTGTTACCTGTTTATCCTTCATAAAAGGCAGACCTTCTCCTTGTTTCCTGAACAGTCTTGCTCATTTTCCCCTCTTTTGCTGCTCCTTTATTTACAAGTCTGAAATCTCCATTACTCACACTTTAAGGCCCAGTTCATGATGATAAGCAATTGAAGAAGTTTATGTATCCTTTTTCCCTCCACGATTTCTCCAAGCCTAGTGTGCTATTTGGCTCTTTTGTCTTCTTATTCATGTAAGGTGGAAGCTATAAATACTTTTAAAATAATGTGTGAGAATTTATTAATCCAGTGTCACTCTTACACGCCTTATATATGTTCTAATTATTGTTTTTGAAACTAAATTTCTTAGCCTTACCTTCAGAGCATGAAGCATAATCTTCTGAATAGTCTTAAGAATAGCTAACCTTTATTCTTTCATATGGGTTTATTATTTTTTTTATGGTCAAAATTTAGTTGGAGCAAAGATTGATTAATAGAGTGACTAATATGATTTCAGCTTTGCTTAGCTTTTATATTTAACTTACAAAATAGCTCATATTTTTTAAAATATACATTTATTTTGGTCTTCACCCAAATGGAATTAGTCTCAAATTTCTGACCTCTCTCACAGCACTAGCATATTAAGATATTCACCGCATCTCTCTTAATTCTCGTTTTATAAACTTTTGCCTAGTGATCAATAAAATTTCCTGGAAAATATCAACTCGAGTACAGTAGAGGCTTGACATCCATGAATTTATTGTTTGCAATTTTGATTCATAAGTGACCCTAGAGGTTGAAAGAATTTAGCTGAGGCACAAATGCTTCACGCTCTGGGATGCTGAGCGTGAGTAGAAGCAAACTCACATAGAGAGCGGCAAGTCTAATTAGCACCTAAGCATCATCTCTTAGTACAGTTTTATTCTCTATGTTGCAGGGAAAAATGATATGGTAGACTGAGTGCTATTTGGAATTAGGGGAATTCCTAAAACTCTCAGGATGTATTCTCAGGATACAAAAAAAAAATCTATCGTATTCAGTAAAAACTAGTGCTTTTAAAATAAAATATAGAAAGGTAGCCCAGTCTCTTACAGGCTCACAAGCTCTATTCATTCTTTTCAGGTTGGAAAGAGAGGAATTGGTATAGGGTTACAGATGGTTTTGATTTCACGTTCATCTTTGACTTGTGTAGGTTTGCAGTGATTTTCAAGTTTAATAGTCTACATGACACACCTAATATGGAGGCTGGCATGATTTGGGTTTTTCAGTAATTGATTTGGACATATTTTGATGGTACTGAATAACAGGGGAATATTTGTGTGTAAATTGCTCTTATGCTTTTATTATTCTAGACTGAGACTTGAGAAACATGCCCGCATTGAAGCAAGAAAGAAAAGTTTAGAGAAAAAGAAAGAAAAATTTCTTCAGGAAAAGTTTCCACATCTTTCTGAAGCCCAGAAGTCAAGTCAAGTCTAAGATGTCTGAGTTCAAGTTGCCATTTTGTTTTCCTTGGATAACAGTCTATATACAAAAGTAAATATGTATTAATTTATATAAAGAAATTGTGTTTTTAGTCAAATGACTATCAACTATTTTAATTGTTAATATAGCATGCTAACTCTGGGAGTGGTCATACTTCTGCCAAGATTTTTTAAAAATCAGGTATAAAGTTCAAATACCCACTTTATAAATTCTGGCATCTAAGCAGACTTAATACCACCTGTACCTTAGAGCGGGAAAGTGATGTCAACTGGTTACAGCAAAGGCAGAGATTCCGGTAACATTTTTACTATTTGGCTAATAGCATATAAAGGGGGTGTGGATATTTCTGTTAAGAAACAGGGAGTACTTTCACTCAAAATCATGATAAATACATTTAGTCCTTAAAGTAGGGAAGTCACAACACAACAAAAATCCAAAAAAGTATTTCTGGAATGGCTAATAATTTTTATTTAATTTTGCAAGCCTAAGATAAAAAGCATAGGCAGTAAGTTTTACTAGTCAATAAAAACCAATTCTACCAATGACTGGTAATTAACATACTAAACAGAGTTGGAAAGCTTTTACTGAAAGCAAAATATTTAGAGAAAATAGACATTTATACAAAATTATAAAATGCTTGTAATAAGAATAAGTGCATTTCAAGGAAAGCACAAACTTATCTTAATTTATAGAGCCAGTTAAAGCCTTAAAAATTTTAAGTGGAAATTGAAATATGCAAAAATGTATAAACATTCTACAAAAGATGGTCATTCTTTTCCTGAGTATACTAAAGCTATGAAACTTAAGGTGACACAGGAAGGAAGAGCTTTGGGAACTCTCTTCAAGGGCATTTCCTTTCTACGCATTGTTTCCCTCCTTCTTCATATTCTTGTTTGGAAATCCACATCTGCTGAAAGGTACCCTGTAAAATGGAAAGAAAAGTTATATATTGTGCCTTTTTATTAGAAAATACTTTTTAAATACCTTCACCAAAAAATAAATAAATAAATAAATAAATAAATAAATACCTTCACAACTCCTAATCTTTAAAGAACCCTTAAGCCCTTCCCCCCAAAATAAGTCTTCCGTTACTCCTCTATTTCTGCCCTCCTCCAGAACACCACAGACACAATTTGGAAAGAATATTAAGTCTTCCTATTCCTATTCAAACTGTCACGAGGCTTTAGAGACAGGAAGATGGGGGGTTTAGCTATTATGGCTCGCTGCCAACCTATGACAACAATAGAAACTGTTGTTGGAAGGCTTGATCCCAGTACCGAATTGAAGAGCTGTTCTGGCACTTGACTAATGGCAGCATTTAGATCCCAAAAGTGCTCATCCATCAGGACTAAGTTTTGCAAGTACACACACAATAGTATATAGGCGCTATAGAAGGTGGAAAGGAGGAAAATGACCCAACGAGGAAGGAGCCTCGGCTACATTATTAATAAAACATAAAGTAGGACAAATCCATTCCCTAAGATGGACTCTATTCAAGTGGATTCATGCATGGTAGCCTGTTTTGATCTAAAAAAGATCTATTAAAAAGATTGGAAATAGAACAAATATATAAGTAGACAGCTACAAACACTTATTAGCTTAAAAATGTTCAGTGTAAGTACTTCATGACATTTACTCTGGCTGCTGTGAGGTGAAGGGAAAATCCTCCAAGTCTAGGGTGCACGTAAGTACAAGAACTTTATCTCCTGATTTAAGGCAGGCACCATCTAAGTAACATGCAAAATCCAGCATCATGACTTCACCATTTGCCCCCAAAGCCAACTCCTGACTTCCTCCACCTCACCAAGAGGCCAGGGAACAGCCTGGACCTGAGAAGGAATGATTGAATTTAACTGTGCTACAGAGAGGTCCTGACCAGTGTCAATGGGAGTATGAGAAGAGGCAGGAGTAAGTAAGTTGAATTCCCACTTTTCTTAGAGAAGGGAAATTGAAACTGGGCTGACAAATAGCCACTGATTAGGCACGGAAGCATTTTGTTAAATCAGAACATGTGGAACTGCTATTAAGTCCTCTCCTCATTTGATAGTTGTAAAATACAAAGATGATGGATGCCCTGGAATTATTTTTAATCTTTTACTATACTCACTGGTACACTTAGGTTAAATGATTCAATAGACTGTTTTTCAAAGTAGTTTAGCTACTAACCAAAGATGCTAGAATCGAGCCACCAATCCATGAACTAAACCTTCGTTCTACCGTTGTGTTATTTGCAATCAATTTCAACCGCATACTCTAAAATAGAGAGAGAAGTATTAGTACAATCAAATTAAGAATGGGTGATTCAACTCAGAAAATTTAGTTTTGATGACTGCCTAGTAACTGTTTCAAATAATGGTAATACATGATTATTTTGTAACAGCTAGGCTAATAGTACGCATGGCTGAATTACTATATAAAGTACTTTCATAAAAATACTTTGTGGCCTTAAAGTATAATATTTGACAATAAATTATATAAACCTTAGGAAACTGCAATTAAAAAGTATGACATTCACAGTTTATATCCCAGAATAGCAAAGACATACTGAACACTTACCTATAAATCAGGTACTGTGTTAAGTGCTTCATACACCATTTCATTTCTTCCAACATCAAATCTAATTATCATCCCAACCTGCCACCTTTCCTGTTGTCCTCCTCAACTTGATCGCTACTACATTTTTAGGCCTTCATGCTGTCCTAATCCGTCCTATCTTGGGTCACTCCACCCTCCTCCACTTCCAAATCAAAATACAGACATCTAATTTCAGGTTAATTTTTTGATTCATACGGATTTCCTCCAAAATTAGTGTTTATAGTTTGAAGTCACACTTTCTTGATAAACATGGTTTTATGGCTTAGTCCTATCCTTATCTCCCTGCATCAAGAGATTTTTCCCTCTACCTAGGAGTTTGTTTCTGGGGATAGTTCTCAAATTGTTGATATTTCCCTGCTTTTTAATACAAGCACACAGTTTGAGTCTTACACAGTGGAAAACTGTATTTTTTGGGCGTGGAATATGGAAGGGAGGAGGTACTAGGTGCAGGAGGAATGAATATGGATTTTTATAGGTGAGGAACTGGTTGATATCTGAGATTTTTTTTGTTACTGCATTGATCTTTAATTGCCTCCTAAATGACCAGGATAATTAACTGCTCTTGACCAGATCTTGGACAGCCCAGATTGACAGTCATTACTCTGGGACTTCCTACCAAACCTAGTAATTAGTACTATATAATTAAGGTCTTTTCCAGATCAGACCATATACTCCAAGAATGTAGTAATCAGGTGTTAATCATGTACCTATATTAGTATTTAAATAACAATTATAAATGTGCCATATGTAAAATGTTCCTTTATATGAGAAACAAAAAGACTACCGAATATACAAATTCTATGGATAACATTAGGGCCCATGTAACTCCTAATACGTTTCGTTTACTATAACTACTAGTCCAGAGTAACATATAAAAAACTACTTGATAGAAGTTTTAAAATATAAAGATTATGACTACTACTCTGTTATCAGTATGTACCAGACCTTCTCCTCAAACCACATTCTTCTAATCCTTTTAAAATCCTTTTACAAGTTGTCACAGTGTACCCAGTGATCTTTTTTAAAACAAACACAGGAGCTCTGCAGTCCTGCCAAATTTCATCCCAAAAGT
Source organism: Canis aureus (assembly GCF_053574225.1). Lineage (NCBI taxonomy): Eukaryota > Metazoa > Chordata > Mammalia > Carnivora > Canidae > Canis > Canis aureus. The sequence continues at coordinate 17,574,324 of NC_135641.1, read as the reverse complement.
TCACTATTAATAAGCAACAAGACCTGGTACCTATCTTTGTGGGTGGAATTATATCCCCAAAAGAGATATGTTGAAGTTCTCATCCCTGGTACTTGTGAATGTTACCTAATTTAGAAATAGGTTCTTTGCAAATATAATTAGGATACAAATTAAGGTAAGGTCATAGTGGAACAGAGTGGGCCCTTAATCCATTGGATGGGAGTTATAATGAAAAGAACAGATCCATGAGAAGAGGACTGCCTTATGACAATGGAGACAGATGGAAGTGTTGGAGCTCCAATCCAATAACTATCAAAGGATTCCTGGCAGACAGTCAGATGCTAAGAAGAAGAATTCTCATCTGTATGTTTCAGAGAGAGACTTCTGGCTTTCAGAACAGAGAAAACAAATTCCTGTTGTTTTACGCCACCCAGTTTAGTCTGTGATACTTTGTTACGGCAGCCCTAGGAAATTAATACACCATCTATCTTTCCAGCCATATCACCCTTCCCACTTCTGCACAGACTATAAGCCAACTACGCTGAAATACTGGAATATGCCATCTTCCCTTCTTGGTTTGCACAGGATATTCCCTCCACCTAGATAGCCTTTCATAAATTACCAACCAGTTGAACTATTCATTCATACAGCTTCTTCATGAGGGAGTTAAGTGCTTGATCTACAGTGTTCCCTGGAGTGGTTCATGACATACTAACACCACTTAGTATGTTAAACTTTATGCACGTCCATTCATCCTAGCAGACTGAGCCCTTTGTGGGCAGGGACTATATTTTATATTCCTAGTGCCTAGCAGACTAAAGGTACTTAAATATGGAATCAATGAATAAAAGATCCAAATAGTACAAAAGTCCTCTATGAAAAGATGTCATCTATATACAATTTAATCCACAAGGGCTATTTATTTAGGTAATACTATGTTAGGCACACACAAAGTATCAATCTACTACTGAAAAACAAACCTTAATCTATAAGATTCTACCAGTGATGACACATACGACTGAAGAATACCACTAAAGAACAAACAAAACTTACTGGGGGAGTTTTCTGAGAGAGCTCTCTATTCAACCTGTCAGTAAAACTCTGTATTAGCGTGTTTCCTCCTGCCACTATAACACTGCCATAGAGACCCTAGGATAAAAAACAAAAATATATTAGTTCCAAATGTTTCCAACAGTTTTAAATACAACTACAACTAATAGTATATCCTCCTCTACAATTTTCCCTTTTTTAATTTTCTTACTTCTATACAGATCTAGTAGCTTGATCCAGTGGTTCCCAATCCTCGCTGCACATTCAACTCATTTAGGGAATTTATAGGACATCAATGCCTGGGGGCTATTAAATAAAAATCCAGGGGTGGAGCCAGGCAAAGGTTTTGTTAGTTTTAAACTCCAATGATTCTGGGGCGCCTGAGTGGCCCAGTCGGTTGAGCATTCAATGCAGTTTTAACTCCCATCATGATCACAAGGCTCATGGGATGAAGCCCCGCCTTGGGGCTCTGTGCTCAGCAGGGAGTCTGCTTAAAGATTCTCTCTGCCCCTGCCTCCACTTGCGTGTGTGCTCTCCCCTCTCTTTAAAATCAATAAATAAATCTTAAAAAAAAACAAAAAACCCTCCAGATGATTTAATGTGGATTAAGGCTTAAGAACCACTAATTTAAAGCAATTATTCTAAAACTAAAACCCAATCATAATTTTTTGGCAGATAGCTGCCAATATTTAGTAGAGGTATGTTTTATACCTTCACCTTGGAATGCTCATCTAGAAGTATTCAAAATTAGACAGTGAAGATTATTTAATGATTATGACAGTGCATAATCTAATAAGATCCCTGACCAAAATGACTGTTACCTTTCTCTTTTGCAGGGGTATACATCAGAACCACATAGGGACTTTTTTTTCAAAATCCACCCCAAAAAACTGAGTCCCTACTTACAAGCAGTTCCTACTTAGAACCTCTAATTTGCATGTATGTATCGTATCAGAAAGCTAAATGTCAGCCTGCTTTTTAAAGTTTTTTTTTTAATTCTGTTAGTTAATATACATGTCAACCTGTATGCTTTCTAATGGCTAAGTTCATATTTTAAAAATTTATTCCAAATATCTAAATCCTCTAACTTTTAAAAGAGAAAATGGAATATAGAAGCACGTCCTCTGCAATCAGTATTTGTTAATTAAGGGAGAAATCTCACTAAAAACAAAGTTATCACACTCTTATAGTAAGTATAATTCAATTTAATTGCCTTCCCCCAAAGTGGCCTTGAGTGTGTGTTAAAAATCTGTGTGCACATCCCTATTGTCTTAGAAGCACCATGTGTTTGCTAGGTGCTAGCTGAAATATAGAACATTTTTCATTGCCACCCAAAAGTCTTTTTTGAAAGTGTTTTTTTTTTTTTTTTTAATTTTATTTATTTATTTATTTATTTAATTTATGATAGTTACACAGAGAGAGAGAGTGAGAGAGAGGCAGAGACACAGGCAGAGAGAGAAGCAGGCTCCATGCACCGGGAGCCCGACATGGGATTCGATCCCGGGTCTCCAGGATCGGGCCCTGGGCCAAAGGCAGGCGCCAAACCGCTGCGCCACCCAGGGATCCCTTGAAAGTGTTTTTTAATACATCCCTAGCTATTGGTACTATGCTCTAAGCAAATGAATTAACTCAATTTTTTAAGGCAGTATGTTGGCTACAAATTGAATCTAGGGTTTAAATAAGATATAATCGATCTAATAAATACTATGTATATAATATGGAGCTAGCATTTAAAACTTGGCAAAGCACAAAAAATATGAAGGTTGATCCTCTAAGCTCCATGTAAAAGTTATAACGTAATTTAAACCCACACCTTTCTGAACAATAAAAGTAGCAAAACTATATACAACAAAAGTCACCAATAATATTTATTTTGGTTTGTCACATTTTAGGAAATCTCTAGAAGAGCACTATCCAAAAAAAACTTTCTGTGATGACAGAAATGTTCCCTATCTGCACTGTCCTACAGTAGCCATTAGCTGCATTTACAATGTGGCTAGTGCAGCTGAAGAACAGAATTTTAAATTTTTACTTATTTTAAATTGTCACATGTGGCTGGTAGCTTCCACATTGGACACCATAGCTCTAGATTTCTGGATTTTTCCTTTTCTAGTACTTCATGATTTTACATACTCTAAAATAGATTTCAAAGTCAAGGGTCAAAGTTGCCAACTTAATTAAATATTGATCTGGGAGCACTCTCTTACCCTAAAAAATACCTTTATACCATAAGCAGGAGGCTGACACTTACTGGTCTGATATCAATATCGCACATTCCAACACTTGTAGTGACAACGTGACTGACTCCCAGCATTGTATTTCCTGATAACCCCTACAACAAAATAAAAATGAGTAGTCCACAGAAGAACTTCAAACAACATACCCAAGAATATCTAGGCAGTCTTATTTAGGTTTTATAATTACACAAGATCTTCACATATACAGGACAAGCCATGCAAATTATGAATCAAGCTTTCATACCTTTACATTGGAAGGGTCAAATAATCCTTCAGGAATCTTTAACCGCTCTGCTCCAAAGTCACAGTTGTATCCATTAGGGAATTCATAATGAACAGTTGGCATCTGTGCAGCTACTCTGAAAACATAGTAAACATTAAACAAAAGACAGAATCCTATTCGAAATTATAAACTAAGAAATTATCAACTTCTAAGAAAGCAGAATATCTTTTGTTATTCAATATTTAACATAATTTTTTACCTTTAGACCAGTTAAGCGTATTCTGCAATTCTTTAACTAAATAAATCATATTTCTCTCCTCATTTATGAAGTATTCAGTGTTGAGAAGATTAGTATGAAGGTTTTAATGAGCTATTATAAATCTTATAGATAAGAAAACATACTGTTCATCATAAGTTGAATCTGATACTTGAAGTACTGAAGCTTGAAAATCCTGGATAACACACTATGGATTAAAAAAAAAAAAAGTTTTTAAGAAACAAGGTTATGGAGATTTGTCTTTGCAATCTATACTTTTGTAATATTATATTTGAAATACTTAATGAAACTGGACCATGTTCCTGGATGGCAAAGTCCTTTCATGGGTATAAATCTATCCAGCAAGGACTCAGAGTATCAAGAAACCCAATTCTAAACATCTGCATTAGAAACTAAATTATATGACATTTAAATTAACAGTAATTATGGAACAATAATGAGATAAAAAAAAAAAAATCAGGAACCCTCATACCTGTCCTGCATAACAAAACTGGTTTCAGAACACTGTTCTTTCCTTAAAGATAAGCCTAGACTTAGATGCAAGATTATCTGAATATGTAATGTATACATATACACATATATGGCATCTTATGTAATTTTTAATGACTGCACAGAGTATAAAACAATTAAAAATTTTGCTACGAAATAAATACAACCTCTGGGCTGCTAATGAAAAATCTCATTTAATATCTAGACAAACTGTTAATCATCTTCACAATTTTTCCTTCTACTAAACATCCACAAAAAATCTTTATCTTTAGGTGTAAAAAAATATCAGACAGGATATACCTCTGACAAATTATGACTTTCATAGCCTTTTACTGTTAGAAATGAATGTACATTGCGGTGTGAGAGGTTTTACTAACCTCTCCTCCTCTAAGTTATATGTTCGGAGATGGATTTTTGGTAAAGAGAATCTTACTGGCTCCTTACTATGACACATTTTTTTAATACGACATTTTTTTAATGACACTTTTTTTTTTTAATATGGCTGACTGATGTTAAAAAGAACATAACTGAGCCATACTAGCAGGTCTCTACAGGCTAAAACTATTATCTTAGACAAAAAAATGAACAGAATAACATAATGTTTGCTTTTACTCCAAAATCAAAGTTCTTTCCAGGTCTTATCATAGTAATGTAAATGAATGCAGTAGTTTGTTGAGACAACTTGTTTGACAAATACAAAAAATAGCCCTTCCTCTAAAAATAAGCTATTATTTTTTATTGTAAAATATCATTGAAACTATAAAGCGGCAGCCCAGGTGGCTCAGCAGTTTAGCGCCGCCTTCAGCCCAGGACCTGATCCTGGAGATCCGGGATCAAGTCCCATGTCAGTCTCCCTGCATGGAGCCTGCTTCTCCCTCTGCCTGTGTCTCTGCCTCTCTCTCTCTCATCTCTCATGAATAAATAAATAAAATCTTAAAAAAAAAAAAAAAAAAAAAATTTTATATATATATATATATATACGCTCAGGGTGCTAGGTGGGCTCAGTTGGTTAAGCATCTGCCTTCAGTTCATGACCTTGGGGTCCTGGAATGCATCCCCAACATTCAGTGGGGAGTCTGCTTTTCCCTCTCCCTCTGCCCTTCCCCCCGCTCATGCTCACACTCTCTCTCTCAAATAAAATCTTGAAAAAAAATAATAAACCGCTCACATTCTATTAAAAAACTTACAGCCTATAATAGTTTTATGAAGAGAGTAAGGCTACTTACATTACACATGTAATTGTGCCAAGACCTTGTAACCTGTGGCAACTTCTCTTTTCTTTTCCAATTCGCTGGAGATCCTTCACGAACAGCTTCCTGAGTACCAAGAGCATGTGCTAGGTTAGGAGGGTTCACAACATAGGGGTGGAGAGTTGGAGATAAATTCCAAAATGAAAATCCAGGCATCACTTACTTTTGATGCAATCATATATGGAGGAATCAGTTCTATATTCATTTCTTGGAAGAGTTCTCTGCATTGCATAGTAATAAAGTCTCCAGCAAGAGGGGATTTTACAATGCCTATGAAAACAGATTAAACAAGGCTAGGACAGCATTAAACCCAAGCTCCTTGGGACAAATTCTTCTGTGTATTTATATATGAATAATTTTTTCAAGTAGAAATAACTGAACTATCCCTCTAAGCATGAATGAAGCCATGTATCAGTTTAAATATACATTATATTTTTTAAAAACCCTTAACAAAGAGATCTTATTTGGAAACTGGTATGACTTGATAGTCCAAGTCATACCAATCACTGTGTGATAGTCCAATCACTGCTGTATTTTCTATGTCTTCATGCCAGCTAACATCATCTCAGTGTACCCTAGTTAAATCCATTTACCTTGCTGAAGGACATAACCATCATGAACTGGAATTGCAGTGGTATGAGTGGCTCCACTGTCCAAAATTAGCCCAGTAGAACGACCATTAGCAAATCTAGTTTAAAGCATTAAGGAAAAGAAAGTATCAAGGCTCCTAAAATAATATTTATTATAAAGGGAAAGTTTTATTAAAGCATTCTTAAACATGTGTATTATGGCTTAAGATGTGTTAAAGTTAATCCAGAGATGAAAACTGGTGTCAAATAACTCTGGGTTAAAGACAAATGAGAATAGGCAGAACTTCCATAATGATGATGAGAGGAAGTCAGGGAAACCTTTATCCCAGAGAGAGACATCTATTAAACTGGTCAAAATTAGCACAATCTTTCAAAGTCTCTGGAGACAGATGAAAGGACTTATAACAAATTAAGAAGCATTTAACAAAATCTACAGAAACTCGGTACGAACAGTGGTAGGCTGTGGCATTTGAGCTACGAACTAAAACCATTCTCCACAGAGGATTTAAAAAAAAAAATATTTCAGCAGTGTAGCAGCTGAGTGGCAGTTCCCACAAATCAATAGGAAAGCTATTGCAGGTGGATTCAATGGCCAGCAAATATATCGGCAGATCCCAGCTTTCCACAGCTCTGTGCTGCAGAAGGCCTGTGTCATGAACCTCATAAACCAGTACTCAGGAGTAGGGCCATTCACATGGTCATCAAATATTTACTGAGCATCTATTATGTGCCTAGTGATAAGTTTGGTACTGAGGGAAGGTATCAATCTGGCACTGGCATTCCCAAGCACAGAAGGCACAAAAAGGTGACCCGAAGCAGGCTCTACCCTGAAGGGTATCCTGTTTAGTAAAAATCAGTAATGCTGTGAAAAGAACAGCTCAGGGTGTCCTAGGGGTATAAAGGAGAAACCACTTAACCAACGCTGGAGAAATCCAAATGTAAGGTAGGGAGGAAAAGACAGGGAAGATAGGAACATGTAGGAAGGCCAGCAGGCAAGAGGGTACAGTGAGGCCAAGGAAGTGCAAAGTAGTTCAGGAGAGCCTGCAAGAATGTACATGATTTTGGCTTAAAGCAGCCTGGCAATTAACAAAGATTATTAGAGGGGCAGTGGGAATGGACAAGGTGAGAAGATGGGTTGCAATAATCCTGGAAATAGCTTACACCTAAAGCAGTGGCAGTGGAGAAATAAATGGATTTTGGAGGTAGTGGGGAGGAAAAAAAAATAGGTCTTGATGACTGACTAAATTTGAAGGGTTAAAGAGAAAGATTTCTGGTCTGTGCAACTGGAAGCTAGACGATTTTTGGAGAAGGAATAAATTTGAGAGGAGAGAAGATTAATTCAGTTCTGGACATAATGAGTTTAAAGTGGTTCAACAGAGAACTAATACAAAAATTTCTAGTAGGGCACCTAGATGTGGGCCTGGAGCTCACAAGAAAGCGCTGGGATACAGAACAGTACAGATTTGGAATCTGTTAGTGTATGACTGGTGTCTGAAGCCAAGGAAATTAATAATTTAAACCAGAAAGAGCATGTCAAGAGAGATGAAGGGCTAACGGCAGAAAACCAAGCAATGGGTAAGAAATGATCAGAATCAATAAGAATCAATGGCCAGAAAGACAGGTTGGTGATTTATCTTTGCTAATATTGGTACTCTACTGACCTTTGGTCAACTATACATATAAATGTTAAATTGAGGCTCTATTAGTACAAAAGGACAGATGCAGTAATACCAGACTAAAAAGTAGCATAAAGATATATGGACCCTCCTAAAAATAACAATCAAAATCTGAACAAATTATCTTAAATAACCACTTTAAGACTAGAAAGCTTTCAAAAGCAGCCAAAATTTAGTCTCCTAGAACTGCCGCTGGAAGGGGTAAGAAGCTGAAGTTTATAGCTTCCGTGCCTGCAGGTGCTCCCCAGCTCCATGGCTACGGCTTGGGAAAGCAGTGGTGGAGAACTGCACCTTCACCACTTTGAGTGAACAGAGGAAGTTCAGGGCTGGAAGAAAAGCTGGACAGGTAAAGTTGAAACCCTACAAGCCAGGAAACAACAGAAAGGGTAAAACCCAAATCTGAGTATAAAATATACCCACATCTCTGACTGACTGCTAAACTATTCAGGGCCAGGACTTTGGGGGCCCAACAAAAACAGAACACAGACTAATCCACTCTTCAAATCAGAGCAGCACCTGTGAGTTCTGTGATTTTGTCACATTTTTAGCTAAATGCATTCTCCAACAGTATGCAGCTTGGTTCACAGAAAGCCCTCCTTACTAGCTTGAGATGTCAAGAGGACAAAGCCTGAAGTGGACAGATATAATAACCTAGCGGTCAATTAAGTCAGATAAAACAATGCAACCCTTCTCACTAATATTTTTGTTCTTGGAAAGCATATCTTTCATAAAAATGTTATTTATGCTAACCTTAATGGATCTTTTTTGGTCATTTTTAAGTGAATAATTAAAAGCTAAAACAATTCTTAGTTGGAGTGCCTGGGTGGCTCAAGCAGTTGAGCATCCAACTCCTGGTTCTTTTGCTCAGGTCATGATCTGAGGGTCATGAGATGGAGCCCCACATTGGGCTCTGCGCTCAGTGGGGTATCTGCTTCTCTCCTCCTCCTCCTGCCTCTCCCCCACCTCATGCACTGGCTCACTCTTTCATATAGATAAAGTCTTAGTTTTAATTTCTCACAGTAATACTGACAGATAAAACCCACATAAACAAAATCTTTTTGCAGTCCTCAGTAATTCTTTAAAGTATAAAGGAGTCCTGAAGCCATGCATGTTTGAGAGGTCAAAACAATTTTTAGAATACTCCTCATATGTTATTTGCCTTTTCCAGTGTCATTTTCTCATGAGTGTATAGGTGACTTTTCCAAAGACCATGTCATATGTGATACAGAACAGACTGAATGCAAAAGACAGATATGAGAATCCAACATCTGCTATTAAGCCTGACATTAAAGAGATCTGAACAAATATAAAGTAATTCCACTCTTTTCATAATTTTTTTTGGTTTTAGAAAAGTTAATTTTCATTAAAACATTTTATATTAACCTACAATGATTTATTATTTACTTAAACTAATAAATCTAATTTTTTGGTTTCTATTTTAATTTCCAATATGGTAAACACTGACAGATATAATCCATGAAAGCTCTGGTTATAAAAGGTTCGAAATCTGCTGGGCTAGAAAAACATAGTAAAAGGACATCAGTCAGCTAAATCCAGAAATGTAGGAAATTCTACAGGACAATCTACTTCCTTAACAAATTACAAAAGAAAAAAAGGGTCTGGGGGAATAGAATCTACAGATGAAAAGAGACATGCTGAACAAATATGATGTCGGGCCCAGACTGAAATATATTAAACAGTTTTTTAAAAAAGGTTGTGATTACTATTTTTGTCTTTAGACACATGGTCAAATCTTTTAGGGATCCATGCTAAAGTTCCTATGGATAAAACTGTATCATCCTTGGGGTTTACTTCAAAATCACAGTAAGAGGGGGACTGGGTGAGGTTGTAACTACTACAAGTTAGCTATGTGTTGAAAATTATTAAACTGTGTGATGTGCAGATGGAGGTTCCTGTGTTAAAAATTTTCCATAGAAAAAGGTTAAAAAATAGAACAATGCCCAATTCTGTTTATACACTCTTTATAAGGAAGTAGCCAAATAGACCTATATTCAAATTTAATAAAGCCACTTGAAATTGTGACCTTGAACCAGTTTGCTTACTTTGACTTGAGAGGGTTATTAATGAGTATTAATGAGATAATACAGTGCCATCGTCTACTCAAAAAAGTGCAATGGTTCTCTAGAGTCTAAAGTTCAATTTTTTTTTAAAAGATTTTATTTATTTATTTACTTGAGAGAGAGAGAGAGAGAGCACAAGAGGGGCAGTAGGGAAGGGAGAAGCAGGCTGCCCGCTGAGCAGGGAGCCCAACGCAGGCCCGATCCCAGGACTCCAAGATCATGACCTGAGCTGAAGACAGACATTCAACTGACTAGGCCACCTAAGTGTCCCTAAAGTTCAAATTTTTAAAACCTAACATGTAAGGTCTATACTATAGTTTGACCCAAACCTATTTCCTTCTGAAGTCTAACAGAAATCTTCAAAGGAAAGAAATCTTCACAGGAAAGAACACTTACACTTTCTACTTCCACACTTTTGCTAAATTCATCTTCAAAATAGCACTACAGACAATATTAGATTACAGTCCCCACAGTGACCCTCACATATATGTAAAATTTACTTAAATAATATAGCAATTGAGGAAGGTATACAACATAAATTAGTAAAAAGTGAAGCTAGGTTTTAAGTACTTAATTCAAAATCAGTTTGTAAGCATTTCAACTTGAACTCTAAATACAGGGCTCCTTCCCCCACCTCATACAAATCAAATCTATTCTCTTCATAAACATTTGTCAGGCAACTATTTTCCTCTGGGGAACTTCCACAATTCCACAAAAAATTATAATTAATCATGTACTTCTTCATAACTTTTGCCAGTTATTTTGAAGTGCTTATATTTAAATCTATTATTTACCTTTAAACAAGAATATTACATTACATATTCTTTGAGATAAGAACATAACATTTCCTTGTCTGTCCTTTAACATGCCTACAATTAATATTTGATTTTATTTTAAATTGGTGATTTAATCTTAAGTGAATTTATATATAATTTCCACTTTTCTATGGTAATGGGAAAAGAGAAAGGAAATGGCAATCTTTGAATTTGCTTAAACACTATCTTCTATTCCCCTACTAAGAAACAAAAAATTTCAAAACCTTATCAACAAGCAGGATTTGAGCATTTCTTTATTTCCCTCTAATAACTTCTGGTATATCTTTTCCAATAAGAAATACTGAAAGATAAAAAAGGAGAGAGAGAAAAACCCCAAACTTCTGAACAAGCAAGAACTGGCTCATGTCTTCCTGCTGGGGGCATTCTCTTTAATGGTACCATATTTACTTTGAAAGAAAAGCTGAGTATTACTCTTTCAAGGATACGCTGTCAAAACTGCAGTTTTGCAAAGGAAGAATGCAGGGATGTTGTAGTGTTCAAACATTAACTCTGTCAGTTTCTCTCTCTTTGCTCTAGTATTCCACTTGAAAAGGGGGAAAAAGAAATGCAAGTTATTTACTGTTTAAAAACTAAAATGTTGATTTATTTCAAGATTCAATATAGCACCACATTAACAAAGATTTAAGCATTAAAAACAGAATACCACATAAAATAATCTTCATAAGAATATATGTGTATTTATTTCTATTTATCTGTAAATAAATTCAGTAAATATAAATGAAAATTTATTTAATAAAAAGTATAATTATCTGTTGCTATGAATTCTACAAGTTACAGACTTCAAAGTACAAGAAAATCACAATTCTTATAAACTATTATTAAATCTTAAGAATTAATCTGGTAATTTTAAACCACCAAATTCTCCTACTTAGAGTTGGTACACATAAAGAAAACTATAGGTTAAAAACAATAACAAAATATTGATAATTTATGATCGTTATGATAATATCGTTAATTTATGATTTATGATAATTTGGACTCTACTAAATTTATTTCACAAGAGTCCTGGGTCTAGTAATTTCCAGCCCTAGTTCCATATTTGACTTCTCTCCTGGAAAACAGAATATAAAAGCAGATACACCTTGCCCCTGGGGCATACGGGACAATTCATAAACCCAAATGGGAAGTGGCCCAAGGAATTCAAGTGTTAAATAAATCCCTGGAAAAAATAAATAATCAAATTCCATTTAGGGTGCTTTGTTATTGTTCTTTGAATATTTTAACTACTGAAATAATAAAAATTGTAACAGGATATAAAAAATTAATCCTCCTTTCCCTAATTTTCAAAATTCAAAATATGCCTCTTTAAAGAAAAAAGAACACAATCTTTGAATGAATTTAAAAAACAACTACAAAACTCAGAAAAGAAAGCCTGTCTTACCGGTGCTTCTGACATGAGAACAGGATGCAGGCTGGCTTCTGATTTGACATGCATTTTGTAGGTATGATCCAAAATAGCCTGGAAACTATCCCAGTCTTCAACTACAATATAAGATTAATACCTTGAAAACAATGCTTAGTTGAAGATGAACACAGAATCTTTTAAGAGATGGTTTCTATAGTTAAGCATTAACATAGAATCTACTTATTTTATAGATTTACTTCATAATACAGTACTTTATATAGACATCATCTTTGTTGTCTATAAACACGGAGCCTCTTTTTGGTTCCTCCAGCCCCAACAGTATCACAACTCCTAGACCTGTCCCAAATATAATTACTGTATCTAATAGACCTAAAATGCCAAATAAATATTATTCAATAAGTACTTACTAGAAGCACAGTATGCAATTTGAATGGTAAGAAAAAATACAAAAGAATGGTATGATCTAGATTGGATATCAAAAAGCTTACAATCTACTTGAAAAAAGATTTAAAAACCTAAAAACCTAAAAAAAAAACCTTCAGGGAATAGTTCAATTTGGCTTCCACCTAAACATTCCATCGAAAATGCTTGCATAAGTCACTAATGACCTGCTGACAGACAAATCCAGGGGAAACTTCACATTTGTAATATCCTTGACTCCTTCAACATCATCTGACACTACTGAACACTGAAGAGTTTACAAACTTGCTCTGCCACAGTCCAAAGAAAAAATGTCATTACCTGTACAACATACTCCCACAGGCATATGAGGATTTGTTTGTTTGGTCAATGAACTGTTAGTCACTCTAACACTTCCTTTCTTGTGTAAATCTCAATGTCACAGCTGAGAACAATGAAAATGAATCACTTCTATGCTCCAAGAACTTTTTCTTCCCTTAGCCTTCTCCTGAATATTATTTATCCTCCTACATCCCTAACTGTTCCTTCTCATTCTCCTTCATGGACACCCATTCTTCTCTTTGGATAAAAACAGAACAGGCTCTCACAAGGGACGCTATCCTCCACCTGTGTCTCATCTTCCACATGCTTTCTGGCTAATATAATACAACTCCATGTCTTAAAATTCTTCTCACCGACTTACTACAACAGCACCTATATTCAAATACTTTGCACACAGTAACTAAAAAAGACCTGCTTGCAAGGCTGACCCTTAGCTGGCATCTGAGAACTCTGATTGATAACTACACTACACTGATGAAACTTCCCCTAAATGATGAGAGTAGTTCACTGCACCTCAACTGTTTGTACAATGTGGTTTATGATGAACACCTTTCCCACTGAGAACCCTAGGTTTTAGTACATGCAAGGCACGGGGTACCCACATGATCACCCCCAGTAAAAATTGTCTCTAATGAACTACTCTGGTAGACAACACACATGTTACATCTCATTGCTGGAGGAATTAAGTACATTCTGCTTGACTCCACTGTGAAAAGACTCTAAGAAGTCTGCACTGCTTTCCTCTGGACTTCACTCCATGCCCTTTCTTTCCTGTTAATTTTGCTTTGTATCCCTACAGTAGAATAAATCTTAGCCATGAGTACAACTATATTCGGAGTCCTGTGAGTCCTTCTAGTGAATAACTGAACCATAAGAGTGATCTCCGGTATTACATTTGCCTTTTAAGAACATAAAACCTCCTCCTTCCCATTCTATCCTACCTCAATGCATGGTACCCAATCACCCCAATCAAAAATCTAGGAAAATTTTCATCTCTTTGATACCCCTCAAAGCCAACTCAGGATCTCCATCAGTAATAAAATGTGAACCCTCTTCATTTCTCATCTGAATTCTCACCTAACTAATCCTAGTATCTTCCTCTAATCTAGCCTATATAACACTGTTAGAATCCTCCCTCTAGTTGGAAAATATGAATATTTCATATCTCTGTTTAAATTCCTTTGGGGTATCCTTTCATTTGCCAGCTTAATACACCCCTAGTGTGGTGGTTTACAAGTCCTATCATGATTGCTCTCTGCCCACCTTTACTGCAACTGGTCCTAATACACCCACTGTTACAGGGATCCTTTTTTCTTTTTTTTTTTTTTTTTAAAGATTTTATTTATTCGTGAGAGACACACAGAGAGAGAAAGAGGCAGAGACACAGGCAGGGGGAGAAGCAGGCCCCATGCAGGGAGCCCGATGTGGGACTTGATCCCAGGTCCCCAGGGTCATGCCCTGGGCTGAAGGCGGCGCTAAACCGCTGAACCACCCGGGCTGCCCTGTTACAGGGATCCTTAACGGATGACCTTTCTAAACATGTAAGCTTCTTCTGCAGCTCCACCTATTTACATATGCTGGTTGCTCTGCTTTACTCAACCTTGACATTCAGACTAATCCTCATTTATTGGTCAAGATCCAGTACAAAAGCTACCTCCTTTATGAAAACCATCACTGACTTCCAATGAGAGTTAAATACCTCTCCTCTCTAATCTCACTGCTTATCAAACACAGCTGTAACACTTAACCTACATATTTCTATATTTATATTTATCTCCCCTATGAGTTTCTTTTTTTTTTTTTTTTTTTTTTTTTTTTTTTTTAAATTTTTTTATTTATTTATGATAGTCACAGAGAGAGAGAGAGGCAGAGACATAGGCAGAGGGAGAAGCAGGCTCCATGCACCGGCAGCCTGATGTGGGATTCGATCCCGGATCTCCAGGATCGCGCCCTGGGCCAAAGGCAGGCGCCAAACCGCTGCGCCACCCAGGGATCCCTCCCCTATGAGTTTCTTAAGGAAGAGGAACAAGTTGATGCATTTTGTATTCTCGTGCCTGGAACAGAGAGTTTGTGTAATAAAAACAACAAAATATCCAATATTCGAATTATAGGAAGTTTTGTGTCTGGGGTACCTGGGTGGTTCAGTTGGTTAAGTGCCTGCCTTCAGCTTAGGTCATGATCCCAGGGTCCTGGGATCCCAGGGTCCTGGGATGGAGCCCCGCATGGGACTCCCTGCTCAGCAGGGAGCATGCTTCTCCCTCTGCCTCTCCCCATCCCCTGCTCTTCTGTGCTTAAGCTCACACTCTCTCAAATAAATAAATAAAATCTTTTAAAAAAATTAAAAACAAAAATTCAATTTAAAAAAAAAAGAGGTTTTGTGTCTAAAATGTAGCACGCATACTCTATAATCAAATCCATAGAAACAAATATTGTACCCATTCCATTTTTTAGTGGTGAAATGGCCTCTGTGTTCTCCCTGGGAACGCGCAGGGCATTAGTATCTATGTAATAGGTGGGGCCGCCCTGTTTGCCTTTATCACCGTCTATTTCCATCAGTGTGCTTCCATCATCTCTTTCTACCACCATACCAATAGCTGTGGGGAAATCCACCTGGAAAAGTCAAAAACATAAGAATACAAGTTTTACTTGCTTTTACCAAGTAGTCGTTTTTTTCAAACTAAAGTCTTTTACCATAATTGAGTCAGAATTTCTGCATGAATTTGATTCTGCATAAATGTCCCTTTCATATCTAATGAACTAACACTATACTTACCTTGGGACAGTCTTCACCAGCATAACCAGCTCTCACAGTATAGGATCCAATATCAAAAACAAGAGCTCCAACTTCATCTGAAAAGATGAAAGGATAATTAACATTAACACAGGTATCATATTAAAATTAAGAGTTGTTAATGTGCTTAAAATAAGAATGTGAAACCTCTATTACAAATTAAAATAAGTATTACATTCATATTATTACTGGCTTGAACCTAGTTTTAAATACACCTTAAAAAATAAAGATTCATTTAATTAAAATATAACAATACATTGTATATCAGCAGAGGTTCAATCAAGAATGAGATGGTACACTAAAATTGGGTAATCTGCAAGAGTTTACTTATTAAAGGGACTATTTATAAAGATACAGGAGGCACAATACAGGAAAACCAAAAGGGACAGTATGGTACGCTAGCACTAATAATAGAGATTTGTTACCACTCTTAGAACGGAAGAAACATGGAGAAAGAACTGTTACCAGAACCTAGAGAGAGTTCTATTTGGGGGGCTACCTGACAGCTGTGACTTCAGTTGAGGGATGCAGTGACCCATGGCTAACCCTGAGGGGAAGAAATCATACTAATAAATATGCCAACCTCAACCTCCCTCTTCCCCCTCTTCATTGGCTCAGGTGATCTTACAATTTCTCGCCCAACTGGGCTACTAATGAATGCAAAAAAGATCCTCTATTAATATTTCTACCAGGACAAGAGGCATGAAGCAGGATATGGTTACCCTACCACTAGCCAAACCAGAGGTTAAGAGACCCACTGAAGCAGTCTATAATGGTCATCCTTATGGGCACAAAGAGGGTGGAAATGGGTGGAAAGTAGATCTGCAGGGAGAAGTGTAGTGTAGTACACTTAGGTACCATTTTTTCATATGTTATGGGAAATTATATCCCATGCAATTAGAGAAGAAACTTAGCAAAACTCTTTTTCCAAGAAAAAGAGGAACTCTGGATAACAGTTTTTTGTTGTTGTTGTTTTTGTTTGTTTTTTTGGATAACAGTTTAAGATATAATTATGCAGACCAAGTAAAAAAATCATTAAAATGAAGTTATCAATGTGTGAAGTTATCACACATTTCAAAGATTTTTAGTAGAGTTTAATGCTGAAGAAGAAAGCTGGTAATTTTTTTTTTCCACATTCAAATTCAGAGAAAAGACTCTAATTATACTTTTAAAAGACTTTACCCAAAACAGCATGCCTCCAAAAACAAAACACTTGGGTTTCCCAGGCACTGATTTTTCACATAATTTTTTTTCAATCATTAAAAAAATAAAGAACTATAATTTACACCTCCATTAAAAGGGCAAAATCCATCTGATAAGACCAAGTTTTGTCAAAGATATAGGGAATGAAGAGCTCCTGCACATTTGCTTATAAAAGCTTTAAACTGATACAACCACAATGCACAATTTAGTCATATGCATTAAAGTTGAAAATGAACATATCCAGAAATTACACTTTTATCTTCTCTAGAGAAACTCACACATATCACAAGGAGACACCTTTAAGAATGTTTACTAGCTATGTGACTTTGAGTGATTTCTAACCTCTCTGCCTCCGTTTCCCCATATGTAAATGTGCATAATAATAGTTCCTATCTCATAGGATGCTCTAATAATTAAATGTGTTCAATGCTATAATACATGTCAGCACTTAGAACAGTACCTGCACATAACCACCATAAGTGGGAGCAGCTATTACATTATCACCACATTGCTTGTCAAAGTAAAAGATAGAAATAATCTAATGGTCTCCTCAGGAGGGAAATAGAGCAACTATAATTTGTTCACACCATGAAATACTATAGAGCAGCTAAAATGAATGGTCTAGATCTACATGTATTAATATGGATAAATCTCCAAAAAAGGATTAGTTTGAAAAGCTATTAAATATATATGTGTGTCTTACTATGTATACATATATGAATACATGTATGTTACACTATATATATAGTTACTATGTACATTTATATGAATATGTTATGAAACTGTTTAATTCATTATGAATACACACACACTTAGTAAAAGCACAGAGGTCTGGGATTGTTGCATACAATTTCAGTTCTGTGGTTACCTCTGAACTGGAGAGAAGGAAACTGTATCAATAATATTCTATTTATCTCAGACAAATATGGTAAAATATTACATCACATATAAACTTATATATATTTTACTTTTAGCATGTTAGAAGTATTAAAAATTAAATTTTAAAATAAAGAAAACTAAAAAAATAAAAATCAATGATTATACAGATATTTGTAGTTAAGAGATGGTGTCTTTACAGAATAATGATCTCATTTTTATTCAAATAAAATGAGCTACCCATTTTTATTTATAGTTTGAAAGGAAGTTTCTGCATTTATTATATTTCCCAAAGTAATTATCCATTCTTTATACAATCCTCTGATCCCAATTATTTTATCTGAAAGCAGGAGTCCTTAAAAGCAGAACACTGCATTTGTTGTCACCATAGTATGTACATTCAAGTACAATAGTAAAGTTACCAATGAGTATGAATTAATAAGCTTTAACACTAACAAACCAGAATACTGGCTAAAGAAACATCTTAACTAAATAAATGGATTGCTTTGCCTGATCAACCAAAATTTTCAATTCCTATTCCCAAGGTTCTATCTTTTGTCCTACACCACAGCTCTTAGCCTTTCCTGTATCACGGACCTCCTTCACAAAGCTCTGGGCTGAACTGTTTCCCTTAAAACCCATATGCGGAAGTCTTAACCTCTAGTACCTTAAAACATAACTGTATTTAGAGATAAGGTCTTAATTTAAAGAAGTGATTAAATTAAAATGAGATCATTAGGATGGGCCCTAAGCCAAATTTTTATGACTGGTGTCCTTGCATGAAGAGGACATTTGGACACAGATACATACAAAGGAAAGACCATGTGAAGACACAGGGAGAAGACAGCCTTTATAAAGCAAGGAGAAAGATCTCAAAAAAACAAAACAAAACAAAACAAAAAACAAAACAAAAAAAAAAAACAAAAAACCCTACCAACACTTTGATATCAGATTTCTTGACTCCAGAATAGAGAAAATTAATTTCTGTTATTTAAGCCACATAGTCTCTGGTGCTTTGTTACGACAGCCCTAGCAAATGAATATAGACACGTTAGGAAATTTATGACTCCCTTCTTGTAAGGTTTTAAAAGAGATTATAAAAGAAACTAATTAATTATAACAAAATATAGTTCTACCTGTGGATTACTTGGAGAAGCTAGGGACCCCATATTTGGAACCCCTCCCTTAATTTATCCTTTCATAGGTAATCTGTTCCACCCCCTACAGCCTTGACTTCTACCAAAATATTAATAATTCCAATCTCAAATCTCTCAAGCTCTCAACATCATCTTGGATCCAATATCTTAAACTGTTTTTAAAATATCATAAATAAGATATTTTATTTATTCTCATTAAATGTCTGAATTTCTTCTTGGACTGGCAGCTCATATACATCAACTTGGTCAACCTGAGCACTGATCTCATCCTCAGTAGCTTTTCCAGAATTACTACCTTCACCATGAAACTCCATGAGCTTTCCCAATTCAAACTTGGGCTTCTTCAGCATTTTTACTTTTTTTTTTTTTTATTTATTCATGATAGTCACAGAGAGAGAGAGAGAGAGAGAGAGAGAGAGAGAGGCAGAGACACAGGCAGAGGGAGAAGCAGGCTCCATGCACCGGGAGCCTGACGTGGGACCCGATCCCAGGTCTCCAGGATCGCGCCCTGGGCCAAAGGCAGGCGCCAAACCGCTGCGCCACCCAGGGATCCCGCATTTTTACTTTTTTAACAAAGACATAGACTTGTCTGTCTCTTCCGACGGTATCTGGAAATGGTCAATTTATTGACCACTTCTTTCAAGTCATTAGTCTCTACCTCTCAAGTCATAATTTCCATCATCTTTTCAAAAAGATTTTATTTGGGATCCCTGGGTGGCACAGCGGTTTAGTGCCTGCCTTTGGCCCAGGGCGCGATCCTAGAGACCCGGGATCGAATCCCACATCGGGCTCCCGGTGCATGGAGCCTGCTTCTCCCTCTGCCTATGTCTCTGCCTCTCTCTCTTTCTCTCTGTGTGACTATCATAAATAAATAATAAATAAATAAATAAATAAATAAATAAATAAATAAATAAATAAATAAATAAAAAAGATTTTATTTACTTATTTGTGAGAGATACAAAGAGGGGCAGAGACACAGGCAGAGGGAGAAGCAGACTCCCTGCAGGGAGTCCGATGTGTAACTGGATCCCAGGACCCCGGGATCATGACCCGAGCCAAAGGCAGATGCTCACTGAGCCACCCAGGTCCCCCACCCCCCCAATCATCTTTTTCTGTATTCGGTGGAACTGTTGGTGCTGAAGTCTTCTGAATCAAATTTTTGCATTTTTTGGTAAAACCAACACAAAATAAGTGAAGCAAATAACCATCAGCAATCTTGACCTCAACATGAGCTTCAATCATGTCTGCCACCTTTTTTTTTTTTTTTTTTTTTTTTTATGTCTGCCACTTTTTGACCAGGGAACACATTTTGTCACAGGTAAGATCCATGTCATGGAAATCAGTCAGGTAGTTTTTGCCCTGAATCTTCTCAGTAATTAGCTTAAATTTTCTAAATGCGATTTCATCAGGTGCACTTGGATGGCACAGTCAGGCATTAGACTGTTGAACTCAGGTCATGATGGGAGTCCCCCACCCCCCTCCTTCACCCTGTGCTGGGCACACAGAGTCTGCTTAAGACTCTCTGCCCCACTGTATTCCCCCCCACCCCCACGCATGCCTGCAATCACACGCACGCTCTCTCTCTCTCTCTCTCAAATAAATAAATAAGTAAATAAATAAATAAATAAATCTTTAAAAAACAAAAAGTAAAAATAAATTCAACTTCATCATTCTGCAGATTGCCAAGGCTCACTTCAAAATAATGATCCTTAGGCCATCAGATGTGATTTTGGCTCCATTGAATTCTCATGACTAGTGTTTTTCCAATATTTCTTATACTGATGATACGTAATACTTTCACATGAGACCAATTTTTCTTAGAAAAATAGATCAACTGCTTTCTTCTTGGCTCCTTTCCTGCCACATTTCATAAGGTACTTGTTCTTCACCAACCACCATGGTGCTACTCAGAGAGCCAAAAGACCTATCTCAAACTTCTTAGTGTACAACATCAATTCCTCCTGATGTCCCACTGGTACCTCAAATCCAACATATCTGAAGCACTGTCTTTTTTACCCCATCCTAACTAACCTAATCTCAGTAGTGATATCCCAATTAGCAGCCTAATCAGCGGAGGCAAAAAACTAAGAATTGTTCATGTCTTCATATTTCCGCTAAATAGTCCTCAGTTACCTTCCTCTTTACAACCACTACCACAGTCTTGAGTCAAGCTCTTTAAAAAAAAAAAAAAAGATTTATTTGAGAAAGCAAGAATGCCAATGCACAAGTGGGGGAGGGGCAGAGGGAGAGAATCTCAAGCAGACTCTCCGCTAAGCACAAAGTCCAAGGCAGGGCTCCATAAAACAACCACAAGATCATGACCTGAGCAGAAACCAAGAGTCTAATGCTCAACCAACTAACCCACCCACCTTGAATCAAGATCTTAAAAAAGGATTACAATTATTATGCTTTCCATCTCTTCACCTTCTCCCTTCCCTTTCAAACTGCTATACTGTGATCTTTCAAAATTGTAACTCTGAACATATGGGAACATAAATGCCTCAATGAAAAGAAAGCACCAATCAGTGGTTTCCCATCATCTACAAAATAAAATTCAAATCACTTCACCAAGTTGATATTCGAGGCCTAGCAAAATCTGGCAACTGTTTGGTTTCTCACCTCACACACTAGCATTACCGGATAATGTTGTCTCCTAAACACACTGTGTACTCTCACTCAGCTCAACTTTGCATATACTGTCCTTCTCCCCTCTACTTCCATCATCCCCATAACCTCTCGTAAAATCCTCTGGTTCCCCTACACTGAGTTATTAACTTTCTCGTCTGTTCTACCTTTGTACCTTCTATATATTGTCATTACTGAACACACTTCATTGAATTAGTTACCCTTTCTCATCAAGTTACCCAATTCTATTATACCAATGATAAGATGCACCATTATTGCATGCATTACTAAGAAATAAAAGCATGCTGCCAATTAAACTCTGCCACAACATCAAGAAATATTCCATGTCGGGATCCCTGGGTGGCGCAGTGGTTTAGCGCCTGCCTTTGGCCCAGGGCGCGATCCTGGAGACCCGGGATCGAATCCCATATCGGGCTCCTGGTGCATGGAGCCTGCTTCTCCCTCTGCCTATGTCTCTGCGCCTCTCTCTCTCTCTCTCTCTCTCTCTGTGTGACTATCATAAATAATAAAAATTAAAAAAAAAAGAAATATTCCATGTCAATTAGATTGGAATTAAATTATTTTAATTATGTAAAATAGAAAAACCTCCCCAGAAAAAGGAGAAATATTCCAACTTCAGCTCTTTAAATATGGAGGGGAAATGTATGACTAAAACTAAATACAATATAGTGTCTATGTGACTGACTCACCTACCTGTAAAACTGAGCTTCTCGGAGGCAGAGGCTATACCTGCCTGGCACATAGCGAGCATTAAAAAACATTTTATGAAATGAAAAATTCAACAAATCAATTATGTTTCTGTCCTAATTAGATGGCAAACTATTTTCTCTCTCTCTCTTTTTTTTTTTTCAAACTAGACATAGAATTTTAATCTGAGTGAGACTCTTGATTCTTGGAATTTTGCATCTGCTTATTTTCCTTTTTCAAAGGATGAGAAATGGGTTTATTTCCTGTACCTGGTTTTGTTAAAAATTAAGTACCAATGAACCCAAAATAGGAGAATGGCAAAGGGAGATAGAAAGCTTAAACCATAACTGCAGAGGTCCAGATATATAAAAACCGGGATACAGTTTCCAATAGATAAAAATTCTTAAGAGTTGGATCCCTTTGCTACTTAAAACACTGTTTTCACTTTTCTGAGGATGTTGATGTTTTTCCTATGGCTTCCAAGTTTAGAGGTGTGGTAATTTCTCTGGGAAAACATGAAGCAATGGTGGCAATTTTCTAACCAGGTCTTAAAACATTCCAATGTGATACTGAAGGCAAATGACTTTGGGAGAAAGTGGGAAGGTCGTTTTATTTTTTTGTTTGGACAAAGGTGCTTATGGGGATGATGGTTCTGAGAAATTTTTAAGGTTAGAGATTTGGGGGTAACAGGTGCAGGAATGATGAAACACAATTTATCAAAGTTGGTCTATTTATTTTTATAATGTAAGGTTGAAATAAAGGAGAACCATGGAAACATGGTCCTAGGAGCAATGAGTAGGCCTGGAAACCAGGTAGAAAGTACAGAAATCTTTCTATAATGAATTATGCATTATACTCAAAGCTAAAGATCAGTGTCAGATCTAGTCAGAAATCTTTATTAGAATAAGATAGCCATAAACTTTAAAATTTAAACTGCAAAGGTCTTTTAAATAAGCAAGCAAGTTAAAAATAAAACTTACTAATTAATTACACAAAACCTAGGTGGGAGGTTTGGTTTCTTTTCACCATACACCCTTTGGAAAATGTGACCCACTATAAATACTGGCCATACAGGGGTAACTCAAACACAAAATCATACACTTATTTTTGTGAGCTTTAAATACCTTATATGTGAAATAGGCTTTAAGACATATTCCTCTCCATAAGCAAATGAGACACAGGATGTTTATTGTGAATACCTAAACCATACGTGAATACGCTGTCGCTATATAATTGAAAAATGACTTATGGAGAAACAACCAAAAAACTTTTTAGTTTTAAGATGGGAAAGGGTTTTATTGAAATGCCTTTTTCTTCATCCCAGAGATTCTTGTTCACCCTTATTAGGAAGTTATGTAACTCTGGGCCAGTTGCTTAAACTTTTCCATACCTTATTTTCTTATTCCATAATATGGAGTTAGCAGTACCATTTCCTATGGCTGCTGCAGATTGAGTTAATACACATATTAGTGCAACACATGAAAAGTCTCTGGAACAGTTCTTAGTACAAAGTATGCATTCAATAAATGTTTGCTGCTGGCATTATAAGTATCCACCTCTATCTCAGTCATAGTCAACAATGCCTTCTAAGGAAATAATCATGGACAGCGTCTAGGTACTTGGATCAGTGAACCTAAAGGTCAAAATAGAGTCAGCCTCCATGAGACACAAAGATCCACTTTTTGGGTCAAGATTGCATCTTCAGATGGAAAGGAGGTAAATCATGAAGATTCACTAGGCTTTCTCCAAAGTAAAAATGGGACAACTACTGCCTCTCACATTTGAGAAATCAAAACCCAGAATATATACAGAGAAGAATGGGAGGAGGGGTCAGCATATTGCCCCAAAGAAACTCCTGCTACATTCCAAAAATCAAGAACTTTGAGAACCTCATTTCTATCCCTTACCTGTAAAATGCCAACTTCTTCAGAAACACTAACCTTACTAGACACGATAACAAAAGCAACACTTTAGATCTGTCTCCTCTTTTTCCAAACTCATCAAACACAGCACAGACCAGAATCAGATACACCAGTGCCTCCTACCTATGTAGCAAGAATGAAAGCTCGATTCAGTATGCGTAGAGGGGACTCGAGGTTCTGCATTTCTAAAAAGCTCGCAGGTGATGCTGACGCTGCTCATCCAGGGACCACACTTTCTGCAGCAAGTGCACCGTTAGCTGAGCTCACCGAACCTTCAAGCCCACCCCCACTGGGTGGGGATTGTCGTTCCCAAAATGCGGGGCCCCGAAGTTGGGAAAAGCTAAGTGAACTTACTTAGCCAAGGCCAACGCGCTCACTAAATAGGCTGGAAGTACAGGCAGCCAGGTCTGTGGAACTCCCAGGCCCGTGCGGACCCTTCCAGCCCACCACAGCCCCCGCCAGGGACGAGGTCTTTAAGCCACAGGTGTCCCCACGAGTCACCCTGAGAGCCCAGTCAGCCGACAGGCAGCTGTGAGGCAGCTGGGCGTCCCGAGGCCCGCACCCCCCGCCGCTCGCCTGGCCCTCGGGGACGCTGCGGAAACCCTCGGTCCGCGCCTGCCAACTGCCGGGACCTCCCGAGTTTAAACCGGCGCGCGCCCCGACGGAGCCGGGTTCCCGAGACTCCCCGCAGGACGCGAGCCCGCAGCCGGCCGCTCCCGCCGGGGCTCTGCGGGCCGGCCCCCAGGACGGAACGCCCGCCCAGCCCGCGGCCGCCGTGCACCCCGAAAGCCGCGCTCCCCCGGGCGCCGGGGCTGGGAGGGACCGCGGGAGGGACCGCGGGAGGGACCGCGGGAGCGGTCGCGGCGCCGGGCGGGCTGCGGGCTGCGGGCGGCGGGGGCGGGCAGAGCGCGGGGCGGGGACGGGGCGGGGAGGCCGGGGTCCCAGCGGGGGAGGCCGGAAGGGGCCGCCGGGGAGGGGAGGCTTGGGGGCGGCGGTCACAGACTCCGCACGCTGAAAAGGCGCGCTCTCCCGTCCGGCCGCACTCACTCACCTCCCCCGTACACCCCGCCGCTCATGGCTGCTGTCCGCGCGACTCCTACGCTACAGGCTACCGGGCGAAGCGACTGCGACGGCCGCGAGCGCGGGTCCCGAGAAGCACCAGCCCCTAGCCCCGAACTTCCACCGCCACCCCCCTCGGGCAACAAAGCAGCGTCCACACACCGCGGAGCTCAGCCACACTTGCTGTCTGCTCCTACCAGCCAATCACGGGAGGGCCGGGGACGCCTTAGCCAATCAGAAGGAGGCTGCGCTGCATCCCCGCCGCGGCACGGCCAGCTCAGCCAATCGGAGGCAGCCATGGAGGCGGGGAAAGGGGAGAGCGACGGAAGGAGGGTAGGAGTTGGGTTGCGGAACTGGCCCCGGGCGCGGGAGGGAGGGGGGCTGGGCGGAGCTCCCCGAGTGGGCGGGAGGCGCGGCGGGAGGCGCGGCGGGCGGGGGGGGCTCGCGGAGGCAGGCGGGGCGCGCGGGAGCCCGTGAGGCGCCGGCGGCGAACGCAAGCCCCCGGGAAACAGCCTAGAAACGGCGTGTCCGCGCAGCGAGCCGAGTTTCGGACTCTGGAGACTGCAGAACTTTTTTCACACCCCGGAAAAAAGTATTTTCAGCCACCTTTTATGTTAAAAAAATAGCATGCTCAACTTTGGGGTCGGGGGACAGTAAATCAGATAAACCGGTAGGATCCTGAAATTTTTAAAGTGCTTATTAATGACTAAAAGGTGATGTACTATACACTTTCCCCCAACTAAATTTAAGGACCACTTTAAAAATGATTTTTTAAAGTATCACCTTTTATCCTCTGACACAGGTGCACAACAGTCCCCAACCAACCGAGTACCTAGTACTAAATACATATCCAGTCTGTCTACTGCTCTTAGTCTCCTTTTCTTTTTTTTTTTCTTTTTTTTTCTTTTTTCTTTTTTTTTTTTTTTTTTTTAAGATTTTACGTGTTTATTCATGAGAGACACAGAGAGAGAGGCAGAGACCTAGGCAGAGGGAGAAGCAGGCTCCACGCAGGGAGCCCGACGCGGGGCTCGATCCCGGGTCTCCAGGGTCACGCCCGGGCTGCAGGCGGCGCTAAGCCGCTGAGCCACCCGGGCTGCCCCAGTCCCCTATTTTATCAGCCCAATTTGGTCACTGTTGTCTCTCCCCTGAATTACTGCAATAACTTACTGCCTTGCCTCTTGGCCACATTGCAAGCAGCTCAACCTATAAAAAACACCCAAATGTGGTCATGTTACTTCAACTTAAACCCTGAAGATGGGTTGTATTATTCCTGTAGTTGAAAGCAGTTCTATAGTTGGTTTCTCTAGAGTCTAGACTATAGGGCTGCTCCTAACCTTAGGAACCACAGAATAAAGCCCTGTAAGTCAGTGCCAGCAGCGTGGTAGAAAGTGATAGCAGGGTGAGGAACAAGGCTAGTGAGAAAACCTTCCCATTCCCTTGATAATATAATCTCAATATATGTGGCCATTTAGGAAATCCCCATTAACCCAATGAGACAATGCAGAGGTCAGGAAACCATAGCCTGTGGACATATCCAATCTGCTTTCTGTTTTTGTGTGGCCTAAGAGCTAAGAATGGTTATTTCACTTTTTTTTTTTTTTTAGATTTTATTTATTTATTCATGAGACAGAGAGAGAGAGAGAGGCAGAGACATAGGCAGAGAAGCAGGGAAAGGGAGAAGCAGGCTCCATACAAGGAGCCCAACGTGGGACTAGATCCCGGGACTCCAGGATCATGCCCTGGGCTGAAGGCAGGCACTAAATTGCTGAGCCACCCAGGGGTCCCTGGTTATTTCACTTTTAAATGTTTTTTTGGAGGGGCATGTGGGTGGCACAGTGAGTTAAGTATCTGACTCTTGGTTTCTGCTCAGGTCCTGATCTCAGGGTGGTGAGATGGAGCCCTGCTTGGAGCTCTCCTCTAAGCACAGGGTCTGCTTGAGTTTCTCTCTCCCTCTCCCTCTGCCCCTCCTGCTTGTGCTCTCTCTGTCTCTCTGTCTCTCTCTCAAATAAATAAATAAATCATTATAAAATAAATGCATGGGTTTTGGTGTTTTGTTTTGTTTTGTTTTGTTTTGTTTTAAGATTTATTTATGGGATGCCTGGGTGGCTCAGTGGTTGCGCATCTGCCTTCAGCTCAGGGCATGATCCTGGAGCCCCAGGATCAAGTCCCACATTGGGCTCCCTGCATGGATGGAGCCTGCTTCTCCCTCTGCCTGTGTCTCTCCCTCCCTCTGTGTTTCTAATGAGTAAATAAATAAAACCTTTTTTAAAAAAATTATTTATTTGAAAGAGAGTTGGCCCACGCAATTGGGGGTGAGATGGGGAAGAGGCAGAGGGAGATAATTTTAAGTAGACTCCCAGCTGAGCAGAGAGCCCCACTGTAGGCTCCATCTGAGGCCCTATAGA
Organism: Canis aureus; assembly: GCF_053574225.1. Lineage (NCBI taxonomy): Eukaryota > Metazoa > Chordata > Mammalia > Carnivora > Canidae > Canis > Canis aureus. The sequence goes on along the minus strand of NC_135641.1, from coordinate 17,546,783 downwards.
TCAGGACTTGAGCTGAAACCAAGAGTCAGTCTCTCAAGTGACTAAGCCACCCAGGACCTCCATTTTTTCTTAAGATTTATTTATTCATTTTAGAAAGAGAAAGTGCAAGCAGTAGGAGGGGCAGAGGGAGAGGGCAAGGGAGAGAGAAAGAATTTCAAGCAGACTCCCCAGCCCCTGTGGGGCTGATCCTAGGATCCTGAGATCATTACCTGAGCCGAAATCAAGAGTCTGATCCTTTTTTTTTTAAAGATTTTATTTATTTATCATGAGAGACATAGAGATGGAGGCAGAAACACAGGCAGAAGGAGAAGCAGGCTCCCTGTGGGGAGCCGGATACAGGACTCCATCCCCAGAATCATGCCCTGAGCCACCAACTGCTGAGCCACCCAGAGTCACAAGAGTCTGATCCTTAACTGACTGAGCCATCCAGTCATCCCCATTTTTAAATAGTTTTTAAAAATATTTTTTAAAGGGCGCCTGGGTGCCTCAGTGGTTGGAACATCTGCCTTTGGCTCAGGTCATGATCCGGGGGTCCTGGGATCGAGTCCCACATCGGGCTTCCCGTAGGGAGCTTGCTTCTCCCTCTGCCTATGTCTCTGTCTCTGTCTCTCTCTTTCTGTCTTTCATGAATAAATAAATAAAATATTTTTTAAAAATAAATAAAATAAAAATATTTTTAAATAATATTTTGTGACATGAAAATTATATGAAATTTGCATTTCAATGACTGTAAACTAAGCTTTACTAGAACATAGCCAGGCTTATTCGTTTATGGCTGCTTTTTGCTCTGCAAGGCCAAGTTGAGTAGTTACGACGGAGAATGCGTGGCACACTAAGCTGGAGAACGTGTTTATTATCAGACCCCTTGTAGAAAGAGTTCTCAACCCCTAAAATAATTTGTTTACCCCATCTAGCACACTGCACTAAGTACTCTGTTTCCCCATGATTATAGCTTAACTGTTTTCCCCATGATTATAGCTCTCACTATATAGATACATAATCACATCCCAAAAAACACTTCCATTTCCACTCTGTGGTTTTATACTGTGTTTGACTAATAAAACTGATGGCTATAAAATATATGCTACTTTGGTAATAATTAAATATTGAAATAAAACTATTTGTGTTCATAATACATAGTAATTCATTTAAATCTGTTTACAATTTAAATGCATAGTAATTCATATCTACCAATTTAAGTAGATTATATACATTGATATCTCATCAATACTATCTCTAACCTTTCCCAAACATGTTAGGTTGTGTTGAAAAAGTAAAATATTTGTCCTACTAGTTCAGAGTTCATCAGAAAACAGTTCAGTGGAATTAATGAGGACCACACTGCTAGCCTTCAGGGAGGCCTGGGATGCCGGGAATGTCTCCACCCATAAAGAACACACTGGAGTTCAGCGGAATCTTCAGTGTGACAACACAAAGACAGCTTGAGAAAATACTGGAAAGTCATGCTTAGCTATTTTTGTTTAATATAAGGGTTTTGCTTCATTTGATAATTTGAAAAGATATTAGAAAACATCATTCATAATTTCAGGTCAGCTTGTTCTCTTGATGTACCACTGGACATGTTACTTTATATGTTAATAAACCATTATAATGAACTTCAAATGAACTGAACTTCAGTCATCTGCTGTGTCAGGACTAATGACATGTTAATGCAGATGAAAGTGCACACCTAAGTCTTTCATAAATTTTAATGGAGCAAAATTGTAATAGGGCACTAAGTCTGTTGACCTTAACATATTGAATTACCAGAGAAAGGGATTATTAAGAAAGGAAACCTATTCAGCATCCCAAGAACTGTCAGGTAACTGCACATCCTCGATAATAATGACATGGTTTCCTTTGTGGCAAGACATACACTGTGGCAGCTTGCTGTCTTCCATTCCTCGTAATTAGGAAAATTGGTAGAAAATACATTAAAAGAAAAATACTGACCCATCAGAATCTATTTTGTAAAATATTAAATACGTGAGGGTTTGGCATTTTTTGGGGGGTGGTGGTGCCTAATATTAGGTTAATATTTCTCCTTCATAGCCTAACATGTTTCCCCTAAAGTCTTGACTCAGCCTTCATCAACATTACTGATAGCTAGTCGGGTTAAAAAAAAAAAAAAATGACAAAAACAACAGCAATTCAAGGTTATTGTCTCTATATCAGTTCTCAAGGGCATAACATCCCACGCAATCAGTGCTTTGCAATTTTCCCGCCTAGGCCAGCATTCTCCTTCTATCAACCCCAAAATAAAAGATACTGAAGTAACATGTATGTAAACTTATTGAGCCCTTAGTAGATGCTTAGTCTTTGCCTCTGAATCCAGATCAATAAAAATAAGTGCCCTTTCAGAAATCTTTTGTAAGCGGCAAGAATTTCTTCTATGTACCCGGTGCAACACTTGGTTTTGCCTCACTGGGTCGCTGGTCTTCCATTCTTTAATGCTGCTTCAGCCCACATAAGATGCTGTACCTCACTCCTTTTTCACCAGCTCTGTCAGATTTCAGATTATGGAATCACAGCAATTGTTATAAAATATTACCCAGCTTCTCCACTGTCTCAGCCTATATCAGTCTCAGAGTTGAAAAAAAAAATTGCAACTTACTAATGCAAGTTAGGAAACAAATTCAAGAGATTATCTTCTGTTAAAAAGAATGACACAATTCATGTACCTTTAAAATCACTTCATTTCATGCAGTAAAACATGTGACATTAGCAATTACCTAAAACTAATTTCAATGTAAACCGTACCACATTCTGTTTAGTGAAATTCCAAAAATATAAGCACTCCCAGGATAAAGGATAAATATCTGGAGTCTAGAGTTTTTTACCAATAGAAATATGATCGGTCAGATTTACATGTCTGTTTGCCATTAGTATAGTAAGAGCTCTGCTAACCATTTCAAATAGTATGACCTAGCTAGACAAAGAAACAAAAGAAAAATATGTGTTTATAGCTGGTACTTTATAACACACTGATAGATTTGTCATATATTGACAATGTGATCCTAAAAAGACAAACAAAGAGAGAAAAGAAGATGAAATACTAGATGTAGATCTTATAAGTCTTTGTTGTTTTTTTCATGATCACTTTTTAAATTTTTTTTTTTAAGATTTTATTTATTTATTCATGAGACACAGAGATACAGGCAGGGGGAGAAGCAGGCTCCATGCAGAGAGCCCGATGTGGGACTCGATCCTGAGTCTCCAGAATCACACCCTGGGCTGAAGGCGGTGCTAAACTGCTGAGCCACCCAGGCTGCACCTTCATGATCACTTTTAAAAAATCTCTTTGCTCATTTGATACAGCTCTTTTCAGAAATCACAACATAAACACTTTCCACATTGAATCAACTGGTGCTGGAAAGTAGCAACATGCCCCCTGGGGTCATTTCAGGGTCAATCCTGGGCTTCCCACTGATCTAGGTCAGTGCTAATCCGTGTTTGGGGCTCTTACACACCCCATATAGCAACACTGAACCAAGTCCAAGGTTCTTGTTCTGTACTGCTTGTTAGAACCCTTGAACTATTTTTGGAATGTGAAAAAGGTCATCTGCTATATGATAATAATGACTACAAAGTACTGACCTCCTAATAAGTACTATCATAAGAAATGTGCTTTATATGTAGTATTTTCTAGCTAATCCATACAACATTTCTGTGAAGGTTTTTTCATTAGAGGCCCAGAGATTTCAGCAAGTTCCTCAACATCACACAGCTATTAAAAGAGTCAGGATTTGAAACTAGGGCTTTCTGACCCTACCAAACATGCTGTTCCTATTTCCTAAGGTATCTTTTCCTTTCCACTTCCCCTACACTTCTTGTAAACTTTATCTTTTTAAAAAAAATTTATTTGTTTGTTTATTTGAGAGAGAGAGAGAGAGCACAAGGGGAGGGGCAGGGGGAGAGGAAAAGAGGGAGAGAGAATCTCAAGCAGACTCTGCACTGAGCGGGGAGCCCAATTTGGGGCTTGATTTCACGAACCATGAGATCATGACCTGAGCTGAAACCAAGAATAAGGTGCTTGACCAACTGAGCTACCCAGGTGTCCCACTTCTTGTTAACTTTAAAAACAAAAACAATGTTAATTTTTATTATACATATAGATATACACATATGTTTACTTAAATCAAAAGGTACAAAAAGACATACAGGAATGTCTCTCTTCTACCTGTATCCCTAGCTACCCCATTTTCTTCTTCAGAGATGTTCTATGCTTCTATGAGTAAATATGTAGATATATCACTCCCCTCCCTTGCCAACTCACACTGTGGTAAGTGAGTTTTAAAAAGCATTCTCTTTGGAAACTAATTTTAAGATGTTTACTTTTGAGGGGCACCTGGGTGGCTCAGTGGTGGAGCGTCTGCCTTTGGCTCAGGAAATGATCCCCAGTCAGGGGATCAAATCCTGCACTGGGCTCCCTGCATGGAGCCTGCTTCTCTCTCTGCCTGTGTCTCTGCCTCTCTCTGTGTGTCTCTCATGAATAAAAATAAATAAATTTTTTTTGAAAGTGTTTACTTTTGAGCATTTTTATTTAATATATCTTAGTAGCTAGTCTATACACACAGCTAGAAGCTGATATAAAACAAAAGGGTGAAAAAAGCAGGGCACCTGGGTGGCTCAGTTGGTTAAGCATCTGCCTTCAGATCAGGTCATGATCTCAGTGTTCTGGGATAGAGCCCTGCATCAGGCTCCCTGCTCACAGGGGAAGCTGCTTCTCCTCTCTCTACTTCCTCCTTTGTTTGCTCTCAAATAAATAAATAAATAAATAAATAAATAAATAAATAAATGATTTTAAAAAAATTTTTTAAAGAGTGAAAAAAGCAAGTTTTCCTCCCTCCAATCCTTGAAATTCCTTGGTTTCTCCACCCAAATTGACCTACTTTCACTAATTTCTTTTTTAACCTTCCAGAGAGTTTTTTCAAAAGAAAAAAAGCACGTATGGGTATCCCTTCCTCTATCTTCTTTGTTTATTTACACAAGTAGTAGGCATACTAAACACTGTTTTGCACCTGATTTTTTTCACTCAACCATTATATCTTGAAGATCATTCATATCAGTATGTATAATTCTCTTACTCATTCCAACATCAGAGAGAATTCCATTATAGTATATACCATCATTTATTTGACGAATTCTCTACACGCAGACATTAAGTTGTTTCTAGTCTTTTGCTGATATAAAGAATACTGCAATGACTATTCTTTTCTGTATGTATATGTGAGAGAGTTTTTACGCAGGATGAATTCCCAGAGGTGGAATTGCTGGGTCACAGGGTAGATGCATTTATTCCAATGGTCATTACCAAATTACTCAGAGGTTGTACAATTTACATTCATCCATTAACATGTTTGGGAGTATACTTTTTCCAGCACAGAACTTCTGTCAAGATGGAGTTTTTTTATACAAGGTTTCATTCAATCATTAGCTGTTTAGGCAGAGCCTCTGATTGTACTAACTGTGCCATTAATGGAGGCTCTAGACTCTGGATAACAAAAGCACGCTGAATCTTTGATCACCTAATTTATTGAACACCTGCTCTAGACCAGCACTGAGAATACAAGTAGAAATGAGCTGTGGTTCCACTCAAGGACTATAACGGTTCCCACATTATATGAAAATGGCTGCTAACACATTCCAGTTGCTACTTGGAGAATGGATCCCAAATGTTCACTTAGGCTTAGGCTTCCACCAAAGCTTGCAAAGCTGTGGGTGGTGGTTGTGCAATCCTTCCATTTGAAGTCTTTCATCTCCACTCTGGCATATGAATAAGACAGTTGCAAAGAAAAGAGAAAGCATTTGGCACACCTAATAAGTGGTACTCACATTTTAATTGCAGAATGCACTCTGGCTTTAGCCAAGGAACAGCTTCTAGGGTTTGTTTTGTTGGTAGGTGTGAGAAGGTGTTTCTTTTGTTCTGTTTCTTTTGCGGATAGGGGCAGATCCAAGTTTTTTGAAAAACAGTGTAAGAAGCACAGGAATTAATTGTTCATTACAAAACCATTGGTCTTTGCAGACAAGTCAAATAACTGCCATCTTCCAGCTCTACCTAAACTGACTATAAGAAAACCTGCATTTTAAACTTACCATTATATTTGTTGATTTCTGATAAGAAATGTCAAAAGTGCCCACATCCATGTGGAAAAACCCAAATATTGAAGAATTTGAGCACCAGACTAGGTCATAACTAGCCTATTGTACGTAGTCAGTATGATGAAGTGTGATTCTGGAGTCCAGTCTCTCTTTTCCCTCCCTTTACCTCTTAGAGCTCATATGGAATCACATTATGCTACTCTAAGATTACTCACCTCATTAACTGTCAGACTTTAATAAACTCACACAGGGATTAAAAAGGTTCTGATTTTACTCCTTGTACCATCACTGGTGCATCAAATATGGGAATACATTTTTAGGGGTCTAGATTCTGGAAGACAAAAGCAAGCAGAATAATTCACAAGCTAAACCTTTGATCATTTCATATTGTTCTGTCAGCTTTTAGAAGTGACATTCCCACTATGCCAACTGGGCTATAGTAAGAAAGACGGAGATAGCAATGCTCTGGGGGAACTTTTTGGTATCTATCCCCTGGGATATCTGAACAAAGAGATTCTGAACAATTTTGCATGGTATCTCTGGTTCCAGAGTAACACTTGACAGTAACCTTTGTGAATGCTATTGCTAGTTTTTCTAAGAAGCCTTGTTAAAAACTTTATCTAAAATTGCTTTCCTTCATATCATTATCACTGAGATCATAATCACACCTGTTGGGGCATCTGGGTGGCCTAGTTGGCCAAGTGTCTGCCTTCAGCTTGAGTCATGATCCCAGGGTCCTGGGATAGAGCCCCCCATCAGGCTCCCTGCTCAGTGGGGGAGTCTGCTTCTCCCTCTTCCTCTGCTGCTCTCCTTGTTCGGACTCACTTGCTCACGCAATCTCTCTCTCTCTGTCAAGTAAATAAAATCTTAAAAAAAAAAAAATCACAGTTGTTAACTAACATTTACTGAACCACGGTTATTGCAAACTGCTGACCCTGATGATACACCAGAGATAAGGCAAAGAAAATCAGGAAAAAAATATATACTTTGATAAACATATAGTTCAGATAAAAATTGAAAGAGAACAACACAGAGAAATGAAAACAGTTACACATGACTAGTAGAGTCATGTATACATTTTTTAATATTTCATTTTGCATAATAAATTTCTTTTAGTCATTATTTTTTAAAGAAATCATTTAAAGTTTTACACTAGGAAAATCATTTTACAGTCCTAAATCAGGATATTGATCTCCAGGTTAACATTTTGATACATATTATTTCAGGGCTTTTTCCTTTGCTTGAACTATCTCTTTATTTACATAAGGATAGAAATATATATATAATTACAATATTTTAATATGTAAACACATATAGTTATATATAATTTTATTTATATACTTGATGTATAAAATATTTAGTAATAGAACATTGTATAAATACACATTCTGTTCTGAGTTTTTGTTTAATATAATTCAAATAGGTCCATAGTATTATACATAGATTACCTAATTTTTACAACAGTTATTGTTTAAAACATGGATCAGCAAACTATAATCTGTGGATTTGGCCACATGTTTTTGAAAGTAAAGTTTTACTGGAACATTCTATGCTCTTTTGTTTCCTGATTGTCTATGGTGGGCTTTGTGCTACAACTACAGAACTGAGTAGTTGCAAAAGGCACTTCATGGCCCATACGCCTGAAATATTATACAGTACTTATGAAAAAGAAGGCCTTAAATTTCACTGTTGGGATATTTCCCAATTTCAGCAATTGTCTTTTGATCAACATTTCAATCATGCCTAATTTTCTGCAGTTATAAATATTCATATAGATTAAATGATAGTTTTATCTTGAGTTATAAATATCTTGGACGTCTATGTCTTTGCATCTTTGTGAATATTTATTGACATATAGAAGTTTAAAAAATTTTATAACATTGATATGAGTATATCGCTTTTTATTTATGATTTTTGCCTTTAGAATCATGCACAGAAAGGTAGGTAGTTCACTTTCATTAGGATATCCAACCCAGAGCTACTAGGGGCTGAGGATTCTGTTTGGTTTTCTGTTTGTTTTTTTTCAGACCATCTAACCCTCAGCTGCATTCTCCAATACTTGGATGGGTCTGTTTATCCTCTTTCCATTTACAGCAGGAAAACCTGCTCAAAACCAACCCAGGCAGGGGGATAGCTGCCACCCACAGCCCAGCTGCCCTGTCTGGATGGTGTTTCAGCTGCTGGCTACTGTTGATCTTTCCAGGCTCTGGCTGAACTCCTTTATATCCCTGCTAACTCCGAATTCTTCCCTGCACACTGAAGCACCGGACTGGAGGCCTACCTGGCTCAGCTGTCTTACTGGGTTTCCCCATGACTTGGCCTGTGCCCCTGGCTAGCCAGGCACAGCTGAATTCTCAGGGTGCCATCCTCTAGGACTCCATAATTGCTCAATTTGCCTTTCAAATTGGTCTCACACCCTTACCTGCAGCTTTTTAACTCTTGGTTTGCCTTGTTCATTGTGTAGTCACTAACTTGGAAAGGCTAAGAGAACCATCACCAAATTAAATTCCTCTTCAAATAGTTCTCAGTGTGTGGAGTTTGTATACATGTGTATTTGTTACTCAGAGAAAAAAAATCCATTGTGTAAGAAAAATCCAATTAGCCCTCTGGAGTAATGCCTCACATGTACTTTCAAATGCCTGAATTAAATCAGAGCAAGCCTCAAATACCGTCCAAGAAAAGATCTGGGAACACCAGGGAGAGAGAGATGAGAAGGATGCATCTATATTAATAAAATTAACTCTTACAAGTATCTATTTTTCTTTAAGTAATCTCTACACCCAGTGTGGGGCTGAAACTCACGACCCCAAGACCCAGACTCACAAGGTCTACTGACTGAGCCAGCCAGACACCCCTACAATTAGCTACTTTTTAATGAAAATAAACGGATTCAGAAGACCTAGAGGTTTGGACACCTGGGTGGCTCAGCAGTTGAGCGTGACCCTGGGATCCTGGGATCGAGTCCCACATATCGGGCTCCCTGCATGGAGCCTGCTTCTCCCTCTGCCAGTATCTCTGCCTCTCTCTCGGTGTCTCTTATGAATAAATAAATAAAATCCTAAAAAAAAAAAAAAAAAAGAAAGAAAGAAAAAGAAAAGACCGAGATGTTGATACTACAGTATAATGATTTATAGAATAAAGTGGAATTTTCCACAAATTTTAAAAAAATACTCTTACTTGAAATTTATGAGAATTTACTGTCACAAGTTTTCTTGGTCTGCTAAGAACCCATTTCCTCAGAAACTATACAGAATTACCTTACAAAATGTAAATGCATGGAATAACTTTCTTTTTCTGTTTTGTTTTGAATAGCTATTTCTAAAATGCAGTATTTATTTTCTTGTAACTTCTCTTTTATCATTTACGACTCTCTTTCATTTAACCTTTCCAGAAGGAATTTCCATTTCTCTTTGCAGAGAAGTTTGTTAGTCAACAAGCATAACTTCAAAACACCCTGGAATTTGTGTAGAAGCGTAGAGCCATTGCATGTTTTCCTGAGAGAATTTAGCTGTTACTTCTATTGGATTTTTTTAAAGATTTATTTATTTATTAGAGAGAGAGAAAGAGAGAGCACATGCACACAAGTGGGAGGGAGAAGGAGAAAATCTCAACCGGACTCCCTGATGAGCGCAGAGCCCGACCTGGGGCTTGATCTCAGGACGCTGCTGAGACCATGACCTGAGCCGAAACCAAGAGTCAGATGCTCAAGTGACTGAGCCATCCAGGTGCCCCAATTTCTATTGATTTTAAAGATAAGGAATAGCAAATGACAATCCCTCACTATCTTCCAACCTAACTCCAGTCCTCCTTTTCTTGCCTTTTCCTACATCATGAAATTAAAGTCTGGGTTCTCCTCAGTCATGTCCTTAGATGTTATATTAATTTTCCATTGCTGCTGTAACAAAGTATCACAAAATTAACAGCTTAACACAGCACAAATTTTTTCTTACACTTCTGAAAGTTATAAGTCCAAAGTCAGGTCTTATGGGGAACAAATCAAGGTGCCTGTAGGGCTGTGTTTGTTCTGGAGGCTAAAGTGGAGAATCCATTCCCGGTCCTTTCCAGTTTCTAGAAGCCTCATGCATTCCTCGGTTCATGGTCCCACACCACTGTGCTCAGTTTCTGTCAACACATTTCCTTTTCTAACTCTGACCCTCCTGCCTATTTTAGAAGGATTCTTGTGCCCACCCAAGTAAACCAGGATAATCGACCAATCTCACCCTTTATCACATCTGCAAAGTCCATTTTGCCATGGAAGGTAATATATTCACAGACTTCAGGGATTAGGTTATGGACATCGTTGCGGGGACCATTATTCTGTCTACTACAGATGGAGTTCTAATCTTATCATCCACTTGATCTGCTTTATAATTTTGTTGAGATTAGCACACTAACAGAAAAACACCATAAATGTTTTCTGCCTTTAAAACTAAAGTATAGGGGCACCCAGGTGGCTCAGTTGGTTAACTGTCTAGCTCATGATTTCAGCTCAGGTCGAGATTTCATGGGTCATGTGTTGGGCTTGGCACTCAACATGGAGTCTGCTTGACATTCCCTCACTCTGCCCCTGCCTCTCTCTCTCTCTCTCTTTAAAATAAATAAATAAATCTTAAAAAAATAAAACAGAACTAAAGTATAAAGACAACAGCTATGCCCATGAGAAGAGACAAAAGCAGAGATTAGGGTAAACATCTTCCATAATGATCTAGTTCTGTAATTATATAACCACACATCCTCTCTCTGCTAGTTCCCCATTTTCATACCTTGGCTCTGTCCATTCTCATATCTCCCATGCTTCACCTTTAACTAGGATCTCCTTTGGGCAGTAGGAACTCCCTATTCTAGGGTCAATAAGCTCCCCTACCTTCTTGAACAGTTTCTTAAATACAGTTCATGTCTCACTCTGATTAAGAGTTGGTTTTCTCTGGTGCCCGGGTGGCACAGTCAGTTGAGCATCTAACTCCTGGTTTCAGCTCAGGTCGTGATCTCAGGGTCATGAGATTGAGCCTATGTCAGGCTCCACACTCATCAGTGGAGTCTGCTTGAGCTCCTCTCTCCTTTTCCCTCTACCCCTCCCCACCAGGCGCATATGCCCACTCTCTCTCTAAAGTAAATAAATAAGTCTTTTTAAAAAATTTACCAAGGAATAAAAATTTTTTTCATCTGTTCCCTGGTGTGTTAGTCCTAACAGTGTTCTGTCTCTGTAGATGTCCATGGGTCCTGACCTCTCTCATTTATTTATTTATTTAAAGATTTTCTTTATTTATTTATGAGAGACACAGAGAGAGGCAGAGACATAGGCAGAGGGAGAAGCAAGCCCCCCTGGAGGAGCTGGATGAGGGACTTGATCTCAGGATCCCAGGGATCACACCCTGAGCCAAAGGCAGATGCTCAACCACCCAGGGGTCCCTATTTATTTGTTTAAGTTAATTTTTTTTTAGTCATCTCTACACCCATTGTGGGGCTTGAACTCACAACCTCGAGATCAAGAGTTGCATGCTCTTCCAACTGAGTCAGCCTAGTGCCTCTCACTTTTTAAAAGTTTATTATTATTATTATTATTATTATTATTATTTTTTTTTTTTTTTAGTAATTGACCTTTCTTCTTTAAAACTGCAATCCAACAACAACAACCAAAAAAACTGCAATCCAAAGTTGGGGCTTTATCTGTGACCAACTTTCCTGGTACTGAAAACCTCTTTCGTATTGTCTCAAATCTCTGGATATTACCTGTGCCTAGATCTCAGCAGCTGCATTCACCCTGAAGCTGATCATTCCTTGGGACCCTGAACTTTATAGATTCACATACTTCTTGACTACTGGGTTCTGCCATTGAGTGGACATTCCTCCAGTACCATTAAGTGGACCTTTATCCTGGGCACCTGTTCACTGAAGTGGACTGGTCCAGCTTCCGTTCAGTCTAGCTCACCAAGCTGCAATGAACTTTTCTGTGACCAGCTATGAAATGAGATACAGTAACATCCCACCCCCTAGCTTTCTACCACTCTCTCACTCCTTTCAAACTAGATTTTCCATGTCCCTCCTTTGTTCTCTGTCCCCTTGATATCTGCCTCACCCTATAGATGCTCTACTTCTCTCCTGTACCACTCTCTCAATGGCTCCAGGGCATTCCAACCATTGTAGATTCTTTCCTGTCTTGCCATATTCTCTTTGCCAATATTCCAAACCTGGTTAGTCCGTGGGGTAATCACTAAGACCATTATAAAACTTCAGTTCGGGGGATCCCTGGGTGGCTCAGCGGTTTGGTGCCTGCCTTTGGCCCAGGGCACAATCCTGGAGTCCCGGGATTGAGTCCAGCGTCGGGCTCCCTGTGTGGAGCCTGTCTCTGCCTCTCTCTCTCTCTCCATGTCTATCATGAATAAATAAATAAATCTCAAAAAAATAAGAATAAAAAAATAAAACTTTCAGTTCTCCCTTCAGATACCTGGTAGGATCTCATCTCTCCATTCCTCTACTTTGACCAATGAAATGTACTGCAACCTGCCAACAGCTATTCCTAGCCTCTACTTTTCTTTTCTTGTAGTACAGATCCCTGGTATCTTTGGCTATATTTCTCACTCACAAGCAAAAAGCTCTCAAACCTAGGTATTATGGTCTTAGCCTACTAGAGTTTTGCATTCATGTGTCCCAGTTGGAAACGCTCTTTAAACTTGACATGTCCTTGGGCAGCCCTGGTGGCTCAATGGTTTAGTGCCGCCTTTAGCCCAGGGTATGATCCTAGAGACCCAGGATCGAGTCCCATGTCGGGACTCCCTGCATGGAGCCTGCTTCTTCCTCTGCCTGTGTCCCTGCCTCTTTCTCTCTCTGTGTCTGTCATAAATAAATAAAATCTTTTTTAAAATAAATAAATAAATAATAAACTTGACATGTCCAAAAGTGAAATTATTCTGCTCTTCCAAAATTCAAACTCTGAGTTATTCTGGGCTAAGCCCAGTGACTCTCCCTGGTCCCCTCAGATCTGGTTAGTCGCTACGTCCTGTCAGTATCACCTTGCAGTACCTCTCCAAACTATACCCTCCATATGACAAACATGGCTACTAGCTCTTTTATTACCTGGTTTTTAGATTCATGCAATCACTGCCTCAGTTTCCCTTAAGTGATCAGACTCCAGAAGCCCAGATGCAAAATGATGTAGAAAAATACATATTAAAGTAAGGTTGAGGTTGCTACTTCTTGTCCAGGTACATACAGCAGTTCAGGACTCTCAGCTGAATGCCTGCTAGAAACGTGTTATTCACAAGTTGGGTCTCAGCATTTCTTATCCCCAACGATATCCTTGACACACTTGGAAATAGTACATCTTATGCTCAGTGAACATTGTCGCAAAGTTCTTTTGTAGTCCTCATGGCTCCACTGAAAATGTCAAACATGCTATTGTGAAAGGTTTCCAGAACTCACGCAATATCACTTTTCTTACAGCGTTCTCCCAGCCTTGTCCCAGACGCTTTGATCTTCTTGTTCCCCTGCCATCTTTTTGTATCAGGGCCTAAAAATAGGCACCATCTTATAAGCCTCAAATATAAATATATAAACCTGGAAGAATCAGCCTCAACAACAATAATCGACCCAGCCTCCTACCCGTCTTCATTTTTAGCTCATTTTCTTCAGAAGATGCTTCCAGTTCTTTTCCTGAGGGGCAGCATGGATCACATTACCCCTCTCTAAAACTTTTAGTTGCTCACACTAACTACAAGATCCAACCCAAACTCATTTGCATGGTGTCTTAGACCATTTGGGCTGCTATCACCAAATACCATAAACTGTTGTTATAAATGGCAGCAATTCATTTCTTGTAGTTCTGGAGGCTGGAGGTTTAAGATCAAGGTACCAACAGGGTTGGTTTCTTCTGAAGCCTCTCTCACTAGTTTGTAGATGGCCATCTTCCACCTCTGTCCTCACATGGTCTTTCCTCTGTGTGCATGTGTCTCTATGTCCAAATTTCCTCTCCTTGTAAACATGAATCATATTGGATTAGGACCCGCCTTAAAGACTTCATTTTAACTTAATTACCTCTTTGATGAACATGCACCAATACACTGGTTTTTTGTTTTAATATTTTATTTATCTATTTGAGAGAGAGAGAGCACGAGCAGAGGGGAGGGGCAGAGGCAGAACCAGACTCCCCACTAAGCAGGGAGCCTGAGCCCATATCAATATGCTGGGTTTTATTTTTTATTTTAAAAGTATTTTATTTATTTATTAGAGACACACTGAGAGAGAGGGAGAGAGAGTGAGACAGAGGGAGAAGCAGGCTCTCTGCAGGGAGCCCAATGTGGGACTCGATCCTGGACCAGGGATCATGGCCTGAGCTGAAGGCAGATGCTCAACCACTTAGCCACCCAGGTGTCTCAATACACTGGTTTTTAAAAGGTAGATTTGACTTAAACAGGTAGAGATAGAGGATGCTGTAAGGATGCCTTATTGTGAGCAAAGCTCAGGGGCAAGGAAACTTCAGAGAATGCCGAGTGGCCAGTTTGACTGGCTAGAGAACCAGGTGTGGCAAATGAGGATGGATAGGCTGTCCTATGGATTAAACTGGGTCCCCCCCCCCCCAAATTTCTATGTTAAAGTCCTAATCCTTGGTACCTCAGAATGTAACTATATTTGGAAATAAACTCTTTAAAGAGGTAATTAGCAGACAGCCCCTCTGCTATCCTACCTGCCACTCTCTTGAAGTGTATTCAGTAAACTTCTATGACCAATGAAAATAAGTAACTAAATAAAAAAAGAGGCAATCAAGTTAAAATGAGGTTTTTAAAGGTGGGCCCCAATCCTAATCCTCGCTATCTTTCATGAAGTCTTTGCAAACACTGAATTAGTAAATACTGAACAATTGCTACTAAGGAAAATACAGGGTTAAGTTCCTGTGAATCTCTGTTCGCAACATTTTCATCAATTGATTAATATGTATTCTTCTTTTATGTGTGATTCTGTTTAAAGCTGTTTTATTTAATATATATCATTGATTAACATTGTAGCACATGTATTTGTTTCTGTCAGGCACATCACAGCCTTCTCTGCTTAGGAACATTAGACCACACCTCAGCCCTATGCTGGAGGGCCATTTTTAATGACAAAATCGCCAAGAAAAGTCACAAAAATGTGAAAACATGGCCCAAAACAGACTTAAAGATTACTTGTTTTCAATATTGGTTGAAGCAAGACAGCAAAGTATCACCGTATTTAAACTCAGTGGGGAACATGCCTGTCAGGTGACTCAAATTTTTCATTGCACTGACATGTTCACAAATGACTGCAGAAGTGCCCTTTTGTACTTTGATTTGGGGATTGCAAACAAATTCTAGCAAGTAGATGAGTTCACAAATATGGGAATCTAAATAATGAGGATCACCTGTGCTATTAATTTCATTTTATCGATAAAGAAACTAAGACTCAAAGCAGTTAAAAATCTTACACAAATTTACAGTTTGTGAGATTGGCACAGCCAGGATTCAAACTCCATTTTTTAGAGGAGAGAAATGTTTTTCACCTATACTGAGTCAGGATAGGATAAAGCGAGTCAGAGAGGGATCTCTGGGTGGCGCAGCGGTTTGGCGCCTGCCTTTGGCCCAGGGCGTGATCCTGGAGACCCGGGATCGAATCCCACGTCGGGCTCCCGGTGCATGGAGCCTGCTTCTCCCTCTGCCTGTGTCTCTGCCTCTCTCTCTCTCTCTCTCTCTGTGACTATCATAAATAAATAAATAAAATCTTAAAAAAAAAAAAGAGTCAGAGAAATAAGTCAAGCACCTTAACACAGAGGCTGCAAATAGCTAACAAGCTTTACAAAAACTTGCCAATTACAGGAAGCACGTTTCGTGGGAATGGCAAAAAATATCAGGATGGGCAGTTTCACATTATTTTTTTTAATATTTTAGCTCAAAGGTTGAGCATTTTTTTAAAAAGATTTTATTTATTGGGATCCCTGGGTGGCGCAGCAGTTTGGCGCCTGCCTTTGACCCAAGGCACGATCCTGGAGACCCGGGATTGAGTCCCACGTCGGGCTCCCAGTGCATGGAGCCTGCTTCTCCCTCTGCCTGTGTCTCTGCCTCTCTCTCTCTCTCTCTGTGTGACTATCATAAATAAATAAATAAATAAATAAATAAATAAATAAATAAATAAATAAATTTTTAAAAAAAGATTTTATTTATTCATAGAGACAGAAAGAGAAAGAGAGGCAGAGACACAGGCAGAGGGAGAAGCAGGCATCATACAGAAAGCCTGGTGGGGGACTCGACCCAGGGTTTCCAGGATCACGCCCTGGGCTGCAGGCGTCGTTAAACCGCTGCGCCACCAGGGCTTCCCCAGTTTCACACTTTAAACAAAGATGATTATTGTTAGAAGTACAGCACTGATATATCGATCTGATGGCCCTAGAGCCCACCTGACCAAAATCCATAGCCTCTGTTTCTTCAGAGTTTATGTTGTCATCTTCTCAATATAATTCTATTTAAAAAAATAAAAGAACATTCAGACCCAGGCATATGGGGTATACAAAAGCGTAACTGGAGCCATACTATAATAGTGCAATTCAAGGAATTAGTTGTCAAGCCTATAAAGGAGGTTTCATGCACCAAGAGCATAGTATAACTATATCACAGTAAGCCATTTTTAAAAAAATTTTATTTATTCATTCATGAGAGATACACACACAATGAGAGAGAGAGAAAGAGAGAGGCAGAGACACAGGCAGAGGGAGAAGCAGGCTCCATGGAGGGAGCCCGACGTGGGACTCCATCCCGGGACTCCAGGATCATACCCTGGGCTGAAGGCAAGTGCTAAACCGCTGAGCCACTCAGGGATCCCCACAGTAAGCCATCTTTAAAAAGCATTTATTCATCAAAAAAAAATTTATTGAGCTGCTACCATGTACTGAGTTAGGTTAGGTACTCAACATCAGTAGTTGATATGAAATTGCTTCTGCCTTGACCATATTCACAGCATTGTACCTGAGACTTGTATAGAATAATAGTGTGTGCCCATGTGTGTGAACTCCTTGGCAGTTCCCATCCACTCCTCTCTCCCACCCATACCTAATGCATCTGTAGTTGTGCACAGCTGTTCAGAGCCTCCCAGGAGAACTCAAACCATTTCCCTTAGGACTGAGATAGATACAACAAATGGGCTGATCCGGGAATGTCAGAAGTCAAATTACAAAGCAATTTCAAGATATCTGAGAGGCAAAAAGGAGTCAGGAATGACGAGTGAGGGCAATAAGAGATTCTGGGAGTCTCAGGGAAATGGTGGCTTGGGCCAATTTAGGAGGACTCTTTCTCGAACTTGTCTTCACTGATCCACCACGTATTCCTCATTTTCTTCCTTTTTTTTTTTTTTTTTTTTAAGATTTATTTATTTATTTATTTATTTATTTATTTATTTATTTATTTATGATAGGCATAGAGAGAGAGAGAGAGAGAGGCAGAGACACAGGAGGAGGGATAAGCAGGCTCCATGCCAGGAGCCTGACGTGAGACTCGATCCCGGGACTCCAGGATCGTGCCCTGGACCAAAGGCAGGTGCTAAACTGCTAAGCCACCCAGGGATCCCCTCTTCTTCCTTCCTAAGGGATCTCATCCAATTTCTGGTTTCAAATTCAGTCAAGGTACCAACAGGAAACAGACGGCACACTCCAACTAAGGTAATGGAAGCAGGGTCCACTAAATGATGTCCTTAGTGTTTATAAAAGTATGAGGATATCAGTACTCTGAAGCCAGTGAGAGGAGGAGCTGTCTCCAACCATGGCCCTGCAGGGGTGCAGGGAGGAAAGTTACTGCATCTGGAGAGAGAGCTGTGTGGTGACCTGCTTGACAGGGGCCATGAATTTTCCCAGAGAGACTCAGGCAATGGAGGGGAAAGTGCCGGGAGGGAGCTGGGGGAGTAACCTATGATGTCTTACTCTCCTCCATTCTGATCTGAACCCAGCCAGAAACCAGAAGGTTGAAGTCCGTCCATCCACTTAATTGATACTGGTTACTCTGTACGGAGGCAGAGAGAAGGGTGGAGAGGTAAGGAGAGAGAATCTGGAAGGCCTACAAAGATATCCAGCACACAGTTATACAGTTAAGACCCCCAGGCTTGTATAGCTCCAACGCTAAGCTTTCTAGTTGAATCGCAATGGCCTACTTGAACATTCTCCACCCAAATTTTCACTTGATTTTCCCCTGCCACAGCCTGGTCCCCTCCTAACCCATTCCTTTCCCATTTCCCTCCAGTTTTACCACCGTTCACTTGGTCGCTTAGGCCCAAACCTAGCTTTTATCCCTACATCATTTATTTCTCTTCCATCCAAACCATGAGCAAGTTATGTCAGCTCCAGTTTTAAGGAGTGTCCAGAATATGTCCATACCCACATCATCTCTTGTTTGTGCGACTGCCATAGACTACTAACTGGTTTCCCCACCTCCATTCTTACTCCCACTAGGGTCTATTCTACTTTTGGCCCCACTAGGTCTCCTGTACCCTGTCTACATTTTCCTTCCAGAAACTATCTCCACTCAAATGCCTGTTACATGTTTATTCCTTTGTCTGTTTCTTATTTTCTCCATTAAAGTGTAGGCTTCATGAAGGCAGGGATCTTCTTGTCTGCTGAGTCATCCCCTCAGTTGAATAAAACGAAATATTTCTTGAATGAAAAAATGGATAATGCTTCTGTGAAAGATGCTGCTAAGAGAATGAGAAGACATATGGCAGATTGGGAGAAAATGTTTGCAAAAGACACTCATTAAAAAAAAAAAAACTATTATCCAAACTATACATAGAACCTTTAAATTTCAACAATAAGAGAAACAACTTGATTTTTAAAATGGGCAAAAGTCCTGAACAATTGTATCACCAAAGAAGACATACAGATATTTTCCCCATTCTCCATCATGGCACAGGATCAGGAGGAAAAAAAAAAAGAGAACCCTATATGGGAAATTTACATCCACAAACTGCCACAATGCCTGTGTTGAGAAAGGAGAGACAAATTGACCCTGGCTGCCAAGGTGGTGGAGCAGCTTACAGGTCAGGCTCCTGTGCCCTCCAAAGCTAGATATGCCATCAGATCCCTTGGCATCAGAAGAAATGAAAAGGCTGCACAGTGGCCAACACAGAAGAAATTCTAGAGATAGTTCTAAAGGCATGAGTGTATGAGTAAAATAACTTCTCAGATGCTGGAAACTTTGGTTTTGAGATCCAAGAATACATTCATCTGGGAATCAAATATGACCCCAGTTTTGGTATCCACAGCCTGGACCCCTACATGGTGCTGAGTAGGCCAAGTTTCAGCACTGCAGACCACAAACACAGGACAATCGGCATTGGGACCACACAGAATTAACAAAGAGGAGGCTCTGTGCTGATTCTAGTAGAAGTATGATGGGATCATCCTTCCTGGAAATGAATGCCTATTACTATCCAAAAGGCCCATAACATTTTTCCAAAAAGAAGAAAAAGAGGAAGAAGAAGAAGAAGAAAAGAAGAAGAAGAAGAAGAAGAAGAAGAAGAAGAAGAAGAAGAAGAAGAAGAAGAAGAAAAGAAGGAATACAGATGGCAGATAAGCACATGAAAAGATGTTGAACATTATATGTCATTAGGGAATTGCAAAATAAAACAAAATATCATGGGGCGCCTCAGTTCGTTCAATGTCTAACTCTTGGTTTTAGCTCAGGTCATGATCTCAGGATGGTGAGATCAAGCCCTGTGTCAGGCTCTGCACTCAGCAGTGTCTGTTTGAGATTGTCTCTCCCTCTGGCCCTCTCCACCCACTCTATCTCTCTAAATAAACAACAACAAAAACCACGAGATATCACTACATACCCATCAGAACGGCCAAACTCCAAAACACTGCCAACACCAAACGTTGACAGGGATGTGTGAAGCAATAGGACCTCTCATTGTTGCTGGTTAGAATGCAAACCGGCACAGCCACTTTGAGAGACAATTTAGTTGTTTCTAATAAAACTGAATAAACTCTTACCATATGATCCAGTCATTGTGATCCTTCGAATTTACCCAGATGAGGGATGCCTGGGTGGCTCAGTGGCTGAGCATCTGCCTTCGGCTCAGGTTGTGATCCTGGGGTCCTGGGATCGAGTCCCACATCGGGCTCCCTGCAGAGAACCTACTTCTCCAACTCCTTCTGCTTCCTTATCTCTTTTTCTGTGTCTCTCATGAATAAATAAAATCTTTAAAAAAAATTTACCCAAATGAGTTTAAACTTAAGCCCACGCACAACTTGCACACAGATGTTTATAGCAGTTTTAGTCATAATTGCCAAAACCTGGAAGCAGCCAAAATGTCCTTCAGTAGGTAAATGCATACATAAGTCAACTCTGGTACTTTAGACAATGGAATTTATTCAGTACTCAAAACAACTGAGCCATCAAGCTGTGAAAAAAATGTGGCAGAACCTTAAATGCATATGACTAAGTGAAAGAAACCAATTTGAAAAGACAACATACTGTTGAGTCCAGCTATATGACATTCTGGAAATGGCTAAGCTATGGAGATAGTTGAAAGGATCAGTGGTTGCCGGGGTGGGGGGCTGGGGGGTGAGATGAACAGGTTGCACACAGAAGGTTTTTAGGGCAGTGAGACTATTTGGTATCATACTATAATGGTGGGCACGTGCCAATATACATTGTCAACACTCAGAGAAGTACACCACCAAGAGTGAACCCTAATGTAAACTATGGACTTTGGGTCATAATGTAAGTTCAACGACAGCAACAATTTACGCTTCTAGTTTGCGATGTTGACGGTAGAGGAGACTATGCATGTGTGGGAGAGAGAGAATGTGGGAACTCTCTGTCCTTTCTGCTCCATTTTACCAAGAACCTAAAACTACTCTAAAAATAAAGTCTATTAAAAAAAGAAGAAGAAGAAGAAGAAGAGGGACACCTGGGTGGCTCAGTCGGTTAGCATCTGCCATCGGCTCAGGACATGATCTTGGGATTCTGGGATTAAGCCCCAAATCAGGCTCCCTGCTCAGCGGGAAGTCTGCTTCTTCCTCTCCCTCTCCCTCTGCTCCTCTCACCCCCGCTTGTGCTCGCTCTCACTCTCTCTCTCTCTCCTCTCTTTAATGAATAAATACAATTGTTTAAAAAATCACAGGAAGAGCATGTATAGAGACCCTGAAGAAAATAATCAGAAGTCTCAAAAATCCTGGTTTGGTACTCTTGTGTGAATGCAATATGTAGTGGGGACACGGAACGGGGAGATGGTACTGCTTCTACAGCTCCAAATAGAAAAATCATAGCTGATTAGTCCAGCTTGGGTTACAAACCTACTTCATGACTGACTCAGGGAATAGACTACAAGAATCCAAGAATTCACTTGCCAGGGACTCTGCTGGTCAGTGGACACCAGTAGGGCCATCCTCAAAGCTGAGGTCATGATACATCCATTATATTGTTATATGACCACTGCTGGGATACCCCAAGTACCTGTCTGCTTCCCATTACCGTGGCCTATGCCATGCCCCCTGGATCTCCTCTCATCATCCAGCTACTAAAAGAGAAGCTCCACAACCCAGCTTGGCCTCAATGGCTGATTTGCAGTTTGATCAATTGGGCTACCCTGTAACAGTTGTTAAATATTTTGATCAGGGCCTCCCAGGTGGCTCAGTGGTAGCGCTGCCATCAGCCCAGGGCCTAATCCTGAAGACCCGGGATCAAGGCTCCCTGCATGGAGTCTGCTTCTCCCTCTGCCTGTGTCTCTGCCTCACTCTCTGTGTGTGTGACTATCATAAAAAAAAAAAAAAAAAAAAAAAAAAACTAAAAAATTTTAAAAAATGTTTGATTGTCACCATCTTGAAATTTTTTTTTAAGATTTATTTATTTACTTGAGGGGTGTGAGGAGTGACAGAGAAAGGAGAGTTTTAAGCATACTGTGCAGAGCACAGAGCCAGACATAGGGCTAGGTCTCACAACCTTACCATCACGACCTGAGCCAAAATCAGGAGTTGACTGATCAACTAACTCTGCCACCAGGCACCTCACCATCTTGAAATTCTTACTACATTTTGTTGTTTTTTAAAAGATTTTTATTTATTTATTTATGACACACACACACACACACACACACAGAGGCAGAGACACAGGCAGAGGGAGAAGCAGGCTCCACGCAGGGAGCCTGACGTGGGACTCAATCCCGGGTCCCCAGGATCACACCCTGGGCTGAAGGCGGCACTAAACCACCGAGCCACCCAGGCTGCCCTCTTACTACATTTTGAACAAGGGCCTTGCATTTTCATTTTCACTAGGCCTCAAGAATTATGCAGCTTGTTTTGATTTTGCCTTTTATCCCTGGAAATGGGGTATTATGATTACATGGTTGAAGTAGGGAGAAAGCTAGAAAAGAACAGAAGTAAATGCTCCACACACTAATATTAAATGTCACTGAACATGTGCACTTGCAATTTGAGGGATAAATGGAGTCATTGGGACAGTTCAAGGGAGGAGGCTCTTAGAATAAGCCCTTAGGGCTCCTGGATGGTGCAGTCAGTTAAGCGACCGACTCTTGATTCTGGCTCAGGTTGTGATCTCAGAGTGGTGATCTCAGGATTGTGATCTCAGGGTTGGGAGATCGAGCCCCATGTTGGGCTCAGCACAGAGTATTTGGGACTCCCTCTTTCTCTTCTTTCCCTTCCTCTCTCTCTCTCTCTAAAATAAATAAATTGTTGAAAAAGAAGAAGTAATAAGCCCTAATACAAAGCTCTAAAAAATACTTTCAGAAATCAGGAGTGGTTGGCGTGGGATTGAATAGGAAGAGGCGTATGAGTTCCTAGTGGTGTTTAATATCTTGATAGAAGTGTATATGCATTTTTCAAAACTCAGCAAATGTACATCTAAGATTTGTGCATTTCATTGTAAATATTATATCAGAAGAAATATTGAACTATAGTTAATGATATGCATGATGAAATATTTAGGGGGAAGTATACTCATGCCTGCAATTTTGATGTTTGAATGCATCAAAAAAATAGATGGCTTAAGATATGCACAAGGGGATGGATATATGGATGATGAAGACAGATAGTAGATGAATATGTATGTGATAGGGTCCGTACAACAGAATAGTGGTAACTCTGGGCGATGAATATATAGGTGTCCACTCTAAAATTCTTTCAACTTCCCCATGTCTGAACTTTTTTGTATTATTTTTTAAAAAGATTTTATTAACTTATTAGATGGAGAGAGAGAAAGAGAAAGAGAGCACAAGCAGGGGGAGTGGCAGGCAGAGGGAGAG
This sequence comes from Canis aureus, assembly GCF_053574225.1. Lineage (NCBI taxonomy): Eukaryota > Metazoa > Chordata > Mammalia > Carnivora > Canidae > Canis > Canis aureus. Next base: position 17,523,431 of record NC_135641.1, on the reverse strand, counting down.
GGAGGAGGAAGGCTCCCCACAGAGCAGGGAACACCATGCGGTGGGACACGATTCCCAAGACCCCGGGATCATAACCTGAACTGAGGGCAGATGCTTAACCGACTGAGCCACTCAGGCACTCTGAACTTTTTCATATTAAAAAGTTAAGGAAAAATATTTTCAGAAGAAATAGGCAGCTTCCATTTGTTTTTGAGATTTGTTAAGGTCCCAACATTTTTATGGACTTGACAGTTATTGTGAGACAGAACACCTAAGCAAGTAGCTGAATTGTATTTTGCTTAAATTAAAAACTCAAAGATGCTCTTTTCAGATCTCACAGTCTTAATAAGTTTATGAAGACTGTAAATGGAAGATTGCTTGTGCTCATTTAAAAGCCATTTGTGCCTGTATGAGTCTAAGAATTTGAAGTCCTCAGAATGATCTCTAATGCATGAAGTGTACGCTCTCAGCAGTGTTTTTCCTCTTTTCTTGACGTCAGTTGCCATTTGTAAGGGTTGCCAAGGTAATGACCAGACACATCTAAAGACAAGCCTACAAGAAAGGACAGCATACTTATTTTTTCCCTTTTAACATCAAATATATTTAAAATTCATAACACATTCAGTTTGATGAAATTCTACTTCACAGAGAACCAAACTTCACAGTACAGAAAAGAACTCTCCCCTGCCTTGTCCTTGCAGCTCTGCCTTAAAAGACTGGATTTGTTCAAAAACTGCACATAGACGTTTATATACACCACAGTTGTTGGTTTTTTCTGGGGAAAAAATGCGAGGTGCGGCTGTATTTCATAAAATCACACTGGTAAAGTCAACAGAAAGATCTAGTTTGCCTCAAAGGCAGGCATGGAAAAAATTGGGACTATTCAAAAAAGAAATATTTCATGTTCCCTGTAAAGTAGTTGATTTTTGAAAATTACTTAAGAAATAATACTTGGGGTTATCAAATCAACATCGTTAATTACTAATAGGATAGACTTGTCACATCACTCTAACTCTAAATTTAGTATCAACACAAGTGTAAGTTTTACAACTTTACACATTAACAAATATGCTTTTGTTTTGTGGCAGCAATAAATAAACCATTCTGGATTGAGGAGAAACCCCATCACAGTTAAAGTGAATTTCATTCTGTTTTGAAATGCACTCAATCTAATATTAGAAAACCAAGCTCTCCCATGCACTTCAATATTCTATTTCTGCTGGTGGCTCTTCCATTTCAAAACAAGTTCTTACTATTATATACTCTTAAGTATGTATGTTTTGGTGTCATTGAAATTCATATATTTATATTTCAAATGAAATTAAATACATTGAGCAAAAGTTGTTTTCTAAGGAAATCCTTTGCAAAATGCAGAAGTCGTTTTTTGTCTGAACAAACATTTGAAAAATGTTTACATGCAATACAGAGACTTTTTGTTCTTGAGCATACTTGCCTCTCTAGGATGCCAAACATTAGAGGATCAGAAATATATCTTGTCCTCAAACACCCTTAGATTCTCTTAATAGTCCATTGTGAATTTGATAATCAAATATATTTACCTTTTTTTTTTTTAGACAATTTCTAATTTACAGCCTGAACCACTTTTTGAGGAGAAGATTCCATAACCTTGGTACCCAGTGTGTCAGATGGCAGTGGACCTCTTTTCAAACTTTAAATCATGTGCCCTTTTGGTATGGAGTTTGATGGAAAATTCTGTTTCCATTCACACGGCCCACTTCTTTCTTCCCTTCATGGGGCTGAGTCATAGGGCTTTCCTGAGTTTCTGCCACAGCCCCACGACTGAGAGTCCAAACCCCTGCAGGTCATTCTCTCTCCTTTGGTCATTTTGGAATTTCTGCTTTGGAGCTCCCCAGCTCCATTATGTCTTCCTTGAGAGTCAACGCCATTTCACAGAGTGCGCAAATGGATTTCAGTTTGATTCTTAAAACAAATAAGTGGATTGATAAATGTTGAATGGTAACATCTTCATGGGGTGGAGACTGCTGGTTTGGGAAATGGGGAGGGGAGGGGGAAAGTACCTCCCTGGATTGGGTTAGCATTCTCAAATTTTCTGAACCTCTTTTTTGCTTGAATTTTAAGGGTGAAAAACATCTGTAAATGAATCCCTTATGGGCAACTCTATGACAGTTAATCAGTCAATGACTATTGATTGAGCCACTGCTTTGGTGCCTGGCACCACACCGGGATATTACGGCATTGTGCCTTCCTGTGATTTTCCCAAGTATCAAGCTTCAGAGCCTATGGAAAGGAGACCAGTATGACTCTGAAGCAGGCACAATCTGCCCATCCCTAGGTGCCTATCCCTTACAAATTCTCTTTGGCTTTAGGTTCATTTTTCTAGCTCTTCTTGCAGTGACCTGCCCAGGCCTCCTGTCTTGCTTCATCAGCACCAGCTCTGCACTTCCACAGCCCACTTGCCTCACTTGCCTGGTTCTTAATTCTGGCGGGCTTTCCTACTAAGAGAGTCTCTCCCCATTTGCCCCAGACTCAAGCTCACCTTCCTGCTCCATCCCAGCCTTCTACCCAAAGGAAAAGATGAGACTTTTTAGCTTTTACCAGATAGACTTGGAAAGGGGAGGGGAAGTTCCTGACTGTAACTCAGAGCATTAATACTGGCGGCAATGCAGTTGAGAGCTGAGTGAACTTGGGCAAATTATTAACAATTCTGAATCTGTCTTCTTTTCAGTGAAATAGGAATGATAGTGCTGACTTCCTTGGGTTATTGGCGGGATTAAGTAAGACAATATACAGAAAGAACCTTATGCATAACAGGCTATTAAAAATATGGTTGCCATTATTACTTTGAGATTATTTCTGAATTATTGTGTGTAGTATTTCTGTGGAAGCCTGAGCCCAGGTTTAAAAACAACAAGAAGATAATAACAAGGAAATAAATCCATTTGGCCCATAGAAGTTTAGAGTGGAAGTGAAGAAATGGCCCATAGCCACTCTATTTATCCAAGCTTCTCGTTTTTACGCATACTCATTTATGAAATGCTTTCTATTTGCCAGGTGTTGTGCTGGTAATAGCTGAGTAGACAGATGTTCCTCTCCTCCGGACTTGCAATCTAGTCAAGGAGATAAACATGTAAATAACCATCTAGCGATTTATAACAAATATTAAAAGGGTCAAATTGCTGTGAGAAGCCCTTGACTCTGCCTGGAAAGGTCTGGAAAGACCAATCCCTGTTTTCAGTTCCCTGTAGAAGCAGCAAGGCTAAGAGGAAAGCTTTTACACCGTTGATCTAGCCAGGATTGAAAACTGTGGCCTGTGGGTTATATCAGGACCACAAACTTGTTTTGTTTGGTTCATACAGGTTCTTTTTAAAGATTTATTTATATTTAAAGAGAGAGAGAGTGCACGTGTGTGCAGTGGGGAGGGGCAGAGGGAGAGGGAGGGAGAGAATACGGCGCACACTCTCCACTGAGCACAGAGCCCAGTGCAGCAGAGCTGCTCTCAAAACCCTGAGTTGATGACCTGAGCCAAAAATCAAAAGCTGGACGCTTAACCGACTGAGGCACTCAGGCACCCCGGTCCCTACAGGGTTTTAAAAATCAAGATAATCTCACATAATCCAGGATTATGGATTTTCTGAAAAATTTTAAGATCTGGAAATTCTGGACCCAAATCAACTGGATCTAGACTAGTGTTTTCAGTTTGTTTTATAACCAAACCACTGGACCCATCCGTTTAACTTACTTACCTGTTGTAGGCATTTGAGATTTCAATGTTTCAACCAGGCACACTTGGGTCCAAATCTTAGTTTTACCATAGACTAATTGTATTGCCTTCAGCAGTTGACTCTCCATTACCTGCATCTTAAATGGGATCCATACCACCACCTTTTCCTCTTACACAAAGTGGACTCCAAGAGAGCATGGATTTGAGCAGCATTTTTCAGAATGTGGTCAACAAAGTGTTTGTCAATATCACCAATAACAATGCTTATAAAATTTACCTGCATATGGGTCACCGGGTTTTCTATAGACTGTGCTCTTTCTCTTTTTTTAAGGTTTTATTTATTTATTCATGAGAGACAGAGAGAGAGAGGCAGAGATCTAGTCAGAGGGAGAAGTGGGACTGGATCCCAGGACCCTGGGATCATGCCCTGAGCCATCCAGGTGCCCCAACAGTACTCTTTCAAAGTCATAGAGCTGTGTGATCCAACACAATCCAATACAGTAGTCACCAGTCATATGTGACTCTAAATTATTTAAAATTTAGTTCCTCAGTCAGAATAGTCACATTTTAAATGCTTAATAGCCATATGTGCCTTATGACCACTTTACTGGACAGTGCAGCTATAGAACATTTTCATCACCATTGGAAATATCTATTAGATAGTGCTGGAGACAACACTAATGAGTCCACCTGTGATCACCTGATTATCTTGGGGATGTAATTTTGCTTGATCTGTTATGTTTTATTAATTAGGGTCCCAAGTCTTTAAAAAGGTAGACGTAAAAAAAAATAAAATAAAATAAAATAAAATAAAAAGGTAGACGTTAATGGAGAACAAACTGACAGTTGCCAGAGGGGAGTGGGGTGGAGTATGAGCAAAATGGGTGAAGGAATGTAGGAGGTAAACGCTTCCAGTTATAGAATGAAAAAATCACAGGGATAAAAGGTACAGCATAGGGAATATAGTGAATGGTATTGAAATAGTGTTGTCGGTGACAGATGGTAGCCCCTCTGTGGTGAGCACAGCATGACATATAGAGTTGTCAAACCACTGTGCTGTACACTTGAAATCATTGTGACATTGTGTATTGACTACATTTTTTTTAGAAAACTCAAGAAAGTAGATAATGTCTACAAGATTGTTACATCAAAATTGTTTCTATCCTATAGAGATAAAGATGATTTATGTCCAACAGAAAATAACCCTAAATGTTTGGTTTTATTGTTCTGTAGAGCATTAGCCAGTTTTCTATTCTCTCTCTTTTTTAAAAAAGATTTTATTTATTTATTCATGAGAGATGCACAGAGAGGCAGAGACACAGGGAGAGGGAGAAGCAGTCTCTCCACAGGGACCCCGATGCAGGACTCAATCCCAGGACCCTAGGATCACAACCTGAGCCAAAGGCAGACGCTTAACCACTGAGCCACCCAGGCATCCCCAAGTTTTCTATTCTCTATCTTTGCAATCTCATCCAGCATTCTTTTCTTCTGCTGGTCACACACACACACACACACACACACACACACACAGTCTTGTATCCTCTCCTCTGAACCAGCTGGTTCCCTCATAAATGAGGTAAGTAAATCTTCAACATTGTATGTTTGTATAGAGATCATGTTTCTAACTTTTAAAAATTTGTACTGTGACAGGGTCAAACTTTAAATTTATACTTTTGGCAAATGATTTAACCTATGAAGCCTCAGTTTACTCATTTATAAAATAAGGAATAATTTCTAAAACAGGGACTTTCCTCATTGGGTTCTCGAGATTTAAATGGGACAACAAATATTAAACAACATAATTCTTGGTATGTTAAAATGGGTAGATGAATGTTAGGTGTTCTTGGTGTGTTAAAATGGGTCGATAAATGTTAGGTGTTCATTATTTAAGGAGGCTTTCTCAACAGTATTCCTAGATGTCTAAGCATCTCAGTTCTTACTCTCATGTAGTTTCATTCAAAGGGTGGAAGTTCCAAATGTATTCTAGTCACAATGCCTGTATCTCCCGACTTTGGCTTCACTCCATGTGCACTCAGCACCTTTTCATCCTTTGTGCAACAATAGGAGAAGTTTTCTGGCCCATATCTGGCTTCAAATTTTGAAAGAAAGTCTTCCAGGCCGAGAACAACTAAAAATCTGATGCCCTGCTCTGCTCTCCCTCCGCCTTCTACTCTTTCCTGCCAGCAGAAGTCACTGACTCTCGGGCTTCCTGCCTTGTACTATAAACACTTCTTCCAGCTGCTGCCTGTGTTCACTCAAGGTTTAACTATTTAATTGCTAGCGACCCTTTTTCCAGAGCAATGCACATACAACATTCGTATCCTCTAGGTTGGAGAATTGTTCACAGGATCTCTCTTCCCATTCCCTGAAGCCTCTTTATGCATTCCACTATGACCATTTGTACCAGTCATATGTAAAAGTAAATTTTTGTTGTTGCTGATTCTGGGAATGATACCAAAAATTATTTTCCTATAGCTCAGCTTATCAAGGATCTTCAATGTGTGTAACACTGTAATTTATCTATCCTATAAGGAACGAAACAACAAGGAAAAGTGAGAGGAAGATTTTGTTCTCCATTTTTCAAAGTTTATACAAGCAGACTAAGAAAACTCAATCTAGAGTATAACTTGACAGGGCCTTGGCACAGCAGCACAGTTCAGATTTGCAATAAAGATAATAAAGACAGTGTTGAGTTTAGAGAGAGAATAAAATAGAGATGTCCAGGAGAGATCAACTGACCATTAAAACAGAGCTTTATAGAGTGGCTCTCCAAGGTCCACAGGGTAGCTCTCAGCTTTATGGGCTCCAAAACTCCATTTTTGGTTTAAACATTAGAATCTTATAAGGAAGTTTGCTCAGATATCTGCAAATTGAAGGATAATATGTTTTAATTTCAGTGATACTGGAGTGGAAAGAGGTAAGGAAAGCTTGAATTCAGTTTGAAGCTAAATACTCACATCCTGCCTTTGACTCACAGCACTTCGTGTTAACACTTACTTTCATCACAGAACTTATATTCTACTTACATTTTGAGTTGTACCTGAAAATAAACAAGCTGTCCTCAATGCATCGTCAAATGGCAATACTTCTTCTTAGAATATTAATAATAGACAAATATCTAGGTATTAGGTCAATTTCAGGTGTATCAACCTCAATCCTGCATTTCCCAGCTATAAAACTTGGGGCAAGTTACTTAAGCTCCCTGTGCCGTTTCCTCATCAGGTAGGGATTGTTGTGAGGGTTAAATGAATCAATACGTGAGGAGCACTTAGTGTCTGCTACCATGCAAGCACTCAGTGTTAACTGTGTTAGTTTTATTGTTATTATTCTTCTTATTAAGTCATTTTACCTGCAATCACTCAGTGTGCTCAGATTGTGACTTTTGAACATTTGTATAGAAGTTAGCATACTGTGGGGATCCCTGGGTGGCGCAGCAGTTTGGCGCCTGCCTTTGGCCCAGGGCGCGATCCTGGAGACCCGGGATCGAATCCCACGTCGGGCTCCCGATACATGGAGCCTGCTTCTTCCTCTGCCTATGTCTCTGCCTCTCTCTCTCTCTCTCTGTGTGACTATCATAAATCAATAAAAAAAAATTAAAAAAAAAGAAGTTAGCATACTGTAACTATGATTGGGGGTATTCAATATCAGGCTGTCATCCTGAGTAAAGGCAATGGAGTCAGTCTCACGTTTTTAAATAGAGAAGCAAAGCTTGAAGGGGTAATTTTATTATAGTTTTATTATTTTAAAATGTGACAATTCTAAAGTCTATTCTCTAGTAAAAACCAAGTTCTAAACCAAATGTTAACTCTATGTATTCGCCTGCTAGGGTTGCCTCAACAGAATACCATAGATTGGAGAGCTAAAACAAAAGAAATTTGTTTTTTCCTCTCCACAGTTGTGAGGCATGGAAGTCCAAGATTAAGATGCTGTCAACGCAGGTTTCTGATAAGACCTCTGGATGGCCACCCCTGTGCTATTTCCTCACCTAACCCTCTCCCTGCACTCACACAACTCTGGTGGTCTCTTTACCTTCTTACAGGGGCACCAGTCCTCTTGGATTAGGACTCTACCCTTACGACCTCCTGTAGCCTTAATTACTTCCTATAGGTCCTATCTCCAAAGAGTGTCTCACTGAGGTTTAGAGCTTCAACATATGAATGGGAGGAGGGGGTGTCTCACTTCACAACACTCTGCCTCAGTCCCTTGCTTAGCAACTAACTTTTAAGGTCTCCTCACTGGTTTCAGAGATGCTCCAACCTGAATCATGGTGTCTAAGGATTAATTCCCACCATGCTACCACTTCCCCATAAACTCCTTCCATGTCTTTTTTTTTTTTTTAAGATTTTATTTATTTATTCATGAGAGAGAGAGAGGCAGAGACACAGGCAGAGGGAGAAGCAGGCTCCATGCAGGGAGCCCGATGCAGGACTCGATCCCAGGAATCCAGGACTACGCCCCCAGCCAAAGGTAGGCACTAAACCGCTGAGCCACTAGGGTGTCCCTCCTTCCATGTCTTAAGCAAAATGCATCACACGTTGTTTCGTTGTTTTGCTTGAGGTGTATTTGGTTTTTGTCTGTACTCGTAGAGCTCCCTGCTCCTAGAATGTCTTTCTCCATCCTGCATGTCCTCATCACACCTACATCTCAGAATCCCGCCCAGATGCAGCTTCTGCCAGGAAGCCTGTCCCAATCCTCCCCAATGGGAATCCCTCTTTTCTCAGCGGAGCTCTCAAAGCATGATGTCTGTTTTTCTCATAACTTTATGTTTTCTCCATTTTATACCAGCCCATGCCTCAGCTCCTCTATGAGTTGCTTGGAGACCAGGTAGTTCTGGTTCACCTGCCATAATCCTTCCCCACTACAGAGCCTTATTCTACATAGATGCTACCAAAATTAAAAAAAAAAAAAAGTGTTGAGTTAAATGTTGGTTGCATGCCAATGACAACCAGGTAGGGGTAGCAGGAAGAATAAACGCCAAACTTGAGCTGTGGTTATTCATAATGGAGTGGAATTTCAGATGTCTTCAAACATATTTTAAGAGGTAGGTTGGGGAGGCCTGGGTGGCTCAGCGGTTGAGCATCAGGGCATGATCCTGGGGTCCTGGGATTGAGTCCCACCTCAGCTTCCCCACAGGGAGCCTGCTTCTGCCTTTGCCTGTGTCTTTGCCTCTCTCTGTGGGTCTCTTACGAATAAGTAGATAAAAATTTCAAAAATAAAATAAAAGAAGTAGGTGGGAAAGAAAAGATTGATGTCAATAAGCATTACACCGAAAATGAGTTGTCTGTGTGACCAACGTAGTGAAGAAGGAGGGCTTTGGCAGCACCTGACAGAGGTATGTACATTTGCAGAAGTGTCCATCCTAAAAAATAATTCACAGGGGACACCTGGGTGGCTCAGTGGTTGAGCGTCTGCCTTGGGCTCAGGGAGTAATCCTGGGTCAGGGGATCAAGTCCCACATTGGGCTCCCTGCACGGAGCCTGCTTCTCCATCTTTCTATGTCTCTGCCCCTCTCTCTGTGTCTCTCATGAATAAATAAATAAATCTTTTTTAAAAATAAAAATAATTCACAAATTTGCAGAATGATTTGATTACTTAAAACATGTGTATGTATAACTGATAACAAATGCCTTATACTTACTTCTCGGTGGTATTGAGAAATTTTTAAGTATTTGTAATGCAATCCATTTTGAAATATAATTTTTACCATAAATTGAGCTCTCAACTCATCATATTTTTCTCTTTTGGTCTTTACCACCAAATGGAAAGCTATCCCAGAGTTCCAGAGAAAAAACAGAGATTATTTTTGAAATTAAAGAAAATAAAATCTTTCAGTGATAACTGGAGAACATACATTTTAGTAGGGTAAATAATAATATGAGGGACAGAAGTAAGTAAAATCGATTTCAGAACCTACCTTCAGGCTCTTACACATACCTTTAGGATTACCTACACAAAGCTGAATTACACACATGCACAAACCCCTCCTACAAGAGAAGCCCGAGATATTTATGCTCATTATACTTAACGACGCATATGTGTAGAACCTAAAACTACGGTTGGTTACTTTTACTCTGCTTTGAACACAACACAGAAATGAGTCCAGAGAAAACATAAAGTGTGCGTTCCCAGAGTCCAATCCTGCCATCAGACACAGTGAATGTTGTCCTCTGGGAGAGAAGCAAGCCATTTAAATTCAGAGGACAGATCCTCAACACTGGCAAGCTATTTTTAGCTCAAGCTGTAGCTTAATTTGGAATCCAACCAGTTGAGGTCTTGCCTTTTTCCTTGGATTGATTTTTTTTTTTTTAATGGCAGGAGATATCTATACATATGGAAGAGGAGTTCTCCAAAAGTAGCATTTTAAATGTTCTTGAAGAATATGTATTCTAAAACTGGTTTTAAAAATGTTCACATTAGATCTTTGAAAATTTGTGTTTATCTGTACACTGTTGTTGTTTTTGAATTCACGGTGTATGGCCTTAGGGGAAAAAAAAAAAAAAACAAGAAAAAGGCTCTTAATTGGCTTATTCAATCACAGTTCTGGAAGGGGTGCCAACCTGCAGCTACCTGATAGAACAGCAACACTGCCTTGATGCCAGGTGCCTGGCCTGGGAGGCCTGACCGAAATAAAGATGTGGGGGAGTTTATTGGCTTCCAGGAAACTGTGCTTCTCATGCTCAAAAGGATGTTCCTGGGCTTAACGGGTAGCCAGAGAGTCTGTCTGCCCAGACAACTTGGCTGCTCTAAGAATTCCTGCTCCTGGGAACCCCGGGTGGCTCAGTGGTTTAGCACCTGCATTCGGCCCAGGGTGTGATCCTGGAGTCCTGGGATCGAGTCCCATATCGGGCTCCCTGCATGGAGCGTGCCTCTCCCTCTGCCTCTGCTTCTGTCTCTGCCTCTCTGTCTCATGAATAAAGTCTTAAAAAAAAAAAAAAAAAAAAGAATTCCTGCTCCTGGCTGTCCGTCAGAGTAGTCTAGATTCAAAGTGTAATTAATTAAAATTAAGCAAAATTAAAAATTAATTTCCTCAGTCACACTAGCCGCCTTTCAAGTGTGCAGCGGCCACATGTGGCCAGCGGGCTACTGTAACAGACAGTACGGGGAGCCTTTCCATCACGACAGAAAACTGTATTGGACAGAACTGGTCCAGTGACAAAATAACATTAATCGGTTTCGGGAAAAGCACTGGGTAGGGAGTCAAGAGACCCAGAATTTGGTCCTGTTCCAGCTTCTAAGCACATAATGCTTACCATGTACCAAGTATTTTAAGCACTTCATAAATATTATTTAATCCCTTGGGATCCCTGGGTGGCTCAGCGGTTTAGCGCCGCCTGCAGCCCGGGGTGTGATCCTGGAGACCCGGGATCGAGTCCCACGTCGGGCTCCCTGCATGGAGCCTGCTTCTCCCTCTGCCTGTGTCTCTGCCTCTCTCTCTCTCTCTCTCTCTCTCTCTCTCTCCCTGTGTCTCATGAATAAATAAATAAAATCTTTAAAAAATGTATTATTTAATCCCTACAATAGCTCCGTGAGCTGCTACCCTTATCCCCGTTTTCCACACGGGGAGACTGAGGCCAGAGACACTGATGTGGAGGCGGCTGAGCCAGTGAGCGCGGAGCCTGGGCGGGAAGGCAGGGACGTCCACGTGGGTTAGGGACGCGGCCCCGCGCCCCGCATCCCATCTGGAGAGCCGCGAAGGTCCGCCGGGGCCCCCTCGGGGCGGCAGCGGGCCGGGGGCGGGGAGCCGGGCAAGCGCAGCCCCGCGGCCCCCCCAGGCCCGAGAGGCCGTCCGGGCCGCAGCCGCTGCACCGCGGAGCCCGCGGGCTTCCTGAGAGCCCACCCGGGGAGGGGCTCCGCGGGGGGGGGGGGGCACTTACCTGGGGCTCTGCGGCTGGGGGAGGGCACTGACGGGGAGCTCGGAGGCTGTGCGTGAGCAGGACCTCCGGGAAACACATCTGCCCTTCCTCCGGCACTTTTCTGCCGCGTTTGCCCAGATTCGTGTCTCCTGGGCAACCAGTGCACGTGCCTACGTCACAGTTAAAAAATGGAACACGGGCTAACATCTGTAAACGTGGACCGAGAATACTTTGGGTTTGAGTCTATGCCCAGCTTCCGCGGGGGGGACGGTCGAGGTCGCGCCCGTGTCACAATGGGAGTGTGTGCGAGGTTCTCACAGACTCAGCCAGGGCGCGCGGGCACGTCTGCTCGGGACTTGACTTCAGGGGCTCTGCTTCGGAAGCGGATTGTCAGCCCTGAAAGTGGGAAACCTTGTTAAAGAAAAAAAGAAAAAAAATTTTTTTTAAAGAAAGAAAGGAGCAAATAGGAACCCCATTCTGAAGAGGCTTCTTCTCGTCCTCTCACTTTTCTGCCGTGGGTTTTCCCCAAGGCTTGGGCCGAGTTGCCTTCTTTGCAGCAAATTCATTCTATTGCATGGGGGTAACCACCTCTTGGGTAGCTGGGGCCAATGCACACAGGAGGTCAACAGGCGATAGATACCCTGTTCAGGCCTTGGACCTGAATACTAGGAACAGAGAGAACGACCCAACAAGGGCAGTGGCTCAGGAGAGTGAGTGATCCTACAGAGGCGCCCTAATACCGTGGTTGCAAACTGGGTACCTACGCTGCTTAGCAGAGCAACAGAATCCTCTTCAAGTAGCAGGTGCATGTCGAGTCACTTGTGTGGAGATATATGCCTCCGGTGATCATGGCTTGATAATATCAGCCACTGGGATTCTCCAGCTCCCTCTGTTCACTCTAGTTGCTGCTCCCCATGCTACTTCGCTTATCATTTGCTCTCCCTAAGATCTGTCCACAGAGAATGCAAATAAATACCCAGTTTATTTGGCAGTTTGACTCCACCTTCTAAAATAATGGTCATTCTGATTTTACAAATTGACCTCTTTTGGTTAAACCAACTATGTCCCCCCAAAACATATCTGAGATATGCTAGATAATTAAATTTCTATATGATGAATTTTATACATACACACACACACACAGTCATGCACACACACATGTATCTCAGGTCCTAGATCTGGAATCACTCATTTCTGTAAGGAGCCTTGGCTTCTTGAGTGGGAAATGGTATTTAAAGGCCACAATCTGTGCTGTCATTACATCTAGGCCTTTTCAGTGGTCAGAGCTATAAAATACGTATTTCTGGAAATTAAAAAAATCACAGGCTCCTACTGATATTTCCAATTCAAATTTAACATTACAAGGGAGATATATATACTACTGTGGGAAAACTTGATTCCTAACAACATTAACATAGTTAACATTTGCTTTATCCTGCAATGTAAAAATTAGTTTCAAAATAATACTAATGTGATTGTTAACAATAAAACTATTTAATGCATGAAGTTCATGATTTCTTTGCAGCTCTATTTGTCCTTAGAATACATCCCACTGAATATATATAGTTGAAATACAGGGTTGATAACTTGAAGTAATTATTTTTTCTCTGTAGTTCTACCACCAACTTGATATAGAGCTAAAAATAATAAAATATTCACTTCATTTTTTAAAAACTTTTTAGGGATTGCTTTTTTAGTTATATTTTGGATATGTAAGATATTAACAAGATACACAATCTAAAACTACATATCTTCACAGTGTTTATCTTGGCAGTGTTTCCTTTTCCAAATATAAGCACGTAGGTATCTTTTTGAACCCAATCTCCTTAGATGATACTAAAGGAGGACTCCAAACGCTGCCGCTCCAGTGAGGAGTCAGCTATGCCCACATGTCCCCCCCTATGGTGATGTGTTTGCCATGGGTCTGTATGGGTAAGAGCATTGTGGTTATGTAAGAAAATGTCTTTAAATAATCTGATTTTAAAATGGGCAAAGGACTTGAATAGACATTTTTTCCCAAAGAAGACATCCAGGCGGCCAACAAACACATGAAAAGTTGCTCAACATCACTAATCATCAGGGAAATACAAATCAAAACCCCAAAGAGCTATCACCTCACACCAGCCAGACTAGCTATTATCAAAAAGACAAGAAATAACAAGTATTGAGAAGGATGTGGAGGAAAGGCAACCCTTGTGTACTGTCCATGGGAATAGGATTGGTGCAGCCACTATGGAAAACAGCATGGAAGTTCCTCAAAAAGTTAAAAAATAGAGCTATCGTATGATTCAGCAATTCACTTCTGGGTATCTATTCAAAGAAAGTGAAAACACCAATTTGAAGAGATATATGCACCTCTATGTTCATAGCAGCCTCTATGTTCACAATAGCCAAGATACAGGAGCAGCTTAAGTGTCCATTGATGGGTAACTGGATTAAAAAAAAAGGGGGGGGGATGCCTGGGTGGCTCAGCAGTTTAGTGCCTGCCTTTGGCCCAGGGCGTGATCTTGGAGTCCCGGGATCGAGTCCCACATTGGGCTCCCTGCATGGAGCCTGCTTCTCCCTCTGCCTGTGTCTCTGCCTGCCTCTCTCTCTCTCTCTCTCTCTCTCTCTCTGTGTGTGTCTCATGAATAAATAAATAAGATCTTTAAAAAAAAAAGATGTGGTATATATACACAATGGCATACTATTCAGCCATTAAAATGAATGAAATCTTGCCTTTGCAGCAACATGAATGGGCCTAGAGGGTATTAAGTGAAGTAAAATAAATCAGGCAGAGAAAGACTAATACCATATGTTTTCACTTATATCTGGAATCTTAAAAAAACAAAACAAATGAATAAACAAAACAAAATGGAAACAGACTCATAGATACAGGAAAGAAATTGTTGGTTACCAGAGCAGGGAGAGGATGGGGGAGGGAAGCAAAATAGGTGAAGGGGATTAACAGGTAAAAACTTCTAGTTATAAAATAAATAAGTCATAGAGCTATAATGTGCAGCATCAAGAATACAGTCAATAATATTGTTATAACTTTGCATGGTGACAGATGGTGACTAGACTCATTGTGGGAATCCTTTCATAATGTATAAAAATATCAAATCACTCTGATGTATACCTGAAGAAAAAAGAAAATGCCCATATTTTTCTTTTCCATGAGGATACTGGCAGTGAAAATTCAAGATGTATAAAGCCAAAGCATCAGCCTTCTCCTCAAACTAACTCTGCCTCCTTACTTCCCTGTATCTGTTCCCAGCTCCTAAGCACCCAGTTTTCAAAACTTTGATTAAGCTAGACTTCTCTATTCTGTTTGGTTGTCATATTCTATTAATCACCAAGACATTTGATATCCATATTTTTGAGCATCAACTCTATGCCCAGTACGTGATGAAATCGGACATGACTGGTGATTCTGAGGAGTCTTCGTTGCAATGGGAAGACACAGAGTACCCAATGAGTCCCAGTATGGTAGGAGATACTGTAATGGTAGGCAGGAGATGGCTTGGGAGGACAGAGGGACTACAGAAAATTATAACTAGGGAGGACTTCATGGAGGAGGTGACGCCTGAGCTGAGTTTTGGGAGAAAGCAGAAGTGGGATTTCATCATGAGAAGGGGATGAAGGTGGGAGAAAGAACATTCTGGCAGAGAGAGTTCAGAGGTAATCAAGAGTAAGATGTGTTCCAAGAACCACATATTTTTCAATATGACAGTGAAGAATTTTGTTCACTCATGTTACAGATTTTGCTGTTTTTATCTGAACACTGAGTTTAAAATTGTGTGGCAATGTAATGAGAATTGCATTTTAAAAAGTCACCATGGTCATTGGTCAGAGAATGAGAACAGAATGTAAGAAAGAATAGTACACAAGACTAACACAATAATTCAGGAGAGAAATGATGAGGGCCTGAACAAAGAGCAGTGGTAGAAAAGAAAACTAACTTGGAGACGTGAAGGAAACAGAGCTGGTAGGACTTGGCAAGTGGCTGGTGACTCTAGGATCCTCTCAGACTTCTGGTTTGGCCACCTACAGTGGTGACACCACTGACTTCGAATAGGAGCACAAGAGTAGAAGCCACAGGTTGGAGGATGGGGAACAATCATGAGGGTATCCACATCATTGGAATAACACTATGAAAAACATATTCAGAGCACCTGGATGCCCCAATGGTTGAGTGTCTGCCTTTGTCTGAGGTCTTGATCTTGGGGTCCTGGGATCGAGTCCTGCAGGAAGCCTGCTTCTCCTTCTGCCTGTGTCTCCGCCTCTCTGTGTGTGTCTCTCATGAATAAATAAAATATTTTTTTAAAAAAGGGAAAACTTATTCAATTAACAAATATCTATTAAGCATCTACAACATGAAAGATGCTATGCTTTTTAGGGAGTGAGCAACAGATTTTAAGATAAGGGTAAGGATATGTAGGTTTTTATTTAAAAGAGAGAGAAGATTAGAGAAGGGGACTAGGAACAAGGAGACAGTAAAGAGCAGAGGGATGAGTGGTATTGGGGACGAGAGTAGGAGCTTGCATTTGAGAAGCATAAAGGAAGTAACTGATCTCAAGGACCCAAACAGTGTGCTGACCTAAAATTGCTTCTGTATAAATGAATGCTGAAGCCCAGGAGAGCTTCAGAGCCTGGTCAACTAAGTTCCTATCTATTCTGTCTTTATGAAGCCCCTTGCATCTTCCTTTTCCTTCTCATTATTGTCATCAGAGCTCACATACTTTCCTCCCATCCTTTTACTTTGTACATTTCTCCTCTTTTTTGTTTATATTTTTTCTTCTGCTTGAAAGTGTTTCACATCACTCCAACTCATATTTGATTGGCCAAAGCAAGCAACATGGTTAAGCCTGATGTCAGGAAGTGGGCAAGTATTCTCTTATATGGAGAGACAATAAATCCTTGGAAACAATAATAAAATCCACCTCAGCTCTAAATTCCTATGGATGCATGTATTTTGCTTGCTCTTTATGTATCATCTTTATGAAGTAGCTAGGTTTTGTGGAACAAAATTATTAAATAGCTTTTTTTCCCTACTGCCTTTCAAATATGCCTGAATGGCATCTCCTTCCCCAACTATGGAGATTATCTAAAGGAGATCCAAAAGCTTTTCTTAACACCTTGAGGTATTAGCACATAGTCTTGTCTTTGTAACTTAAAAAGCTCAATTTGATCAAAATAAAAATTGTAATTCTGCATTCAGTGCAAAGCTCCTTCTCTCTTCCATAACTCTTAATCAGACTCAGGACACATGTCAGGAGAGGGTCTGACTTTCTCTGTTCATTCTTCCTCTCTCCCCTAATCGTTTAGCTTGACTGGTGTCAGATTGATATAGGTCCTCTGTCCAACACATGCAGAATTGCTGGCTGTTTCTCTTATGGGATGTTTGTGTGGGTTGTTTGAAGACTTCTCACTGGAGCTACCCGCTGCCCTGTTCCCTGATGTAGGCAAACATCTTCCTGCCGACCCTGCGACTGTTTCCATAGTGCCTGCTTCTGGCTTTATATCCCAGGACCATTCTTTCTCTTAGGGCCATCTTGTCAGGCAGACAGACCTCTAGAATGAAGACGCTTTAAGACAACTCACGCTGGCCTTCTACTGCAGTGCCCACTCTATTTCATGGTAATATTCACATTATTGCTCCACCAATTTCTGAAAGTACCAGCTATTCACTCTTATTCTGAAAATAAGAGAGTGAGAGCCTGTACTCTTCACTCTGTCATCAGGGGCAGCTCTAGTTAGCCCGTGTCTTTGGAGTTTTCAGGTGTAAGTCAGCCACTGGGTCTTCCAAACATCTGAAGACACACGGCAAGCTCTCAGAAATATGCTCCTACTGTTCCTTATCTCAGCTAAGGTGAGGATGGGATAGGAAGCCTGCGATGCACAGTACTCCAATCACTGTTTTCAAAAGTGATTCTCACCTCCATTGATCCATCAATAGGCTGGAGGTGGAAGATGGGCTTAGATACACAAAATGAATTTTACAACCTCTTAGCGGGTCCTAAAAGTTAGGTCAGCACCTCCTTTTGTTTACTACTTTGCGGCAATAGCCAAAACTAAGACAAAAGGATATCATATATATTCAGAATATATATTTTCCACCTGTCACATACTTTATACCTAAACCTGTTAGCATCAGGCCTGAGTGAGAAATGGGAGAAGATGATATCTAGTTACTTTTATAAAATTTTACCTCTTTTATATCTAAGGTCGCTGCATAAAGGAATTTCACCATTATTTTTTTTAAAGCAGAGATTTGTGAAGCCTCAGGCAAGACTAGAAAGTTCAGAATTATGAATAATACAAATAAAGGGATTATAATATCAGAGGAAAGCTTACCTATCCCATCTATCCCTGGAAACTATGATGAAATGTACTTTCTAAGTACACTTAGAAAGACTTGGGAATTCAGAACTCAGAACCATTCCCCAGTTTAATTCAACTTAGCTTTATCTGTTATTAGTTTTATAAGCAAAAGAAAGCAATGTAGAGACCTGAAAGCAGTATTTCAAATCTTGGCTGCTGGCGAATGGAAAACAGATTGAACACGTTTGGCTTGTGATTCATTCCACAATTGAAAGCCACTGCCCTTTAATTTAATCTTTTGAATGCAACTATAGTAGGTTTGCATCCTTGTATTTGGATAATAAGCTAACCCACCATGAATGCTGAAGGCTGTGTCTGAGGCTGCTTGCCGGCACTAGATAATGCTGAGTGCTATGACATTATGCTTCCAACAGTGTTAATTATAAGGGTCTTAGAATAGAAACGCAGAACAGAAAATCAAAGATGTTCTTACTTCACCACTAGTAAACAAATGGCAGGCCACATATGGCAGAGGCTCTCTTTGTTGGAGGTAACACCACTGAGATATTGACCAGCTATTAAGCCCAGAATACTTTAATGAACTGTGTGTTGATAACAGGACTTTTTCCTGACATTTTATTATAATAATTTTCAAGCATACCACAAAGTTGATAAAATTGTAACCTCTCACATACCACCTAGATACTGTAATTAACATTTTGTTTCATTTGCTTTATTAGGTAGATATCTACTGATCTATTCATCTATCCACCAGTCTCTCTCTTTTTTAATACACTTTAAAATAAGTAGCAGACATCAGTACGCCTCATGTCTAAACACTTCAGCATGCCTTTTATTTTTTTTTTTTTATGAGAGACACAGAGAGAGGCAGAGACATAGACAGAGGGAGAAGCAGGCTCCCTTCAGGGAACCCGATGTGGGACTCGATCCCAGGACTCCAAGATCACGCCCTGAGCCGAAGCCAGAGGCTCAACGACTGAGCCACGCAGACATCCCCAGCATGCCTTATTCACTAGACTTCAATATTTGTTTATGGTGGTTTTCTGTGGTAAAATTCACATATGGCAAAATAACATAAATCTGAAGTGTACCGTTTGGCAAGTTTTAACGAATACAAACACCTGGAACATGAGTTTTAATCTCCAATTAAAATGGCTGTATCTTACTCTCAGGGCTGCATATTTCATCTTAGGAAAGATTATGGAAGTTCAAGGCTTTTTTTTTCAAAACCTTGAATTTCAAAGACCACAGGAAGGATAAACTACAGGCTATCACCACCCACTCAATTATTTTTCTCCATTCATTCAACAAATATACCAGCAATAGCAGACTAGAAAACACAAGAACAATGCCATTCATAGTGGCATCAAAAATGCACAAGTACTTCAGAATAAGTTTACAAGAGAAATGTGTGACATAAATAAAGGACATTGTAAATCTACTGAAAGATAGAAGGTTTTAATAATACAAAAAAAATTGCTATATTCCTGAGCGGAGATTTTGAGCATTGTAACAATGTCAGTTCTCCCCAACTTAGTTCATAGGCTTTAGACCACTGAAATTGAGAGATCAATGGGAATTTCTCTGTATAATATAACCAAATGATTATGAAATTTATGACTGAGGATTAAGGGCAAGATGGCGGAGGAGTAGGGTCCTCAACTCCTCTGGCCCCACAAACTTATCTAGATAACTTTCAAAACATCCTGAACACCTACAAATTCAACCTTAGATTTAAAGACAGAGGGCAGCCCGGGTGGCTCAGTGGTTTAGCGCCACCTTCAGCCCAGGGTGTGATCCTGGAGGCCTGGGATCGAGTCCCACGTCTGGCTCCCTGCATGGGGTCTGCTTCTCCTTCTGCCTGTGTTTCTGCCTCTGTCTCTCTCTCTCTGTGTCCCTCGTGAATGAATAAATAAAAACTTCTTTAAAAATAAAAAAATAATAATAAAAAAATAAAGACAGAACAGCTGGAACACTACAGAGAGGAGAGTTTTCACCTCTAACAAGGTAGGAAGGCAGAAGAAAAAAAAAGAATCCAGTGGGGGAGGGGCCCACGGGAGCCGACTAAGTGAGGTGGTGGGAGCCTCTGGGACAGGAAAACCCTGCCCTGAAGAAGCGGGAACTTTAAAAATCCCCGATAATTTTCCTGGATGGAAAATGCTTTGCAGGGAAATTGGACAGAACCGCAGGAGGGGCAGTGAAGCCTCCAGATTCCTGGAGTCACACTAACAGGAAGGGCGCCCCAGGGGAAAGTGCACCACAAACCTCAGGCGGATCTCGGTTAAGGTCTGGAGCACCGCAGCCCCTGGGGCATTTGGGAGAAGCCAGTCTGTCAGGCGGTGGCTCCTGACGGAGGTGGCTGTGCCCCATTCCCTTTGGGAGAGGTGGCCCCTGGGAGCCCGATTCCAGCAGCACAGGCCCGGATCTCAGGGTGCTGATTGCACACAGCAGGTGATCCTGTGCTCACCCCAGGCCAGTCGGAGGCGGGGAGGGCTCAAGACAGCAAGGACTCTCCCGTCACTGGGTGCCCCTAAGCTGTGCAGAGCAGTGCCCCCTGTTGCCCTGGGAGCACCTAGGCCAGTTCAGACTGGGAGACTGTGGTAGTTACTGGGGGAGCTGACTCCAGACCTGGAGACCTGGTCACCACCATTGCTGTTGTTCTTCCTTGTTTCACCCTGTGCCTGGGTGGGTGGGGGGGGGGCACCAGAGAACAGGGGCCTCACGGGGTAAACAGCTCTCACTGAGCCCAGCACCTAGTGGGGGCGGGGCATCTCCCCCAGGTACACACACCTGAGAATCAGCACAGCAGACCCCTCCCCCAGAAGACCAGCTGGAAAAGCAGGGGAAGAGCGAGTTTACTGAACAAGTGGCACTGGAAAGTTCCAGGACTGAGGGAAAATAGTATATAGAACTAGAGGGTCCTTTTTTTTTTTCCATTATGACTCATTTTTATATCATACTAAAAATTTCCAATATTTCTTCTCTTTTCCCACCTTAACTACAAAATTTTACAAAATGTCCAATATTTCTTCTCTCTTCCCACCTTAACTACAATTCTTCATTTTTAAGTTTTTTTTTTAAAGATTTATTTATTCATGACAGACACAGAGAGAGAGGCAGAGACACAGACAGAGGGAGAAGCAGGCTCCCTGGAGGGAGCCTGATGTGAGACTGGATTCCCTGATTCCAGGATCATCCCGTGAGCAAAAGGCAGAAACTCAGCTGCTGAGCCACCCAGGCATTCCTTTAAGTTTTTTCCTTTTTGACTTTTATATTTCTACAATTACATATCTTAAATTTGTTTTACACTTTTGGATTCCCTTCAATGTATTCAATTTAATTTTGGTAGATATACAAGATATGAATTTTTGTTTTGTGTTTTTTTGTTTTTTTCTGCCTCACTTTGTTTCACAATGGAAGAAGTTAAAACCTTCTAACATAGACCAAAATACACTCAGAACAAAGTGGAACACCGTATTAGTTCATTCTGTGATATTATATTCTCTCTTCCTTCCCATTCTGCCCCCTCTTTTTTTGTGGTCAATGTTGGGACTTTATATAAGTATTGCTGACTTATATAAATTTGGGATTGACCATCTTCTAACATCCAGAACAGAATACACTCAGAACCAAGAGGATCACCCTCTAGGACCCCTCAGGTAGACTACATTCTCTCTCCACTACCACTTCCTCACCACCACCACCACCCCCTTTTTTTCTCTTTTCTTTACTGTTTTTTTTTTCTTTTTTCTTCTTTGTTTTTGGTTTTTAGCTTTTTATTTTTACTACTTTGTTTTAAAATTTCTTTTTCACTTTACTGGTCCTTTTGTTTTATTTTGTTCTGTTCTTTTGTTTTTTTAATTTTTTGGTCTTTGACCTCTTCAGAATCATCTAGGTGTATTTTACATAGATCATGGTTGATATTTTTGACTCAGCTGGCTCATACAACCACTCTGCACTGGACAAAATGACTAGAAGGAAGAATTCACAACAAAAGAAAGAACCAGAAACAATACTCTCTGCCACAGACTTTGGATTTAAATACAATGTCAGAAATTCAATTCAGAAGGACAATTATAAAGCTACTGGTGGCTCTGGAAAAAAGCATAAATGACTCTAGAGACGTTTTTACTGCAGAATTGAGATCTAATCAGGCCGAAATTAAAAACAGGTTAAATGAAATGAAATCCAAACTGGATGCTCTAACTGCAGGGTTAATGAGGGTTAATGAAGGTTAATGAAGTGGAAGAAAGAGTGGGTGACATAGAAGACAAGTTGATGATAAGAAAGGAAGCTGAGGAAAAAAGAGAAGAACAATTAAGAGACCACGAGGAAAGGCTTAGGGAAATAAATGATAGCTTGAGAAGGAAGAATATACCTCTAATTCAGATTCTAGAAGAAGCTGAGAGGGAAAGAGGACCACAAAGTATATTTGAACAAATCATAGGTGAAAATTTCTCTAATCTGGGGAAGGAAACAGGCATTCAGATCCAAGAGATAGAGAGGACCCCCCAAAATTAATTCCACACCTCAACATTTAATAGTGAGACTTGTAAATTTCAAAGATAAAGAGAAAATTCTTAAAGCAGCATGAAGCAAGAGATTGTTAACTTATATGGGAAGAAATCTCAGATTAACAGCAGACCTCTCCACAGAGACCTGGCAGGCCAGAAAGAGCTGGCATGATATATTCAGGGTCCTAAATGAGAAGAACATCCAGCCAAGAATACTTTATCCAGCAAGGCTGTCATTCAGAATAGAAGGAAGGATAAAGAGCTTCCAGATAGGCAGAAACGAAAAGAATATGTGACCATCGAACCAACTCTGCAAGAAATATTAAGGAGGACCCTGTAAAAGAAAGGGAGAGCCCAGAGAAACAATTCACAAAAAAACAGGGACTGAACAAGTAATACAATGACACTAAATTAATATCTTTCAATAGTTTCTCTGAACGTGAATGGGCTAAATGATCCCATCAAAAGATGCAGGGTATCGGACTGGATAAAAAAGCAAGACCCATCTATATGCTGTCTATAAGAGACTCATTTCAGACCTAAGGACACCCAGCCTGAAAATTAAGGGGTGGAGAACGATTTACCATTCAAATGGTCCTCCATAGAAAGCTGGGGTAGCAATCCTCATATAAGATAAATTAAATTTTATACCAAAGAATCTGGTAAGAGATGAAGAAGGACACTATATCATACTTAAAGGGTCTATCCAACAAGAAGACCTAACAGTAATGAATATTGATGCCCCTAATGTGGAGTCTCCAAGTATATCAATCAATTAATAACCAAAGTAAAGATATATTTAAATAATAATACCTTAATAGTAGGAGACTTCAACATGGCACCTTCAGCAAATGACAGATATTCTAAGCAGAACATCACCAAAGACACAAGGGCCTTAAATGATTCACTGGGCCAAATAGATTTCACAGATATATATACACAACTTCCCATCTGAAGACAACTGAATACACATTCTTCTCAAGTGCATGTGGAACTTTCTCCAGAATAGACCACATACAGGGTCACAAATTGGGTCTCAACCAATCCCAAAAGATTGGGATTGTCCCCAGTGTATTTTCAGACTACAATGCTTTGAAACTAGAACTCAAGCGCACGAAGACATTTGGAAGAAACTCAAACATGTGGAGGTTAAAGGCATCCTACTAAAAGATGAGTGGGTCAACCAGGAAATCAGAGAAGAATTAAAAAGATTCATGGAAACTAATGAAAATGAAGATAAAACTATTCAAAATCCTTATGATGGGCAGCCCCAGTGGTGCAGCGATTTAGCACCGCCTGCAGCCCAGGGCGTGATCCTGGAGACCCTGGATCAGGTCCCACGTTGGGCTCTCTGCGTTGGAGCCTGCTTCTCCCTCTGCCTGTGTCTCTGCTACTTCTCTCTCTCTCTGCATCTCTATGAATAAATAAATAAAATATTAAAAACAAATCCTTGTGATACAGC